>NC_048596.1:164451161-164751161 GCF_003668045.3 Cricetulus griseus
ACCGCAGAAGGTGAGAGAAGGAGACATCTATTGTAAGAACAGGTAGACTTTTCATGCCATACAGGGCGAGCAGATTTGACTGGAGCTAGAGGAGGAAGTACTTGGACTTTCCAGAAACTGTTGTGGTTATTAATGCCCTGTTGGTACAAGGGCATGGAATTGTAGGTAATGTTCAAAAGATGGTGAGGTAAAGAGGCCAGCGAGATGGGGCCGGTGAGCAGGGAGAGGGTGTGGCCAGAGCCATGGGTGGGAACAGGGTTCTCTAAAGTTTGTCATGGCCGTGTCTTGGTATTTTATTCCAAATGCATTGGGAAGCCATAGGAGGGTGAGACTTATGTGAGGAGATGGTGCAACCATTTCCCTAGTTGCCTGGACTGGGTGCTAGTATGGCAGACCCCATCAGGGGCCTAACAGAGGTCTGCTTTCTACAAAGCTCTATGGCTCTGCCCAGGGCTGACTTGTGCCGCCTGGATCCCTCTCCCACCACCACCCCAGTGGTGCCCTCGCTCTATCATGTCTCACCAGAGTCCCCAGCAGAACAGCTGCTGCACAGTATCTGCTCAGGGCCTCTGGCCACTGACACACTGTCCTGATCCTCATGTCTCTGGAGAGGGGTTTCCATAGGCTCATCCTTCGCCCACCTGGTGACTCTTCCCCTTCTGCGAAGTTCAATCAATGGAGGCTGGGGATTTTTTTTTTCAAGGCAGGGTTTCTCTGTGTAGCTTTGGAGCCTGTCCTGGCACTCGCTCTGGAGACCAGGCTGGCCTTGAACTCACAGAGATCCAACTGCCTCTGCCTCCCGAGTGCTGGGGTTAAAGGCGTGCGCCACCAACGCCTGCCGAGGCTGGGGATGGAGCCCAGCCAGTGAGCATAATGTTCTCCACTGTAGGTGGGGCTCCTGCTCAGGGGCAACCCTGTCTAGTTTCTGTAGGTATTCCTCCGTTCATCAAGGTTCTGACTTTACCATCCAGTACTTAAGCTGTGCCTGGTAGAATGGGTGCTTAGCAGAGGTGTAACTCAGATAACTTCAGAGCTTGTCAGTTTCACCTGCCAGATAGGTGGCAGGGTCAACCACCTGGTTCTCTGTCCTCTTCTAATCTGCACATGAGAACAATAAACTCTTCTCCTGCACTTGGCAGGAGGAGGCATCCCACTGGGGATCCAAATAACAGGAGGCTGGTATATTGACCCTCTAGGAAGAGACAATGGCCATCCTGTCACACACCATCCAGTACCAGGGCTGTCCTCCATACTGTCATCCCCTGTCCAATGTCAGGAGCTGGTTTTCACCCTGTCACTTACTTTCTAGTGTCAGGAGCTGACTCCCATCTTGTCACTGAGAGTGGAGCTTGGTGGTGGAACATTAGCCTAGTCCCTGGGTTGCAGCTCCAGAATTACAAGGATACAAAGGCCCTCCCCCTCTTTTTTTGTTTCTGTTTTTCGAGATAGGGTTTCTTTTTGTAGCCTTGGCTATCCTGGAACTAGATCCTGGAGACCAGGCCTGCCTGGAGCTCATAGAGATCCACCCATCTCTGCCTCCCGAATGCTGCGATTAAAGGTGTGCATCATCCCCCCGCCCATTTTAAGTGAGTTTTTGTTTTTTGTTGTTGTTGTTTTGAAATTGCAAGATTTTGCAAGGCTACTTTTGCCTTTTGTAGCATAACTGTTGATCCACAGGGCAAGCTCCTGTGGGAGGGGGCAATTGCTTTTCCATTTTGCCCAGCCCCTGTTGGTTGCTGTTACTTTGCTTCCGGGCTGTACAGGCATACGGAACCGTGACACCTGAGGGAAAATGCCCTGAAGGAGAGCAAGGGCTGGCTTCTGCAAGCAGGGCTGGGAGCTGTGGGGGAGTCCCCTCCCTGCTGCCACTTCCTGCACTTGGCTCCCAGGCTGCCTGCTGAGGAGGCATCGCAGCAGGGGAGACCAAGGCAGGGCACCCGTGGGGACGCTTCGGGGAAATTGAAAATATTTTCCCAGGCAAAGTCAACACTGCTATTTGTTTTAGTTGCTTAAATTATATGTGTTATTTATTTTTTAAGTGGTCTGTCATTATTGGTGAATGGGGAAGGCACCGGTCTCACAATGCAACCAAAATTTTCGATATTGCTATGTAGTCATTAACAAATGAACATCTCATCTTTGCAAAAGGCTCTGTGCATGAGGCCCTGGAGCTGGGTGTCTTGTTATTGGCTAATTACAGCCGTGTGGAGGGCATGGCTGGGGAACAGATTAGGGGGTTGCTGTACCTTGCCTCTTCTATCCATTTGTGTTCATATTGTCATTCAAAGACATTCTTCAGTACTGAGGGAGCTTTGGCAATATGTGTGCCCAGCCTGTGCAAGGCTCTGGACCGTGTGCATCCTGCACCGACCCTATGCACCTGTGAGAATGTCACACTGTAGCCTTTTGCTTTGTACCACTCTAATAAACAACATATTCAGAAAACAGCAAGTATCAGGTCCTCCTCAGGAAGTGCTATTCCAGGTACTGAGAACAGTAAACCAAATAGGGAGAAAGAGGAACTTCCAACGTGTTTGCTGTATATCAGGCACTGTTAAGTGCTCTGTGTTGGTCAGCTCAACCCTCATGACAGCCCAGAGAGGCTGAATTAGCCCCATTTTGTAGATGTGGAAACTGAGGCACAGAGGCACATGATGTACAGACTTCCAGTAAGAGTGAAAAGTGGCTGGCCTAGAAGGAAAAAGTGGATCAGAGGCCCAGGATAAACAGGGCCTGGAAGAAGAGGTCAATGGCTGCCAGGTCTCACTGAGGAAGCAGTGGAACACGGAAAGGTCCTAGGAGGAGCATAGCATGTGTCAAGGTAGAAATGAATGTGGTAGAGAAAGGTGGGAAGGGATAGGAAAAGAGGGAAGGAGGGGTGGGTGAGTTCAGTTTTGTTGTAGAAACCTTATTGAACTGCAAATCCAGTACCCCCCAATGGGCCCTGAGATGATGGTTGCTGGTAGGGGTAGCAGTGGGGTAGGGGTGGGTGGTGCCCTTAGATGCTTGAATCCGGTCTTGTGTGTGGGTGTCTGGCTAAAGAGGTGAGGCCACCATCTCTTGCTTCCTACTCTACCTTCTATGGTGCCTTTCACGAACACACAGATGCCAGAATCTAGGGTTTGAAATGGCTCCCCAGCTGGTGGCACTATTTGGGGAAGCAGGGCCTAGTTGGAGGGAATAGGACATTAATGGCATGCCTGTGGGAGTTTACCCTAGATCCCAGTTCCTCAGCTCTTGGCTTCCTGTCTTCAATGAGGTATATATGGCTTCCTCCTCCATAGTCCTCTGCCCCCGCTGAAGCATTCTGCCCAAGCGCATACAGCCACACCTCCATGCAATGACTCTTCTGAAACCAAGAGTAGAAATAATCTTCCCTCCCCTACACTTGGACACAGTGCTCACAGAGAGGACAAGAGCCAAGGAGCAGAGCCTCCTATGTCTTTGTGACGGTGAGTGCCTGGGTGTGGAGCCATAGGCTTCCAGTGCTAGTGGGAGCCACAGAACACAGCAGCCCAGGCCTCCTGAAGAAAGGTGGTGGCACACACCTTTCATCCTAGCACTCAGGAGGCATAGGAAGGTGGATTTTTGTGAGTTCAAGGTGAGTCTGGTCTACAGATTGATTTCTAGGACAACCAGGGCTACACAGAGAAACCCTGTCTCAAGTCCCTTCCCCCAACAACAACAACAACAAAAAGATTTTCAAATCAATGGGTTGTTGAAGCATGCAAAGAGGACAGACCTACAGATCCAAAACAGCAGGATCTCCATGATGCAGGACAGCAGTGGGATATCTAAGAGGAGCCTCAGTGAGAGACCATTATTGGTGGTGTAGCAAAAGCCAGAGACCTCAAGCCAGACCAATGACTCGAGGCAATGAACACTTGCAAGTAAAGATGAATGGACCAGAGGGTAAACTGTGTGACTCAACGGGTCACGCTACAGCTTCTACAACAAGATTCTTCTTAATGTTTTGTTTTGTTTCTTTGTTTTGTTTGGTTTGGGTTTTTCTTTTAAATTTGGTTTTGTTTTGTAGGTTTTGTAGGAGGTTGCAAGGGCAGAGGGTAGATGTGAAGAGAGGGCCATGAGTGGGATTGGAATGCATGATGTAAAACCCACAAAGAATCAATAAAAGTTAAAAAAAAGAAAGGTGAAGGTGGCAAGCTCTTTCTGTCTAGGTCAGGGCCTGTTCAGAGGGCTGCTGGTTTCAGGGATTTGTATGTGGGGCAGTTCAGGGTAGGGTGAGCAGGCTGGAGGGGCTCTGTACCTTGGGACTTGTGAGATATTTAGTGGCATTTTTGGTCTAGAGCTGAAAATGGGAAGAAGACATTTAAAGCTGAAGTCACCTCCTGCAGGAATGTCTCTGGAGAGGAAGGGACATCTGCTGGGAAGCCCTACAGGGGAAAGGACATCTGCTGGGAAGCCCTACAAGCAGAACCCTGCCCCTGGGACACACAAACCAGGAAGGATTTTGAAAAGGTGGAGCTGACTGACAGATGGTTATGGAGAGAAGCAGGAGCTGGACAGGGCGGGGCCTTTATTCTTGGTCACCAAAGCAAGGATGAAATGAGTTAATTCATGGAAAACACCCAGAAGCCTGCTAGCTCCGGCACACTCGGTGTTACTTGTGCTCTCTATGTTCTTTGCACTGGAAGGAGTCAGCCAGTCCAGGCAGGGGAATGACTGTGATGATAGAGCTGACCCAGTGCTCTCTGATGTTGGCTTGAGGAGCCTTGGAAACTGCTCCCTCCATGAAGCACTGGTCCATTTCTTCTGCCATTGACTTAGGATGAAGTGGCAATGTCTCTAGCCTGGGATCTCTCAGTCCACTGTCATGGCAGCTTGTGTGTGTGTGTGTGTGTGTGTGTGTGTGTGTGTGTGTGTGTGTCCTGAGTTGGACATCACCGTGTCACCCTGAGATCTTTCAACTTTGGGAAAGGATGTTCCATGAAGATTGATAATGTGGCTTGTATTGGATCCAAATCTCTCTAAGGAACACATCGAGACCGTGCACCTCAGTCCATGACCTCTGAGGAACACACTGAGACTGTGTGCCTTACTCCATGATCTCTGAGGAACACACTGAGACTGTGTGCCTTACTCCATGATCTCTGAGGAACACACTGAGACTGGGTGCCTCTGTCCCTGAGCACAGCCAGAAGCCAGCTGAGCTTCACTTGGGTTGGTTCTGTCTGATGATAGTTTGTGGTAATGGTTTGACCAAATTCTTAGGAAATTAGTGAAGCATGTTTCTTGGCAGCCATGTAGCCTAGTTTTGGACCAGTTTATGAGTGCTTGTCCAATGGATCTCCAGATGAGGCAAAAGCCCATGGGAACAGTCTCACTTGGCAAGGACCAGTGGACTTGGGACAGTGCAGAATACTGCTGGGACTGCATGGCCTGATCACTCTCTTCTTGCTCATAAAATTGATGATTCTCTTGGTGGTTTTAGTGTCACTTTGTCAATCATGCATGGGACAAATATGACCATTCCTGGAAAACTCATTTTTTTCTCAAGTATTGTCCCCTAAAATTCTTCAGGAGCTGATGCTTCTCAGATTTCTTGTCTGAGGATGCCAGTTGTTACTTCAGACCCCAGGAGATGTTTTGATTTAGTGCTAACAGGATCGGAGGCAGATCACCCCTACTTCTGTAAATATGTTTTGAACGTGATTGTTGTTCTTGAAAATGTGTGCCTATGTCAATCACCTTTTAGTTCCATAAAGACAGGATGTAGCTGGCTCAATATTTGACCAAGCTAATGAAATGATGTGTTGTTTTTGGTTTAAAGATATTTTAATGTAAAAGTTGGAGAAAATATATTTGATATATTTGTTTTTGCTAGAGGGTAATGTTGTAAGATGGGAAAAACTTGTTTGTTAGTATGGAAAAAATGCTTTTTTTGATGTATAAATAAAGACAGCTGGAGCTATTTGGGGCCAGCCACTTGAGTGAAACTCATTGGTGGTCAGACATTTCATTTCTTGCACTGATGCCCCCAGTCTCAGGACCTGAACCCAGGCTGCAGCAGGACTTTGGCACATGTTCCTGGGTGTTCCCAGAGGGGTTTCAGAGATGACCAGATTATGAAGGAGCTGTCCTGACAAGTGGTTCAAACTACTGAACAGATTACTGGGAGGTGGTGGATGTTAGAAAAAGCTAATTGGAACAACCAGTTCTCTAGAGCTCTGTCACTGAAGGGTATGGCCCTGGCCCTGGCCCCTTCCTGTCTATCTCTTTGCTTCCTGCCCACGAGAAGTGAGTAACTCTGCTCCCTCATGCCTGCCGGCCACAATGCTGTCCCCACCACAGCCCAGAAACAATGGCTCTAGCTGAGTGTTGACTGATGTCTCTGAACGTGTGAGTCAGAATGAGCCCTCCCTTCCCTAGGCTACTTTTCTCATGCATTCATGACTATGGTGGTATATCTAGCACATCCGTTTCAGATGCTATGGCAGGGAGTGCCCAATGATGAAGGAGGAGGAGGAAGGGATCATAGTAAGGAGGACAGCCATCACTCCTGTCACTTTTCCCTCTCCTAGACACCCACAGCTTGAGAGGTGGCCATCGTACACTATGCATTTTATCCCAGCTCATCCTTGGCATCCTGCGAGCTAGGGACTGCCATCTTCAGTCTGTTTATGAGAGAAATGAGACTTCAGCTGAAGCTCCATACTCAAGGCTACCATGCAAGCAGGAGGTGGAGCCAGGTCAGGAGTCCCTGCATTAGTCAGCCACTGCCTAAGTGCTGCTGCCCCACTGGGCAGGTGAGACCAGAGGACAGACTGAGGCATGTGCTTGGTGTCAACAGAGTGAGACAGAGGAGAGACTAAGGATTGAGGCATTCTGAGGGAAATGTCCTTCCTTCCCTGAGGTCACACTGGTATGTCCTTGGTAATTCCCCACTTTTCAGTGCAGGCCACGAGGAGGTGATAAACACTCCATTTCAGCTGAGATCCCCCCTCCCCTCTTTTTTGCCGTTCCCAACTGGGCTCTCCCTTGAGACCCTGGTGTTAATGAAATCAAACAAAATGAAAATGGGTAAATTATTGCAAAGCTACGAACACCTCCGAGGGCCATGGCTCACTAGTTTCCAATAGCACCTCATTTGGGAGGCTGCTGCGGAAGCCAAAGCAATTCAATCCCATGGGCGAGGTGGTGGAAGGAAGGGACAAAAGAGACAAGATATTGCAATCAGGGGGTCACTGACCCAGGCTTTTGTATAATTATAGAATTTCATTTTGGGCCAACTGGACTGATGCTAGGGCTTGTTGGCAAATTAGTGGTGAAAAAATGAAGCAATTTTTAGCACCCTTAAAAGAGTCACTGCCCCATTTGGGTGTTAGCAGCATAGAGAGGGAGGAGCCAGCCAGGTGAGAAAGAGTAGCCCAGGCTGGAGGTGGCCAGCTGCTTTCATCCACAGAGCAGAAATGAGTTTTATACAGGATCTGTGAGAGTGTGTCCCACACTGGACTTCCTTGGGACATCTTCAGAATTAAAGGTGCTAGGGCAAGAGTGTGGCCCACATCACCCTCTTCCTAGGTGGTCCTCCCGCAGGGGAGCAGGGCCTATCTTTACTGGAGTAGAGCCAGTACAGCCCATCTGACACGTCAGGCTTCCTTTTGGCCCCTTGGCTTTGCTCATCCTGTTTTATTTTTTGCTTGTTTTCGAAGTACTGAAAAAAGCATTCATCTCCTAAGAGGATTGTCAGCCCCACCTATCACCGATGAGAGAACTGTGCATATCAGGGTGAGATTTAGTGATTCTTGCTATTATTTTTTTTACCATGTTTTCATGATGAATATTGCTTTTAATTTTTCACAAATAGATTTGAAAATTGATTTATTTCTTCGTGCACCCTTCATCTGTTTCATCTTTTTATTAATTAATTAATTTATTTGTTTGTTTTTTGGTATATCTTCCCATGTATTAACTGTGAAATTGTGGTTTTTGACATTTTTAGATTTTCCTATATTATTTTATTTCACTTAAACACTCCCTCTGGTTTTATGTCAAACAAACAAATCCTGATTTAGTGTGCCTGTTAAAACAGGTAGAAATTATCTGCTATCATTTTTTTTAAAAAATGCCTATGACATTTTCTCAGTTACCACTCAAATCCTGTGGCAGAGGGACTTTACACCACCTGGGTCTGATGATCCACATACCTAGCCAGCACGGATTTGCCACATGACACTAGTACATGGCCTCCATTGCATGTACTTCCCAGATGAATGGTTCTGTGTCCTTCTGCGAGCAGGGAGTCCTCTGATTAGCTGGTAGGGCAATTCTAATTCCCATCTTCTAAACGCCCACCTTCCATTTCTGAACTGTTTTGACACAAATAATCCCAGAAGCTGTGGATCAACACCATCTATAGCTGTGGGCACAAAACTTCTGGGAGCATTGACCTTGCAGATCAAGGGTCATAAGAAGAGCCAAGAGATCTCACTAGTTCTTCTTTGTGGTTCCTCTGCCTTGGCTTGTCCATCTGTACAATGGGTTGGTGAGGAGATGCCTCCACAATGCTCCAGACTGCTGGCGTTCTCTTACATCAAGGATGTTGCTCATCTTGGCAACCTGCTGTTGAGGGACCCATTGTAAGGGGTGAGTGAAGCTGTACATGAAGCCAGTGTATTAGGGAGAAGATGATATAGCAAAGATTTATATGATTTTTGCAGACGTTTTCTGGATGCTCCCTGAAAAGGTAGGGGTGAGCTGGAGGCTTCCTTCCTGTCCATAGCCATCTCAGGGCACCAGTGCCAGGCCCAGGACTCCTTGGGACAGCTGGGCAGGTGGTGATATGTTTAAAAGTCCTTCTCCATGAAACATGTGATGAGAGCAGATAGGGAGGGAGTGTGCACAGTAATCCCCATCCTGTCTGTTTATTTGGGCTGCACAGGGTAGCAATGGGTAGCATATATCCTCTGAATCAGGGCCTCTGGGTGGCTGAGCCTTTGTGGTAGGGTAGACCCCTGGAGGGGATGTCATGCCTGCCTGACCAGCATACTAGCTAGGATCTCTGGAGCTCTTCCCTCAGCAACTGTAGAGGCTGTGGTTGAAGGCATAGTAGGAGGGTACCTGTGGAGGTGTTAGGTGTCTGGTCAACAAAGATGAAGGTGAAGGATGCTGAGCTGAGTGTGATTGCACCTGTCTATAATTCCAACATTCAGGAGACTGGGTTAGGAGGATAACTCAGGGCTATCCTGGGTTACATGGTGAGTTCCAGGTCAGCCTGGCCAGGGCAGCAACATCTTGAGCAAAACAAGTGAAGGAGGCTGGATTTTGCCTCTAAGAATAAGGTTCAAAACCTCCATAGAGATGTGGTAAGGCTTAGAGGGCTAATAGAGAAGGCAGATGGTGGAGGTCCTACTATTTTTTTAACTAGTTTATTTAAATTTATTTTATCTGCATTGGTGTGAAGGTTTTAGATCTCCTGGAACTGGAGTTACAGACAGTTGTGAGCTGCCATGTGGGTGGTGGGTATTGAACCCGGGTCCTCTGGAAGAACAGCCAGTGCTCTTAACCGCTGAGCCATCTCTCCAGCCCAGGAGGTCCTACTCTTAATAAACCCACTTTGGGGGAAAACTTCCTGAGATCAGAGAGGGGATAAGACTCACCTACAGACACCTAGTCAGGTGGTGAGAGCCCCATGACATGACACTGAAAGGAAGTGAGAGGTTATAAAGTCAGGTGACCTGGGACTCTCTGGAAGAGGCAAGACTTGGTGGGAGATTTGAGCCAAGGTGTGTAAGGATAAATCTTTCCGCCAAGCCACCTGAGCCCTGCTGCCACGTGAGTGCCCAAAATAACACACAGAGGCTTATATTAGGTACAATGCTGCTGGCCAATGACTAGGATTTCTTATCTGCTAGCTCAGTCTTAATTATCAACCATAACTATTAATCTACATATTTATAAAGACTTATCCTATGAAGGACGCTGATGGTATGTACCCTCTCTTGCCAGTGATTACATGGCGACTACAGCGAAGAGAGGAGGAGGAGGAAGAGAGCGATTTCCTGCTTGTCCCTGCTTATATTCTGAGTCTGTCTGCTATGTCACTTCCTGGCTGGATCATAAGACTTCTCTTTACTGCATTTCCCAGAATCCTCTTCTACTTCTAGTCCTGCCTAACTAGCTTTCCTATTGGCCAACAGTACTTTATTCATCAACCAATAAGACAGACATATACACAGAAGGATCTCCCCCATCAAAGGTACTTTAGCCAGATGCAAAGACCAGTAAGTCATTTTCAACCTGGTTAAAGAAGAGAGAGGGTTCTTCTCGTCACTGTTGGTAATTTGCCACTGGAAGATATAGGTATTGTCCCAAGTGCTCTGGCCATGGTCAGTGCACTGCATCGTTGTGTGCACTTCTCAGCTTTGCATCCCTCTGGGCTGCACAGTTTACTGAGCATCCTCCGTAGGGAGCTGGCAGTTGCAGCATCAAGGTCCTCATATCCTGTATCTCAAAGTGTGGGAATTTAGCTTGTGAAAGTAGCCGAGTTGTGAATGAAGAGGCTAATCTCAGTGGAAGAAAGGTTCCAATTGTCTACCTACAGTTCTTGGAATGGCAAGGGCCATGCTACACTATGCAGTATTCTTAGGAAAGCCCTATGTTGGTCATAGACAGGCGGAACAACAGGAGAGTCTAGGCCAGACCCTTCCTTAGGATCTCCAGGGGGAAAGCAAGGGGCTGAACATAAGGTGCCTCGGAGCCAGGGTAGAGGAGGCAGCCCTCACTCAGAATTGCCTCTGGCTCTTGTCCCCTGTTATTTGCTTCCCAGGCTTACTTTTCCTGATAGCACTGGTGACTGACTCATTCTTAGGTGTCAAAGTGTCATCTTGGGCTCTATGAAAGTCCATCTGCAGCCCATTCTCGTCTTCTTCCCTTTGCTGGTCCAGACTAACTGGGCCAGATATACACAATGGGGAAGCACGGGAATGTACTGCTGATTCTCTATCCCATCTTTCCCCCTTGTTTACTGCTGCTGGGGGTCCTGTCTTCTGTGTATGTAGTCCCAAGTGGGAAGATGCTATAACCAATGGGCTGTTTATAGGATAGGCATAGATACTACTGGCGAGTGGTATTTAGTTGATTTTGATGGGCATTGTGGCACCCTCAGGAGGGGCTTATGCTTGGTCAAGATTCTGGATGTGAGTTGTATCCTCTCTGCCTGACCTCAAGGGACTTCCTCTTTGGCTTTGTGGTTGTTTGAATAAGAATGGCCCTCATAAGCTCATATATTGAAATGCTTAGTTACCATTGGAGTGGAGCCATTTGAAAGGATTAGAAGTATTAGGTGCTATGCCCTTATTGGGGTAGGTGTGGCCTTGTTGGAGGAGGTATGTGGCTGGAGTGGTCTTTGAGGTTTCAAAAGCCCAACCCAGTCTCGGAATCTCTTTTCCTGCTGCCTGTGGATCTGGATGTAAAGCTCCCAGCTACTTCTCCAGCACCATGTCTGACTATGTGCCCCCATGTTCTCTGCCATTATGATAATGGATTAAACCTTTGAAATTGTAAGCAAATTCTTCTTTGAGTTGCCTTGGTCATGGTGCCCTCTGCACTACAATAGGACACTAAGACAAGATCATCTTCCTTGCAGGACACCACAGAGCTGACAGGGTTAACACCTACAAAGGACCTTGAGATGACCACCTCCTTTGGCTTGTACTTGGCTTAGAAGAAACTCCTGTCTCCCTGTTACCCTGAGCTGAGGTAGGATGCATTGCTTTCTGTTGCCCTGTCTCCACACCTTGAGGCAGAGGGTGGCCCAGCCTGCCTATGTGTATATATACACTGTTGTAGGCTTATCCCCAGCCTATAAAACACCCCAGGACTTCCTGTGGATTTCCTTGATGCTACTGGTTAGCTCCCAGTGTCAGAGGAGTTGACACCACTGGGAGGAGCTCTCGGTCAAAGGTAGACAGAAATTAATGGGTAACCTGCCAACACCCTTGCCCACAGGTAGCATAAGATGTTTGTGTGATGCCTATGGGGACCTCCCTTCTGAGATGGTGTCCTGCAGTTCCTCTAGAGAGTATTCAGCACTGTAGACCTTGCCCCATGGTAGGTTCAACTCAGGAACTTGAAAGACCACAAGTACCAGTTTGTAGCTGACACACAGACCTAGCAATTCCACTTCCGGGCACAAGCCAGACAGCAGTGTAGCACAGACAAACACATGTGCAAGAGTGGCTGTAAAGCAGTGTTGCTCCTAATATCACAAACCAGAAAGACACCAATGCCTACAAATAGTAGAAGAGATGATTACAGTGTTGTTATACAGTGGATTACTACACAGCAGGGAAAGTATGTGAATGCTATGTGGTAATATGGATGGGGCTCACAGGTATGAAGCTGTGCCAAAGAAGACATAAAAAGGAGTATGTACCGTGCGGTTGAACTGGCAGCATGTTCAAAACCATGTAGAGTTTCTCAGTGACACAGAAGCCAAGCTAGTACTTAACCTTACAGGAGAGGGAGTGACTGGGAAATATCATGAGGAAGATTCTAGAAAACTGGTCATGTTCCATTCTTGGTCTGGAAGATGGCTGATTGTGTTCACACCATGAGAATTAATGCATCTGTACACTTCGGATTTGCGTATCTTATTATATACAACAGCTTCAATTCCTTTATAAATATGTCAACACCACTCCAGTATAAACCTGCTGGGGGCTACGGAGAGAGGGAAGAGATCATGTTCTGATGGTGCATGAATTAGCAAGCATGTGCTGGTGGGAGTCGGAGAGGAGCCTGGGATAGGATTTCTGAAGTGTCTGGTCAAGGGAAACACAATTTATGACTGAGTGCACAAGTATTCGTTGGGGTACTCTCCTGGAACAGAGGACTTTGGCGAGGGCCACCACAGTCACTGCTGAGGCTCTTAAAAATCTTAAAGATGAAGTAGAGCTATTGTAATAGATGGCAGAGGAGGGAACCCAGATGAAAGGGACAAGCAGTCATGAGGTCAGGAGGTCCATGGGAGGATGATGGTTTTAGTGAGAAACGCAAGACTAACAATCCTGGGAACACACTGATGCTTTCAGGGTTGTCTCTACCTTGTTCAAGGCTGATGGAAAGAAAAGTGGCAGTGGAACCTGGCTCACTAGCACATCTGGCAGTAAATCAGAAGCTGCACTGATTGCTATGGCTGGCAAAAACCACATGTCTTGATCTGAAGGGAGGCACTAAGATGAGTCAGGGAGTCCGGTGTTCCTGAGGCAACTTTAGTCAAGTGGATAATAAGGCTCTTGTGGAGGAACAGATCTGAACTTCTGGCCCCAACAAGATGTAGCAGTAAGTTTCAGATTTTTCTCTTGGGTGGTAACTATTGGCTGTGAGACACTACAGTAAAAGTAACAATGGGTGAATGATGCCCAAGAAATGGAAATCTGTTTGATTTAGGGAGGCATGTGTTTGCTCCAGTTTCCTGCCACTGTACTGGAAAGGGAAACTCAGATAGATGCTTGAAAGGAGAAAGCAGAGATGAGATTTGGGAGACCAAGCTAGCTGGTTGGTAGGATGGTGTACTGGAGGGGAGGGAGACACAGAGAGGAAATTCTGGAGCTATCCTGAAGACTTCCTCAAGGGCATGCATGTTCCAGTATGTGACGTCTTGCTATGGGAGAACCATCTGAAGGATTGTAGGGAACAGAAGGACTATAGAGAACAGCATTCTCCCTGGGAAGAGGGTTTGGTCCTACCACACCGTGGAAAACCCTGGGATGCCTGGGTCCCAGATGTATGCCCGGGCTTCAGGTAGAGTACAGAGAAAGTTCTGGACTCAGGATGCAGTGGGATTGAAGAGTTTAGCCAAGGGTGAGCATGGCTCCACACCTGCCTAGCAAACCACAAAAGCATCAGCCAGAGAAGCAAACTGCAACTCACAACTTAACTGCATCTGAAACAAAACTGAGGAAGTTTAAAGATCCCGCTGTACAGAGAAGCTGATATTGTCTGTTGTCCTGGGGAGGGAGCTTGTGGGGTCAGCCCTTGCACATCATACACTAAGTACTCTGCTCTATCTCAGGAGCCTGCAACCCAGATCTGATTGACATTCCATAAAACTTAGCAGACGAAGATAAAAACCATGGAAACAATTCCCACCATGGGGAAATGAACCTACCAAATTAAGCCGACTTGAACAAAGACGTCAATGTTGGTAGCTAAGGTCATTAAACAATATTTTATTTATAGCCTTCACATTTAAGTGTTAAGCGACTGTAAGGCAAACATGAGGGGGGACTAGCTTGGACTTCTATAAATCTCACAGAGCTTGAGATGAAGACACATTGCAGAATAAAGATCAGTTATCCTCCTATCCAGAGGTTTATTTTCTATGTTGGTTACCTGTGGCTAACTGTGGCTTAGGGGCATAAATGAGAAACGCTCAGAGGTGAACCCTTCCTAATTAGATTAAAGTATAATGTGTATATATGTATGTATATGTGTATACTGTTAGTAGTTTTCAATTTTACTTTTGGAAATAGCTCTCTGCCTTTCCTGCAACTGTTTAGCAGGTTGAGTTCCATGCAGATATGCATGCTCCACCACGAGGGCATCCACTGGGATCCCAGCATGTGGACCCTGTGTGTGTGGATGAAGGAGGGATCCCAGAGGGACCCCAAAGACACAGTGATAGAAGCCATCTAAACTGAAGCACATCAGAAGGATCAGGGACAGATCTTGTGATCTGTGGGACATCAGACATCCTATGGACACATGTGCTCCAGAGGGGAGATGACAGAGGAAGGGATTTAAGTGTTATTTTGAAGAAATAAGAAATAAAGTGTTTCTCAAATTTGGTAAACTCACGGGCTCACAGTGCTCAACCAAATCTAGCAAAGCACAAGAACCAAGAAGATTCCATACCAAGGATGTCAGCTGGCTAGGCTTGGCTATTAAGATGAAAATTCAAAAATAGAGGAGGAAAAGTCAAGGCAGAAAAAGCAGATGACTTTTTCATAAATAAGGACAATGGGGGATTTCTTCTTAGAAACAGTGTAAAAGAGGAACTAGAGGAGGAACATTTTTAAGAAATTGAAATGGGGTTGGGGCTGTGAGCTTAGAGCCTACATTCAGGAAACTGATTTTAAAGGTTGGAGAACATGTAAAGTGCCTTGGGCAGAGGCAGTGTCCTGGCTGATGGGGAGCACCCTAGGGAGAGGGCTGCAGAGAGGAAGATGGACAAGAGACCCCATGGGACGTATGGACAGCATAAACTCTGGACATGTCTCAGAAACTTCCGCACCAAGAAGTTTCCACCACAGAAGGGGTACTGGGCACCAAAGTGGATGAAATGACTTGGTTGTAATCACCCTTTACCACTGACCACCAAAGAGAGGGTGAGCAGACACAATGTCATGGCTGTGGAGATGAAGGTAGGTACAGGTTCTGTATCAGGGACTTCTACTTCAGAAGGATGGTTTATTTACTGCTGCCCATGCAAGCCTGACTGGATTTGCACTGGACCCCTTGATGGCACTATCCTTCCACTGGCTGGCAATTGGCTACAGCAGGTCCCTTCTGGAAGGATCACTGACTCCCTAACAGGAGTAGATTCCCATTGGAGAGTGAGTCTTCTTTTCTCGATGCCTCAGACACTGTGTGTTTAGAGACAGTGGGCAAGGAGAGCGCCATAGGGCAGAGCTAGCTGATCACAGCTCAGGGCTCGGGCTTCTGTTGCACGGTGGAGGCGCAGGGGAACACGGGAAGAAGCGGGTGATGTATCTTACCGCCACTCCCTTACCCCACTGTACTGAGGGGACAAGCATAGAAGCCCTAACATGTGTGATTGTCAGTGGCCCTGGCACTTCAGTAGTAAAGGGTTGGCTTGTGGCGCCAAATAAGCTTTCAGACGTTGACAAGCTGGGCACACATGAACAAAAATGGAAGGAGAGGGCTTGGGAGGTGACTCGATGGTTAAAGTACTTGGTGCACAAACATGAGGACCTGAGTTTGGATCTCAGAACCATGTAAATTCCAGGTGGGCATTCCAGCCTCAGAAGGTGGAAACACTGGCTCCCCCAAGCAAGCTAGCTATTGAGACTAGCTATTGAGCTATTGAGCGCTGGGTTTCTGGGTTTGAGTGAGTAAATGAATAAGGTAAGATCAGAGAGCAACTGGGAATGATTCCTGACATCAGCCTTAGAACTCCACATTTAGAGGTGCGTGTACACACACACACACACACACACACACACACACACACACACACACACACACACACCATAGTCATTAATTACGTTTTATATTGCTGTGACAAAATGTCTCAGAGAAACAACTTGTAACAGGAGGTTTATTTGGGTTCAAGGCTTCAGAGAATTTCAGTCGTCGTAGTGGAGAAAGAACAACAGAGCAGCACTGGACTCCATCTGTGGTTTTAGAAGTGTGTGGTGGAGTCTGCTTACATAGTATCTGGCCAGGAAGCCCAGCATGCAGACTGGAACCAAGGGTGTATAACTCCCACTTCCAGGCAGGCCCCACCTCCTAAAGGCACCATAGTCTTCAAAACAGCCCTACAGGCAGAGCTCATGAGGTGCTTACTACAACAGCCCATGGGTACATTCCAGATTCAAACCATAACCTAGAGGAATGTAACCTAGAGGAATGTAACCTAGAGGAAGCCAGCTATCTTGTGCAAACTTGCTTCTCTCTGTTGTCACCTGCAGGCACCACTTATGGCTCCCATCTTTGAATGTAGCTCACACTGGTGGTTCTATGAAGGTTCCCCAGATCTCAGCCTTGGGCTGGGCTGCATTCCTCTTGTCTGAGGCACCCAGCTTGGACTGGGCTACCAGTCTTTGGCTCTCCAGCTTATAGAAAGCCATGGTGGGACTGCCAGCCTCCCATTACACAAGCCAAGCTATGCATTCTTTCATAACGATATACACTTTGTTAGCTTGGTTCTTCAGAGAACTCCAGCTATCCTTTCTCTCTCTGTTTCCTGTCTGGGGCGTCAGGCATGCACTTGGACCTGAAGGCTTGGCTCTACTCCTCCTGTTCCTTCCTTTGTGAACATTTTTCCTCAATAAAATCTTGCTCATCCTCTCTTGGCTTAACATCTGCTTCTTAGGAGACTGAAATCACCACACCTTTTCTGCCCAGTGCCCTCCACACCCTCCCTTCTTCCCTTCCCTTGGGTTTCTTTTGTGCCTCTGGTTCTAATCAATGATCCTTTGTATTTGGGTTGTCTGTGTGTGGCCTGCATCTTTCTTTGGAGTCTAAAACTTGTTCAGAGGGGGTTCTGGGCAAGGTTCCCATCCTGGCCACTCTTCTGCCATGCCTACTATCTGGCCCAGGACAGGGCATCACAGACACTTCTTAAATAAATGTTGAGGAAGCAGTGGGAAATCAAGAAAGCTGCAAACATCTGGAAATAACGATGAGAAAGCTGCTGCTCTGCCGGTGTTGCCTCCATGTGGATCCTGAGACTCTCCATGGCTGTGGGGAATACACATGGGGTTACAGCATGGGGAGGCCACCCAGCTGGTGGCAGGTGGATGGGGCTGAAGTCCCCTTGATGCATCCGACCAGAAGCAGCGCTAAGTGTGCAGTCTGGGGCAGAGCAGAGCTTCCTCTTCCTGAAGTGGGTGCTGCAGCAGCAGTGGAGTATGTCTCTGAAATGAATACTGAGTAGAGTATCTATCCAGAGTGAGAAAGTCATGAAGCGCTGTCCTTAACCAGCAGGGGTGGGGACCAGACAGTGATGCGTGGCTTCTTTGAAGATGAAAGTCATTAGATTTCATTGGAAATCCGGGAGGCAGCATCCCACTGACAGGGAGATTTAACCTACATTGCAGGGCAGAGCAAGCAATTGATAGCATGATTGATAATAATTTAATGGCAGTAATTGTGGAGGGGGAACTTGAAAATAGTTAGATCAGCAGGAAGCAGGCCATGAGTCAATGACATCTTTGGTGGGCCAAATTTTATTTTGCATATCTTTTGAACTTTTTTTCTTATTGTTTCCACTGTTTTGCCTTTCCACAGAAGAACCCTGACATCTCCGAGAGAGGGCTATCCTAGAACCAGTGTATCATGGAACCATACCCCAGCAGACCACTAAGGAAACACAGCCCGGGTCCTTTGAATGAGCCCTGTGACTGCAGATCCTGACCATCTGGGGACCTGATAGTTTGCATCCCAGGTAGAGCATGGCTGGTGTTGAGAGCACTGGCAGACTTGCAGCATTTGCCTGCTCCCTCAAGGATTGTTCAGACACAACATGAGCTTCCTGAGGCAAGTACTTCTTCCTCTTTACCTGCCCAGCAGTCTTGGCTAACACCAAAGGACTCATCTCTCCCTGCTTCCTGACTGAATACCCAATATGACCAGTTGTCTCATGTCTCTGCCACCAAGAGAGACTGTACCCTGGAGCTGTGAGCCAAAGCAACCCCCCCCCAGAACACAGCACAGGTAGAAATGCTAGCACTGCCAAGGAAAGGGTGGATAGGCCCTCAGCGTCCTTCACTATCAAGTGAATAAGCACTGAGGTATCCTCTATTAAATGTATCTCTGAAGGTCTCTAGCAGGCAGACCTGAGTTCCAGCTGCCCACAGCAGGGGTGGCTCGTGGACACATCAGCCAGCGTTGTATGCCTTCCTCAGCTGCTTTCTTCATGCTCACTGTGGAGTGTGACGATTGATTACTCTTGATTGACAGTTTGATGTGATTGAGAATCACCCTGGAAACAAATCTTGAGCATATATGGGAGAGACTGTATAGATTACGTTAGGTAACTGGGGTGGGAAGACCCACTGTAAACGTAGGCAGCAACATTGATTTCATGGACAGCGACCCGGGACTGAATAAAAAGGGGAGAGCTATGAGAGCACAGATATTCATCTCCCTCCTCTTTCGGCTTCCTGAGTGCAGGTGCAGTGTGACCAGCTGCCCAAAGCTCCTGCCGCTATGGTGGACTGTACTCTGGAACTGGGAGCAAAAATAACTCTTTACTCATTAAGTTGGTTTTGCCAGGTGTTTTGTGCCACAGTGTGTAGAGTAACTAATACAGTAAGTGGCCTATACCCTGACCTCTGCTCCCATGAGATGACCGTGAGTGCTTTCTGTGTCAGTGTGCAGAATAGTAACCAATGGTTTGATTGGGTGCTGAGCCATGGAAAGAAATTCTGATCATCACACCAGGCTTCTCTGACCTCCACCAGGCCTGTGGGAGGACGCAGAGGGGGCATGTTGGCCAGTTTTTTGTTGTTGTGACAAATGCCTGAGAAAAACACCTGAAGAGAGGTAAAATTTATTAGGCTCATGGTTTTAGGGCATTGTGGCAAGCAGAGCGGCTCACCTCAGGGCAGCCATGAAGCAGAGAGAATGCCAATGCTTGGGAATTTCTTCTTCTCCTCCTTTATCTACCCAGGATCCCCAGTCGAAGGTATCACCTCCACACAACTTGGGTCTTCTCCCTCAGTTATCTCTCATAGAAACACTCAAAAAGTGGCCTTACTAATCAGCTGGGGCCTTCTCAGTACAGCTAGTTTGACAGAAAAGATCAAGAAGCAGGGGTGTAAGAATCATGCCAGATTCACAATATGGATACCTGAAAGTGCCACACACTATGGTGGGCATCAGGAGGTAAAGGGACTCAGAGCATTGGTGGAGGAGAAGGCTCAGGTGTGTCAAGTAGAACTCTACTATCCTCTTATCTGACAGAGCTATGTTGTGATTGCTGTCTGCTCATCAACCTGGAGAATTCAAAATGTACAAAATTCACCCCAGTAGTTTCTGGATGAGGGAGGGATATAAGTGAAACAAGCCAAACATAAGGAAGATTATCCTGCTAAGGGAAATGTCCAGAGATCCACAAGGATGACCCCCAACTAAGAATCTAAGCAGTAGTGGAGAGGCTACCTTAAATGCCCTTCACCCATAATGAGATTGATGACTACCTTAAATGCCATTCTGGACCCTTCATCCAGTAGCTGATGGAAGCAGAAGCAGAGACTCACAGCTAAACACTGAGCCAAACTCCTGGAATCCAGTTTCAGAGAGGGAGGAGTGATGAGCAAAGGGGTCAAGACCATACTGGAGAAAACCACAGAAACAGTGGACCTGACCAAATGAGAGCACATGAACCCCAATCATAAAGCTGGGGAACCAGCATTGGACCGAACCAAGCCCTCTGAATGTGGGTGCCAGTTAGGAGGCCTGGGCAGTCTATAGGACCTCTGACAGTGAAACCAGTGTTTATCTCTAGTGCACAAATGGACTTTGGGAGTTTATTCCCCAAGGAGGGATGTTACGATAAATCTTTCCGCCAAAGCCGCCCGAGCCCTATTGCCATGTGGGCGGTCTCTGTCAGCATCCCGAGTTCCGCCCGCCGCGTGGATGGACAAAATAATACAGAGACATATTAGGTACAAAGCTGCTTGGCCAATGACTAGAATTCTCATTGGCTAGCTCAGTCTCAATTATCATAAATCTATATATTTCATAAGACTTATCTTATCAGATGCCTTATTGGCGTCCCTCCTTGCCGGTGGATCACATAACCTGCTGGAGGAGGAACGGGAAAAGAGGGACACTTCCTGTTTCTCTTCGCTCAAATATGAGTCTCCTTGCTATGTCACTTCCGGCCTGGATCACCACTTCTCTACTACATTTCCCAGAATCCTCTTTGACTCCTAGTCCTGTCTAACTTGCTGTTTCATTGGCCAAACAGAACTTTATTTAACAATCAATAAGATAAACATACACAGTACATTCCCCATCATCTCCTCTTTTCTGTCTAAATAAAAAGAAAGATAACTTACCTTTTATAATAACTGAAGAAAACTATGACCATAACTATCTGTCTTCAACTCTATCAAAGACCACAGAAGGAAAATATATAAACTCTAGAATTGATAGGACATCTCGCTACCTGGACAGTCACCCAAAATTCCTCTGTAACGTTGGGGCATCCATCTTCAGCCCATAGGCCACAGTGTGTCTGGCACACTTCTCCATTTCAACAGGAACCCTTCAGTACTGTCTTGTTTTGTAAGTTGAGCAGTTACTTTCTTGTGGGTCCTGTATGTCCAGCTTATACTGTAACAAACAGTCCAGGCAAGAGCAGTTTCTTACCCAAATGGCTAATCTTGCTAGGTTGAAAGCAAACTCCATCATGAGTTTCTTCAATGCCCATCCTCCCTTCTGATGTAATTGGTGTGCCAGGAGCAGTTGGGTACTGACTTCAATCAAGTTGAGGATTTCAATCGAGATCTTCAATCAAGCAAATCCCATCTAACATGGAATGGATACAATCCATTGAAGACTTTCACTATACTAATGTTTTCTTTCTACAGGACCCCACAAGGCTATCATCATCCCATTTTAGCAGGAAGTAACTTGGAGGATGCTATGTCCACTTTCCCCATTGTTGTCACTTAGGATAGTGTATACACCTAGTTAGGGATAGCTTCCTATTTATTGTTGGGATTAGAAGGAGGTGTTCAGGCTTGGACACCTCTTTCAGATGACTTTAGGGATTAGTTAAAATAGATAGTTAGGATGTGACATAAGCAAATTGTTGTGTCTTCTTATATTTCACCTTTATGATTGTTAATTTTGGATACTTTACACTGTTAAGTTTTAATCCTCTTTTAGACTAAAAGGGGAATTATAGGGGAACCTGTAGCCATTCCTGCTTAGGGGCTGGCTACAGGTCTGCCTAACCATGCCTGTGAGGGCATGGTCAGGGTAACGTAGAGTGAGAGGTTCAGGGCTGTGTTTCACTTTCGGTTTTCACCCATTTCGGCTTGCTGTACAGACTGCTGCCATGCCAGCTGGCTAGTCGCTATGTAAGTAAGGCTTTTCCCTATTAAATACCCTTAAATTCTACCTGACTCCGTATTGGTAATTTCCCACTATAGAGGGATACGCTCTCCACCCAGATACACAGAGGAGGGCCTAGGCCCTCCCCAAAATGATGTGACAGACTTTGGTGATCCCCCATGGAAGGCCATTCTTTGAGAGTACCTTAAATGGGGAGGGGTTATGTTGGGGTTTCCTGGAGTTAAGAGGTCTAAAATTGATGAGAGGCCATGTGTCCATGTATACCATTGAGGACGGTGCATTTGGGTTGGGACCATGTGTGCCAGTGGGGACTGTGCATGCTGGTGTGGTCCAATGAGCAGTCTGAAGACAGTCTCCAGTGAAAGCTGCCTTACAGACATCTCCCTTACACAGTGTCTTCCTTTCAATAAGACTCTTCCTGCTCCTGGAATCTTGTCTCCCATTTCTTTCTTTTTTTCTTTTTTTAAGATTTTTAAAATTTTTTCCATGTATGAGTGTTTGTCTGCATGTATGTATGTGCACCATGTGCATGACTGTGTCTGTAAAGGCTTGAGGATGGCATCAAATCCCCTGGAACTGGAGTAACAGACAGCTGTGAGCTGCTGTGAACTATACCTGCGTCCTCTGGAAGAGCAGCCTGTGCTCTTAACCACTGAGCCGTCTCTCCGAGGGTACCTTCTTCCCTTCAACTATTAGTTCATGCCTCAGCTGCTATTGGAATCCCTGGCATGTGGAGGGAGTTACATTCTAGTGACCTGAGTGGTTTCTGAAAACCCTGATACAGAAGATTCAGGTACTGAAGAAGGGGCTGGGTGTATGACTTGGGGAACTGAAAGTCAATTTGGAGACAGCATGTGGCTGGTGGCCCTGTGGCTGGTGTGTGTGTGCCAAGTATGTGACTAGGCTGGAGGTGTGGCAGGGGACAATGGGCAGGTGGCTGACAGTTACCTTAAGATGCCTAAAGGGAGAAGGTGTCCTTTTTTCTTCAACCCTAGACTAAGATAAGAAGCCAGCTGGAGCAGCATGTTTGGCCTTAAATACATCCTCACTAACCTAGTCAAGACTGTAAGTGATGAGTTTGCTGTTTAAGCTGGCTTAGGCAGTAGAGGAAGCATGGCTTACATGAGTCTAGAGTATGCAGGCCTCAGGAATGGCTGGATCTAGGTGCTCAGCTATAGTACTGGTTCTCTCCATGTCTCAGTAATGTTCTCTAGGCCATTTCAACATTGGCAGGTTCTCTTCCTGAGGCAGTGTGATGGTGGCTGATGGCCGAGTTAGAACACATGCCCTTACAATTTTCATCATCTCTTCTGGAACATTTCCCAGAGAAGCACTAGAAGTGAATCCTCTCAGAGGCAAGTCTCTGGGTCCAGAGGATGGAGTCCTCTCAGAGGCAAGTCTCTGGGTCCAGAGGCTTAGAGCATGTACTCACCTCTTGGAATGCAGAGAGGAGGTGAGCTCCACCCAAATCCCTGGATTGGGAATGGGAAAGGATGGTTTGGGAAGGAAAAGAAAACTGGGATGTCATTTTCAGAAGGCAGGTCAAGAACATAGGAGCCACGGGATTTATTACACCCATCACAAGAGTGAAGTTCACCATAGAGACCCAGGAAAGGGCAGTGCTCACCCCTAACCTGGTCCCTGGGCCACAGAGGGAGAACATTTTAAGTTGACTTGTGTGTCTGTTTCTTCCACTCTTAAGTCTTCCTGTGAACACCTGACGTACACTTGATGTCTTGCTCAGTTTTCTTGCATCGAGCATATTACAGGTCATTGGCATTGTTGATTTTGTTTGTGTTTACACTGCTGGTAATGGAAACCAGGAGCTCAAACATATTCAGCAAGCAGTCTACTCAGTAGGGTTTTTTTTTTTTTTTTTTTTTTTTTTTTTTTTTTGAGGCACCCAGGCTGGCCTTGAAGTTGTGATTCTTTTGCCTCAGCTATCTGAGTACCGAGATTCTAGGTCTTTGCCAACATGTCTGACCCAATGTCATTTGTAATGAGTGAAGATGATGACCTTTCAGGTGACAGCTTGGGCTGCACAATTGCTTGTTAGGAGCACCCTGAAGGAATCCTGCCCTGAAGAAGGAGTTGAAGCCTTCGGAGGACTGGTCCTGGGGGTGGCTCCCTTTCTCTGGTCACCATGCATGGAGTGCTAAGAAGACTCCTCTAGGCAATCTGGATATGGGCTGCTGTTGTCCCTGCCTGCTCTGTCTCCCTGCTGGGGCCTGACAGATGCCCTGCTTGGTAGCACTTGGCAAAAAGAAATCCTCGAGCAAGAGCAAGAGCTACCTCCTGAGAAGCCTCCCAGGCCATCTGAACCTTTTTTGCCAAACAGAGACTCTGAGTTCATGGGCAAGTTTTGCTTTCTCCCAGTTCAGTGAGGGCTGCAGCCTGAATGGGTTTCAGTCTTGTGATTAGGGGAAACTTCAAGGGTGAAATGTCTTGATTCATGCAATTTGATTGGGCTAACCCCATTTCCTCTGGTTTTAGAGGTCCCATAAATTTTTGCTTGCCAAGTGGCTTGTAATTTTAGGGGACAATAATCAATCCCCAAAGAAGAACCATTCTAAGAATGACAAATAGGGGTCATTATGTGCGTTAATTCTGACTATGGGCCTGGAGTGCAGTGTTAAGATGGATCCTGAGGCTGCATCTGGTTCAAGGGAAATTAGAAATAGGATTGATTAGTAATGCCTGTCACAATCTCAAGCTCCACAAGCCATGTTGTTCTTGCTGGGGAGCCGGTATTCGAGGTGGTTCAAACTTTTCTCCTTGCTCTCTGGTCAGTGTTCATATCTCTGCTTTAGTAATCTCTAGAAATTTCACCCAGCCATCCCTGTAGCTTGCAGGAGCTGAGGACACATGACAAGAATATATTACAGCAATTCTCACAGAGCCCAGGCTTCTCCCTTTGGGACCCTGAGGACCTGCAGCTTTTGGCATCACACACACACTTCCCTGTACCTACCTCTCTTCTTTTAACTTGCCTCCTGTTTTACTTAGGCTGATTTACTTCCCACAGGATCTTCCAGGGCTGGGGTGCAGCTTGGAGGAAGGATGCCTATCAAGCACACACAAGGTTCTCAATTCAATCCCAGAAATTTTAGGAAAAAACAAAACAAAACCAATCAATTGGAGAGAGTTGTCCTTGAATTACCATAAAAAGAAAAAAGTCTTTCTTCGTCCACCAAACATAAATAACTGGAGGAAAACTATGCATCCACAAGCAGAGAGGGCAGGAATGCTCATTCCGAGCTTAAAACCCGACAGCCAGGCCTGCATCCTGCATGACTTTGGGATTGACCTGACTGGGGAAACAAGGGATAAAGAAAGGACAGACAGACAGACACATGTATAGAAAATCTGGGATTGGGTGGGTCTTGCGCTTTGATGGACATGCAACAGCAGCATCTAGAAATTCAGAGTGTTTATTCATACACCTGAATCAAGGAGGCAGGTTCATGTTTATAGCTGAGTAGGTAATCATGGTGCACAGCTGAACAACGGGGCATCTTTGGTTAACCTAGGTAGGAAGTCTCTATAGCAGAACAAATTTTGGTTGCAAGCATACAGAGGGAGGAAGCCACAGTCAGTACTTTTCTCTATACAATGCCAGTATCCACACATGGGACAGGGAAAGGCATTCCCATTTTCCTGAGTCTGACTTGGGGAAGGCTTTGCCATTCCCGTGGTCTGAGGCATTGGGGTCCTTGGAATGGCTATGCTCATGTCAACAATACACATCACTTAACATGTGGTCTGGAAGCTTCTGACACATCAGGCTGTGAAGCCAGGGGCTAGTGTGTAGGTAAGCCTGCAGCCCTGGTGTTAGGAATGAAGCCATGTGTTGGCTTTGCAGGCAATGCTAATGGCAGGTCCCATGAACACAGGAAGTCCCACCCTGTAGTTAGTCTGGAACTTCCTGTGAGTGCTGGCATGTGCAATGTGGTCTTGGGGAAGCAATTCTCAACCTGTGAGTCATGACCCCTTTGAGGGTCCTATATCAGACATCCCGCATATCAGATATTTACATTACAAACCATAACAGTAGCAAAATTACAGTTATGAAGTAGCAATGAAATAATTCTATGGTTGGGGGTCACCACAACACAAGGAGCTGTGTTAAAGGGTTGCAGCATTAGGAAGGTTGAGATCCACTGTCTTAGGGAGACTTCTTTACCTGTCATGGCTTGGATATGAAGTGTCCTCAAAAGACACTTCTATTTAAGGCTTGGTCCCTACCTGGGGCCACCATTGAGAGGTGACTGGATCATCGGGCATTAATCTCACCAGTGAATTAATTGATAAGCTGTCAGGAGGTGGGGCCAGGTGAAGGAAGTAGGTTACTAGGGGGTAGGAGACTTGTCTTCAAAGGGTGTTTGGGATCCTGAACCCCTCTACCTTTGAAGGTATGTCAGGTATTTTGTCACGACAAAGAAATGGCTGACTGACATACGATTCTATCCTATGAGGACAGCACCCACTGTGTGGTCAAGTTTATATGTCTGTGGCAAGGGTGGGACAGGTCATAGCAGTTCCCCCAGTTTCTGTTTAGGAGAACCTTCAGGACTTAGAGAGGAGACTGATGCTGCCCAGCATAAGTGATAGTAGCTAGACTACCTGACCACCTGCTTCTGCAGGGCCCACTCACACCTGTCCAGAGACAATACACAACCCTTCTTGATTCAGTTCCCCCCATGGCATGGAGGCATGGAGGCGGATAGATGCAGAAAGATTCAAACTCATGCACAAGCCAGGCTCCCAATTAGCCACTATGTCCCTAACTGCTGTCACCCTTGCCTGTGCTTCCCGTTTTTTGGTGCATACCAGATGAAAAGGGTTCAAACCAGGCCAGTGTGGACAAGGCTGTGGATGCCATTCTAGGTGTGTTTGATCCAGTTTGCAGGCAGTTCTCTGAGAGGCGAGGGTCTCCTGCTGTCCCTATGAGCCCTATGGAGCTCTGTACTGTCTGACTTGGACCACAGGTCATGATAGGTGATCATGCAATGATGCCAAATGATTCCCCATCCTTTGAGAGCTGTGCGAAGGACAGGTGTACATCCCTAAGTTATGATCGTCTGTATGACCCATTCCCTTTCCAGAACTTTTCCTTCCTGGCAGCCTGTCAAGCTGGGAACTAGAGGGGCTTTATCTTGAGTCTATAATTAATTGACTTGTGGCCCATTTTTTTCCTTCCAGTCCTCAATTCCTCATTGGTACAGTGCATTAGCTCATTGCCTGCAGACCCAAGAGCCCATTGGTGGGTAGGTTACCTGGAATAAGGAAAGCTGGGCTGGACCGGGCAGGTTGAGGAGACCTTTGCTGTCTTCAGGGCTGGCTGATTATCCACAGCTGGATGCTGCCATGGGAATGCAGGACCACCGTGGCTTGTACTTCTGAAGTGTTAAAAGAAAAATTGTGGGTTCTGATGTAAAATCTCAATAAAAACTTTTGGCAGCTAATTTAACATTTCTGGCAACGGACCTTGATTTGAGGCCCAGACCCTACAGTTCTTCAAGTCAGAGGTCTTGAGATTAGTTCTTTGGATTGTGGCTCTTGTTTTGCCCTGCAGACCCCCAGTACCCATGGAGCACTATGATCCCAACTCATTCTGTTGAATTCAGGTGTAGTGTCACATGGCTTTCTTTGGCCAGTAGAATGGGAGACGAAGCCTGTGCCACAGGCAAGCAGAAGCATGCTGAGCTAGCAGAAGTACCCCTGTGCTCTCTTGATGCCACCAGACTAGTGTTCCAGATGCCAGCTGTTCTGTCCATCTGGCTCCCAGGCGATGGCAAGGCAGTCCTGCAGAATGAGAAGCCATGAGAGTGTACACGCTTGTTACAGCTGCATCACTTAGCCAATGCTGACCCTCACTGTGCCCTTTTATCCAGTCACTGGGCTCACGGCCAGCCTGTCAGCACTTCGTGACTACTAAACAGCAGAGCCGATGGGAGAAGCAGCCTCTGATTTGATTTGTTTGGTTCTCTGTTGTGGCTCTGTTGCGTAGCATGGGGCTCAGAGGGATACAGTAGGTGCTCAATAAGTATTTGTTGAATAAAGGAGAAACTGGCACATCAGGTATGGGAGGGGAGCAGGCTCAGGCACTTGAGTGGGTGACCCCAAGGTCCAAGACAAGTGGAAATCTCCTTTCCCATTTTCCTTTTGGGTGCAGCTTGGCCAGGTTCTTGCCAGTCTTTATTTGGTTTTAAATATCTCCCAGAGTGCTGAGACAAATAAACCCTGACGGGAGTCTGTGCTCTTAACCCACAGGAGAGAGGGAAACCATAGAGGACCTTTTGTGGATTCTAGGGCAAGCGCCACTCTTGGCACGCTGGGAAACTGGGGCAAGCTTTCTGGACCTTCTGGTCCCTGTGTCCTTGTGCTGACCTCTACCCATTCATTCCTGTGCTGCCTTCAGAGATACTGTCACATGGCCATGTCACCTCCATGGTGATTCTCGCCAGGCTGCTTTATTCTTGGTCCTTTCTCTATGCTGCATGATGTCTGTAATCACACTATAGTGAGTCTATAGACAGGGGCACACTGTCATCTTCTGCTTTCTGCATTTGCCACATTCAGTGTCAATTCTGTCAATGTAATGTCAAAAGCATGTCCCTACTTAGTGCTTGTCCCACTGTTTCAAAACTTGGCCACTACAGCCACCAACTCTAAGCTTCCTGGCTTCTCTCTACCAGGCGGGCCTTCCCCTAGGTCTTCTGCCAGGTCCTTGTCATTATTCAGTATCAGTTTGAGTGTCACTCCTCCCCTGACCTCAGTGTCTGAAATAGGTCCCAAGTGTCAGTTTCCTAGCCCCCACTTCATTTACTGCCCTCATCACTGCTTCCTGCAACCCCTTTGCTTACTGTCAAGGCAAATCATGTTTCTGGACAGGGCTTCTCAGCATCAACCCTACCCTCGTTTGGGAGGTATGGAGAATTCTGTGTTGTGAGCATTGTCTTGTGTTGAAGGATCTTGATCAGATTCCCAGAAATATATCACGAGGTACCAGCAGCACACCCTTCCTAGTTGTGAGCACCAAAGATGTCCCCCTGCAGGCGTGTGAACAAACTTGCCCTCGATGATTGAGAACCGTCGCTGTGGAGAGTGAAGGCCATTATGGGAAGCCTCAGCACTGCACATCTAGGGCCAGGATGGCTGTCCATACGTAATACATGAACTAACTGTGGCAGAAATTATCACATCAGAGAGACAAATTTATAAAGCATCCAAAATAATCCTTGTCTGCAGGATCCAGAATCACATCTTGGAAATGCACACAGTCAGGTGTAAGGTAGCACCCGGCCTAAAGGGGTGTGGGATTGTCCCCAGCGAGGCTCTTTTCAGAGAGCCTATGGGCCCAAGAGGGGAGACTGTAAGCACCCTGACAGGCTGTCAGCTTTTAATGCAAAACTGGAAGAAAAGTTTGCAGCTACACCACGCACAGGCTGAAGGAGATAAATCACAGTTACTTGCAGCTGGCTGACAGCAGTTTAAGCCACTGCAATCACCAGGCTCCGAGGGGGAAGCTCCTTTTATCTTACTAAATGCAAAAAGTAGAGCTGAAATTGGCAATATCTCGGCCCTCTCCGAGGCCCAGCTTTTTACATAAATATCAGCAAGCGGTAAGTAAATTCTGTTGACGAAATGTAATAAAACAAAGACCGTTTCGAATATGACCATTCCCCGATGCATTCCGCAGCCTCTCCCACTCACTTATTGCTCGCTGCTGAGATTATAAGGTTTGCTTTTATCTGTCAGAAATCAATATTTCAAACATCGGATAAAAGAGGAAATTGAACTGGGAATAGGCTGAAGTGCTGTAAAAAACTACAAAGCACAATTATCAAAAAGCACTTAAAGTGCTTAATAGGACATACATATAAAAATGCTCAAATTAATGTCAGGGAGCCATAATGAGAACTTTTCCTATGCTTTTTCCTCCCTCACAGTGTAATTTGAAGGCTGGCCAGTCCATCAATATGGTTTTCAATTTCTACGATGCCCTGAGGACTCTGAGCTGTGCATCTGTTGGAAATGAACCATTACATATGATTGGTTAATATTTCAGTTTATTGAAGATACATTATTTTGTATGGAGTGTTTAAGCTGTTGAGGTTTAACCATTACAAACAGTTATGACAAAAATAGATCTTGGAGTAAACAGCCTCCACAGTCATGCTTTTAATAAGCAATGCCATAACTAGGAAATTGGATTTCCAGGAGCTAGGAGATGGAGGGTGGGAAGTTGCAGGAGAGTGAGCTGAAGTAGGGAGCCCCCCTTCTTTTCTATACCAGAACAGGTTGGAAATTGAGGGTGGGCTCTGTTTTTCTTTTTCCTTTGATGGCAGTCTCTCTACACTGCTCAGACTAGCTTTGGCCTTGAATTCCTAGACTCAAGTCTGCCTGTCTCATATGCTCCAGAGTATGAGCCTATATACTCAACCAGGCTTATGTATACATGATACATGATGCTCTCTCTCTCTCTCTCTCTCTCTCTCTCTCTCTCTCTCTGTGTGTGTGTGTGTGTGTGTGTGTGTGTATGTGTGTGTGGTATTAGGGTCTATGCATGCTAGTCAAATTATCCACCAGTGAGCTATATCCTCAGAACTCTTTATACTTTTCTTTTTCTTTCTTTTTTTTTTTTTTTGAGACAGGGTCTTACTAACTTGCCCCAAGTGGTCTTGAACTTGCAATTCTCTAGAGCGCTGTGATTACAGCTTTCTGCTACCAAACCCTATCTTTTTCAAAGAACAAACAAGCAAAACGCACAAAACCCCGGCATAGTATTCTTTATTTTTTTAATAATTTAATTTGATTGATTTATTTATGTATATCTGTGTGAGCATATGTGTGTATATGCCTGTGTGCATGTATCCATGCCTTCATGTGCATGGAGGCAGAGAGTGTTGGATCTCTCAGACTGAGTTGTAGGCATTGTGCCACACTGAGATTGTTATGTGTAGAGATTCAGCCTTCATGATGTGCAGCAAAAACTTAACCACTGAGCCCCTTTGGTTTTTATTGTTGTTTTTCTTGCAATTGAGAGAAGCTGTATTTCCCCTAGAGTGATCACAAATACCACTTTCTCCTCCTCCTCCCTTATTGAAGTAGCTGAGGATCAAATCCAAGGCTCTATGAATTCTAGACTAGCCCCTACCAAGTAACACTCCCAGCCCTTATATTTGCCCCTTTCTAGATAATAATTGCTTAGCTGGAGTTCTAAATTGGGAATCAGCAGCCTTTTCCTGATGAGCCAGACAGGGAATGTTACAGAATCTGCAGAGGCTAGTTGCTAAGAACTGTCAAAACCATCTGAGCCCTTCTTAGCTGGTGGCTGCAGGAAACCTGTGTGCCACTTGTACCTCCCCTGGCAGGGCAGAAGGTATCCACGTATCTTTCTCAATTGCATGTTTTGAAGTCCCTGTGGAGGCTGAGAATAAAATCCACAGGCCCTTGGTTTGCCTGGCTTATGTCAGGCCAAGGCACCAAGGTTTCATGTCCTATGTCCGTGCCCTCACCTCTCCAACCCCAGGTCCCCTCACCCCTTCTGTTTTCTGTCTGTGACTCACACATGCTCCTCCTCTCTCCTGGAATATTCTCCCCATCTGCTGGGACTTGTCCTTGGTTAAAATGCCCCTTCTTGGGAGCTGCCAACACACACACACACACACACACACACACACACACACACCCCACATATACACACCATACACATACCACAAATATTCATACACATATACACAACAAATAAATCACACATAATACACACCACACATAACATACACCACACACACATACACACAACACACATACACACAACACACACATACACACAACACATGTACCACACATACACACACAGACCACACATAACCCACATACCAAACACATACACACCATACATATACACCACACAACACATACCATACACTCATAACACACACACCACATACACGCCACACACATCACATACCACACACACTACACACCACACACACACACACACACACATACACATATACACATATACACACATACACACATACTACACATAACACACACCAAACATAATATCACACATAATACACACCACATACCACACATCATATACAACACACACTACATATAACACATATACCACACTTTGTCTCTCTGTCTCTGTCTCTCTGTCTCTCTGTCTCTCTCTGTCTCTCTCTGTCTCTCTCTGTCTCTCTCTGTCTCTCTGTCTCTCTGTCTCTCTGTCTCTCTCTGTCTCTCTCTTTCTCTCTCTCTCTCTCTCTCTCTCTCTCTCTCTCTCCTCCAGATGTGCCTTGTTCTCAATTTTCTGGGCCTTGTTTCCTCATTTCCCATCCATGCATGTCACTTCAGTGTGCTTAGCAGCAAGAACAAAATAGATCTGAATGTAGCTCCCAATATTCCAATGGCCTCAAGGCTGTTTCACAGGTTCAGCGCACATACCTGGAAGAGTGGGTAAATGGAACCACCAATGGAAAGCTTTCCGTTCTCTGGGGAAGCTGATTCTCACAGTCAAAGGGTTTTCTTGCCTGTTCTTCACTCTGTGTTTCCCGCTGAAGAAGGTAACCCTTCATTTTGCCTACGCTGTTCCTTTGGCCTGGACTACACTCTCCCTTTACTCTCCTCCAATCCTCCACAGCTATTTCCTGTGCCTGGCGTAGCTAAAGGTACACTCCTCCAGGAAGCCCTCCTGGATCTGCAGGCCATGTTGTTGCTGAGCCCTTGGGAGCAACTAAGTCACACAACTGGGCTTGGCTGGGGACAGGCCCCACTCGCCTCTGCCACACCCCAGCCAGCACCTGTAACTGCACAGCCACTGTGTGGTGAACTCCAGAGTCAGAATCTGAGCTCAGATGGGGTCCCTAAATAACAGACCCAACTGGTATACTGGCCCTCAGGCCCATGTCACTCCACAGTCCTCAGCCCCCGCAGCTCCCTGTGAGAGGTGTTTGTGTGTCTACAGAGGAGGGGGAGGAAATTTCGGCAGAATCTGGAGGGGAGGCTCTGAGGAGTGTATGTATGTGCTCAACCACATCCTCTTGACTTTCCAGTCTTTTCTATCCCTCAGTTCAGCAGACATGTCTCATTTCTTGTCTGTGCCCCTGGGTTTGGGGGCACGCTTTGAATACACTGCCGCTTAGAACAGTGGGAGTGGATCACTGCCTGCCGTTATTTCCCAAGTGCAACCAGAACTTGCTAGGTGCCCTCTGCATGCTGGGTACCTGCTATAATTTGGATGCGTCTGATTAAACAAAACAGCATGGCCCTCATGGTAAACAATCAGCTTCCATATGGTCATCATTCTGGCTCATTCCTCCCCAGCCAGGTCTTTACCCTTTGTGTATTTATGGCTGAAGAAAACTGTGATAGTTCGTAACTACAGAATACTCCATGCTCCAAGTCTGTGTTAGGGTTTCTGCTGTTGTGATAAAATGCCATGATCAAAGACAGCTTGGGGAGGAAAGAGGGTTTGTTTCAGCTTAAAACTCTTAGGTAAGACTCCATCACTGTAGGAACCTAGAGACAGGATCTGAAGCCGAAGCTATGAAGGAATATTGCTTACTGGCTCACTTCTCCTGGATTACTTGGTTTGTTTTCTTAGATAACCCAGGACTGCTTGCCCAGGCATAACACCACCCACAATTGCCTAGGCTCTTCTACACCAATATTTAATCAATACATTCCCCGACAGGCTTGACCAGAGGACAGTCTGCTGGAGGCATCTCTCAACTGAGGCTTCCTCCTTGCAGATGGCTCTAGCTTGTTTCAAGTTGACCTAAAAGTAGCCAGCACAATTGACCCCTTGTCAACTGGAAACACAAACACATTACAGTTTAACAGCAACCTTTCCTTTCTCATTTGTTCCCAAGTTGTCATATTAGCATCATGATATAAAACAATATAATTTTAAAAGTTTACAGTCTTTAAAAACATCAAACATTTTTTAAAGTTCAATCTCTTTAAAAGATCCAATGTCTCTAAAATATACAAATCAGACTCCAAAGTCTAATGCTCCAAATCTCTTTAAGATTCTAAAGTTTCTTTGAACTATCCAAGGCCCATCAACAGTGTGCTCCTATAAAATTAAATAAATATGTTATGTACTTCTTATTTCAAAAATGAAGAGTCAGAGCACAGCTATAATCACATCAAAGCAAAACCAAAACCCAACAGTGTTGAACATTCAAAGTTTGACATCTGGACTCCAGGGGACATGGACAGCTCCACCTCTTTGGCTCTACTCTCTAAAGCACAGGTAGCTTGTCTTGTGGGCTCAAACTGCTTCCACAATACACCTGCTGCTGTCCATGGTACGGGGTCTCTAATATGCTGGGGTCTTCCCTGAAACTTGGGATGGGCTCTCTTCAGGGACTCTGACTCTGCCACATGGTGCCAACTCTTAACTTCTCTCCATGACCCCTACAATGTAGGGACTTCCACTGCAACCAAGATTGTACCTTCAACCAATGGCCTCCCCTGGCCTCTCACAGTCACTAGCTGCTCTCCATTACCCCTCATGTCTTCAAAACCAGTACCATATACATTACTAAGTTCAGCTGCCAGTACAAGGTGCCTCCTTGGTCCTCTCTGGACCACAGCTTCTGGGTGCAGAATCCTAGGAAACACTTCCCAGAAGATTTCACCTCAATGATGCTGATCTCTGTTAAAACTTTTTCTTCAGGCCCCAGCTGGCCAGTGTCAAGTATCTTAGTAAAGCAAAGGTTTTGCTTTGATGGTTCTAGTCTCTTGTTAACTAATCATAGCCAATATTTCAGTCCCATAAGACAGAATCTTAATTTAAAATGTCAAAGAGTCATGATAGTCTTTACTTATCTCTGAAACTTCACAAACCAGGCCTTTTATTGTTTGTACTACCCTCTGCATTCTTATCTTCTCAGATCCCATAGAACAGTCTACTGAGCTCTGAGCACTCAACTGCTTTTCAAGTGCAAAGTCTAACTGGCACCAGAATCCTCCAAAATCACACAGTCATCAGGTCAGCAATCAGCAATGCTGCATGTCCTGGTACAAATGTCTGACATAGGGTGTACATCACTGTGATAGAACGCCATGAGCAAAGGAAATCTGGGGAGGCAAAGGTTTATTTCAGCTCACAGCTCTCAGGTCACACTCCATCACTGAGAGGGTAGACCTCAGAGCAGATACAAGGCAGCAGCCATGGGAGGATGCTGCTCACCACTTGCTTCTCTAGGGTTATTTATTTGCTTTCTTCTTGCCTTAGTTACTTTCCTATTGCTGTGATAAAACACCAGGACAAAGTCCATTTATAAAAGAAAGTATTTCATTTGGCTTACTATTTCAGAGGGTTAGAGGCCATGATGGCAGAGCAAAGGGACTTACTTGTCTTAGTGTTTCAGTTGATGAAGAGGCACCTTGACCACAGCAACTCTTATAAAGGAAAACATTTAATTGGGGGTGGCTTGCAGTTTCAGAGGTTTGGTCCATGGTCATCATGGTGAGAAGCATGACAGCATGAAGGCAGACATGGTGCTGGGGAAGGAACTGAGTGCCCTACATCTAGCTCCACAGGCAGCAGAAGGAGACTGTGTGTCCCACACTGGCTGTATCCTGAGCATATGAGATGTGACAAAGCCTGCCCTGACAGGGACACACTTTCTCCAGTAAGGCCACACATACTCCAACAAGGCCATACCTCCTAATAATGCCACTCATTCACACACATGAGTCAATGGGAACCATTCCTATTCAAATCACCTCACAACTGTTGAGAGGTCACACCTTTATCTACAACCACAAGGAAGAGAAGAGGGAGTACTGAAAATTACATAAGTCTTTTTTGAGACCTCAAAGCCCACCCCCAAGTGGACATACCTCCTCCAACAAGGCCACACCTCCTAATCCTTCCCAAATAGTTCTACCAACTGGAGACCAAGTATTCAAGCATATGATCCTACAGAGGGCATTCTGATTCAAACCTCCACATTTATATAATCCCAGGACAACCTGCACAAGCATAGCAACACCCGCAATGGTCTGGGTCCTCTGTGCCAATTATTAGTCAAGAAAATGCCCCACAGACCAATCTTATGGAGGCAGTTCCTCGGTTGACTCTCAGATGACTCTAGCTTGTGTCAAGATGACAAAAAAAATTAACAAGATCTAAGTTCAAACATCATATGTCCATGGTTAGACCAATCATTGAAGAAAGGATAAGATTGTGAAACATGGACAATGAATTGGATCCTCTTCTTCAGGCTGTAGAAGTTAAACCCTGAAGAGAGTGATTTGTCAAAGACTGCACTGGGAGAGGTGAGACTCAAATCAGCATGGGTGGACAGTGTTGTGTTGGGGTTTGGAGCTGGGCAAGAGGGGTGACTTCCAGAGGAAGAAATTCTGGTGTTAGCCAAGGAACTGAGTGGGGAGGAGAGGGGAGGAGGTTCAGGTTGGGATGGGTAGGATGCAACTTAAGAGTGGGTCACGACAAGAGTGAGAGAGAATGTTCCAGGGAGCCAGGGGCTCATGGCTTGTCCTTCATGTGGGGGGCCTCCTGAGTTCCATGCCCACCCAAGAAAAGAGCCAGAGTACAGGAGACATAGGGCAAGAGTGTGGTTCAAAGTCACTGTGCCCCACCACCGAGCAGGAGCGAATGGCCCACGGAGACCAGTGAATCATGCTTTTCAAAGAGGCAAAGTGCCTCTCGGCGCAGAGAGCATGAGAGAAAGGAGATGTCTGCTCCCCACAAAGGAGGCATATTACTCTAAGTAGAGGATTTCGTAATTACATTCATTTGAAATAACAGAGCATTTTCACCTATTAAGAGAGTCGAAAGGAGGCGCTGGGAGTGAGGCAGCCCCTTCCCAGGGCCGTTCCCATTGTTCACGCAGAGAAGAGGGGCTGCGATATAGATTAATCTCTTCCGTGAATGGAGACGGTGAACAGAGGGGCTGGCTTGTCTGGGTCACTGTGCCCTGTCAGCTTGTTGACTGCAACAGGCCAGGTGCTCAGAGGAAAGGGACAGTGAGGTCCTGTGGGGAAGCTTGGAACAGGGCTATCTTGGGTACTTCCTGTGGTAATGAACATGCCCTGTGCCTGGTCTGTAGCCAAGTGTGACTGTGGGGCCCTTGGAATTTGGAGAGTGTACTCAAGAAACTGAAATTTTCATTATGTTTCATTTTAATTCATTTAAAATTAAATTCTGGTGGCCAACTGTGCCTAGTGACTTGTTCCTAGTGAAAGGGCACTCTCCTTAGGGGCATGGACGCAAGATGTTACTGACTGGCTAGGAGATATCAAATGAACAAGGTTACTAGGTAGCTGACAAGGTTTCCATTTTTTCTTACAACACATTGACCTCTTGGACCAGCCGTGGCCTTCCCATTATTTGAGATCATCAGATAAGCAGAACCCTGATCTCAAGGCTGGGGACACTACAGTAGAGGTGGAGGCTCACACATGAGCCAGTCTGAAACAAAAGGCCACCATGCAACCTTTGACATAGTCTGCTTTTTGTATCTTACAGATGAGGAACATGAGGGCTGGGTGGGTCAGAGACCTGAGAAAAGAAAGCACAACAGAATCCATTGGGGACTCAAACTCCATCTTATTCTCAGCCAAGGTCAAAGATCAAGAGTTGAGCATTGGCACATCCCTGGAGCTGTGGTTTCTTTTGTGGCCTCAGAAACTCAAAGGACTACTGTGTGTGTCTAGGTGTGAGGCACAGGGAGGCACCTGGCTGTCAGTCAGTATAAGTAAGAAACTGGACTGCTGGTGCACAGCCTAGGTTTTCCCACAATGACAGCTTCTCTGAGTTTGCCTTTTGATCGACCACACCATAATGAGAAGAACAAAATGGAACATGACCCTGACTTGAGCACTTCTAATGGGTGGGCCCCTCTGTACCTTAGTCTCCTTCTCTGAAAATTGAAATTGTTGCTGCCTTCACAGAGGGTGAATAGGCAAACATGTGGGAGCAGCTGGTGTAGCAGGTGCCCAACAAATGTCAGAGGACATGGCTTACATGGGTCCCATCTGCAGCGGTGCTTTGTACTGCTAGCTGATCCCATGTGTGCAGAACTTCTTTTAGAATTTATTTTATTTTTAATTTACTGTGTGCCCCCATTTCTCTCTCTCTCTCTCTCTCTCTCTCTCTCTCTCTCTCTCTCTCTCTCTCTCTGTGTGTGTGTGTGTGTGTGTGTGTGTGTGTGCATGCGCGGGCGCCTGTGGTGAACAGAAGATTATGTTAGCTCCCTGAAACTAACGTGAGCTATCTGATATGGGTGCTGGAAACTGAACTGAAGTCCTATGCAAGAGCAGCAAGTGCTCTTAACCATTGAACCATCTCTCCAGTTAGCCTACCCTTTGTGGTATTAGTCCCCCTGAGAAGTCTGGTCCTCTCATAACCATTGACACCCATTTGTTAAAACATAAATTATATTGTTCATCGCAATAGTTGATCTCTGTAAAGACCGGCATCTCAAGATGTCTATGGAAGTGATACAGGAGAAGCCTGGTCACCCGTGATAAGCCACTGACAACTGGCAAGCTGCTGAAAGAAGACACAATTGTCAGGGGGTGATGGGCTAAATGATTCAATATTTGATGTTCAATAATTGATTGCCAAATCTCTAAATGGCAGATACAGAAATGACTCTGGGAAAGTGATACAGGGTTTGGATAGTTTTGTCCAATTCATGGGCTCAATACTAGGGTGAGACTCTTCCATGAGTGGAAAGATGGTTCCTACTGTTAAAATATTTGGGACATAAAAACTAAATAAAAACAGAAACAAGTCAATACTTGAGTTTTTCTTCTAAGAATTAACACCATTGTGTTTCTTGCTGTATTTTCTTGGATAAAACATAAGATTATTGTCATTTTCAAAATTTTTAGTTTTGGTTTCAAGCTAAGGCCCATTCAAATGGTTCATTTACTACTAACAACTAATAAATGCTGGAGTAGGTAGCCCTGGCCAGAGGAGGCCCTGGGAAGAAATGTCTGTGCCCAGCCTTGTGGTACCCTGACCCGAGCACCCCCACCCCACACTCTCAGCACACCTTTTGATGGGTCCCTCAGTCACTTGTAGGAACTCCCTGGTTGTGGCTTTTCCCCCAACATCAGCACCCTGTGGAATAGCCACCCTGCTCTTACCACAGCACAATATCCTACGGGGGCTCTGCAGCAGCCCCTCCCCTACCCAACACCTGTCCCTGCTGGGCAGGAACCCCAAGCCTCAGCATCTGGCCTGCTGTCCATCACAGGTGGGAACTGGGCAGACTTGCCATAGTTGCTCAGCAGCACTGGGTCGCCCAGGGATTCTGGTCACCATGGCTGCTGTAATTGCTTTTTCCTCTAGCCTCCTTCTCAGGTTTTCTGCATGCTGATGGTGCAGGCCTGGTCTCCCCTGGATTGCAGTGGTATTTTTTTAGTGTCCCGACCAGTGTGTCCGGTTGACTGAGACATTTCGGGGAAGAAGCAGGTGCATTTACTTTTCAAGTATTATTTCACTAATCAATTGAAAAATTGCCTTCATGAATGACAGAAGTGCAGAGCTGTGGAGCATTTCATTAACGGGCGCAAACATTAATTACGGATCCAGCCCGACCTTGCACACACGGAAATTATGGGACTGATCTATTTTCTCTGTGCTTAATTGCAGCCAGTGACTAGTTCTTTAAATCATTATCTGATAGGCCTCCAGCGAGAAGAGGATTTATGGGGTGGTACCCCGAGGCCTTACTGGGTCTTGTGCTGTTCTGTAGGGGTAAATGGAGATGGCCCCATTAGAGGACCCTCATGCCATCACCTTGAGAGTAATGAAGAAGGTGACATTTTCCAAAACTGAATATCTAGTAGCCCTTCTAAACTGGTGTCTCAGAAGCAGTTACAGCCTTAGGTCAGTTACAGCCACTTGCCTGAATGCTGTCACAGTGCTGAGACCCAGGATGACTGTGTTATGAGTGGCATAGCCTGTACAGCTACACACAAAGCCCCTAGACATGTTTCCATTGAATCAGATCTGGGCTATCTCTTTCTATGATTTCTGTCATGGCTTTAGTCCCAGGCCTTGTTTAGTTGACCAACTGGTGGGCAAAGGTCCTTGGGCAAAAGGCCATTCAGGCCCTATCCTTGGTTGCATGTCCTGCTTTCTAAGGCCATGGCTCAGATCACATGGTTCTTAGGGCTGTATACTTCTTGGCTACTGAAACTCCGAGCTAGGGATAATTTCTTTGAAAGTCTGAAACCCCCACGGTGGGCACACTGAGCATTAACACTGACAGGACATCCAGGGAGGAAACACAGTAAGAGACCTGAGGATGCAGGAATCTTTCCCCAGCCTTTGGGTGCGCTGGGACTTCTGGACCACAGCCAACCTTGGCTCTGTAAGCCAGGCATGTGTGGATTTGTCATCCTAAAAGTGGGAGAGATAGACAGAAGCTCCTTGAGGGCGCTCACACAGCCCTTTCTCCCTAAATGCAGCAGTAGGCAGCTGATCGTCCTCCTTGTCCCCTCCAACCCCAGCCTGGGATCTGTGGACCACTTGGACTCTGTGAGGGGGGATAGAGCCCAGAACTGCAGGAAGTTGGGGGTGAGGGATCAGACACTGGCTGTAACTTGTCTGAACCTGGGCATTGCAGCTGCCTCTCCTGAGAACTGAGGGGAAAGGAGGCAAGTCTTACAAACCTTCTCTGTGTAGGAGGGACAAGCACATCTCCAGTATATCAAGGAGCCTTTCCCCAGCCTGACTCCCATCTTAGGGTGGAAATAACGGTTTCCACCACTGTTGGTTGGGTCATGTCAAGTTCATGGCATAATGTCTTGAATGATGAACTTTGCACAGAGTTAGAAGCTGTCCCAAGGTGGCAGAAGCATGTATTTGTTGATCCAATCTATGTTTGAACCTCTTTCCCATGACTGTGGAAGGAGCCTGTTTCCCAGTAGAGGAATGGAAAATGGCATACATTCATGTTCTCAGCCTCCATTGAAGTGTGGCCACATGACCTAGGCTCCACCAGTAAGACATGTTCCATTAATAGTACATAAGGTATATTCTGTCAGACATTGGGCCACCTTTGAATCTCAGGTTCTTCCCTGAATCACTCATAACATCCAGGGAGCTGGAGGAGTTGATTGGCCTGAAACATGTGACTATGTTCTCTGGAAGTGGGTTGATTCTGCCATACCCAGACCTCATGGACTGAGACTGGGAAGAGAGAGAGAGTGGTTTACCAAAGAGACATGTGAATGCTTTTCCAGAACATAAAATGGAGCAAGAAATCAGCATTTATCAGACACAGATGTTTATGGTATGGGATGAAAGACTCTGGGGTCTTGGGACTGATCTGATAATAGAACACTAATTGATACTTGGAAGATGTTTCCATCCTTAGGACGTTCCACACACAGAACAGCTTCTAGCTGTATAGACCTAAGGTGAGTCTACCTCTTACCCCATCGTGGTTTTAGTCACTCAGGGCATCAGGAAGCTGACACCTCTAGCCCTGACACTTTTTCACATATGATCTTGAACAATCTTTCCTTTCTCTGGGCCTTGATTTTCCATTTTATAAAGTCGTGGCCAGGGTGACCAGGTGTCCCTAGATTCCTCCCAGCTCTTACACACTTAGATCTGGCAAACCCAGCCTGGGTTCTCTCTGCACACACAGGGATATTTAATGAACACTGGTTAGTGCTGGGAATTCTTGCTAATCCTTGCTTTTTTTGTAGCATAATTCAATTCAGCAATTCAATTCAACAAACATGTATTGAATGTTTATCAGAGTGAAGCTAAGCCCAGCATTTGGAGAATTAGCTTTTATGTTTACAAAGTCCATTCCTTTCTAACATCCTGTGTGAGCTGGCTGTACAGGGAAGGGAAGCAGAGCAAGTGGAGTCCATGAGCTCCCTCTATGCAATGTCAGGTCCCCCAAAAAGGAATTGGCGGAGTCTTTCCTGGTCATAGCTGTAATTGTCCATTTGTGAGTCTTGCCCTTCCTATTTGGTGCTTACTTCCTCTGGGTACAATTAAGGATGTTTTGGTACCTAACATAGCATTGGCACAAAGCATGTCCTCAACAAAGGCTTGTGGAGTGAATATATGAGTCAAAGCAGGAAAAGTAAAAGAGGGAGGGGCAAGGGAAGGAGGAAGAGGAAGTTGAAAGATCCATTTCCATGTCTCTGTAGGACCTTGGTGGAGACCCTTTCTCTCTTGGCATTGATTTCCTCATCTGTGAAGTGGAGGGAACTGCCAAATGAATAGTGATTTCCCAGCAGGCTTTGCACCACAATCATGTCTGGTGCCTGACAATATGGCTGCCCTAGTGGCAACCTAGATTCTCTTGTTTGGAAATGCTGAGGGTAAGAGCAGTTGTCTGCATTTTAGAAGGTTCCCAGGGGATTTGGTTATAGTGAGGCACTAGGACATCTATGCAATTAAATCCCTGACATTGTAGAGTTTCCAAGTGATGTCCAAACCAAGTCCACTGGAGTTCTTCCCCTGCCTGAGTCCCCATCCCCCTAGCCAGCCTCAGCACCACGGAGATGGGGCCTACCTGATTGCCTGCCCCTGAAGCTCCCTCTACTTCAAACACCAGGTAATTTGCATCAGCTTTGATTATCATCTCCAGCCTTTTCCTCAGCTTGGCTTTTGGGAGACAAGTTTCTGAAATGCACCTTTGGATTATAGCGCTCCCATGCTGTGCAAGTGACACAGGAGGCGTACCCACACCAATCGGGCCCTGCCACCTTTGCAGGGAGCCGCACACTAATCAGTGCATGGTGGAGCCTAGCTATTTCCTCAGCTGGATAGAGACAATGGGCTCTGTGACTGGGGGCAGTACAGCCTCACAAAGGGTAATATCTGCCAAACTCAGATTCTTCCACTCAGGACAAACTAGCAGCCCTGGGGGCAGATGCCCCATCTGGAAGTAGCAGCTGCCCTTAGAGGCACAGAGCCCCCCAGGTCCTACTTCTTGGAAGGTGTGGAGGGGAGGGTCACAAAGAGCCCCATGCTGGGCATCATCCATACTTTGCCCATTTATAAAATGGGGTTCTGCACTTTACTCATCTCTATCATATGACAGAGTTCAGAGCGAAGGGGGGAAGGGGAAATGTAACTGAGCAGTCTACACATCTTCTCCCCAGAGGAAGGGCATGCCATCATTGGCCATAGCCCAGTGGGATTGATGGGTGGCTCCTTGCATCCTTACTCTAAAGCACTTGCCATTTCTAAACTAGTGAAGTTTGAAACTCCAAGGACTAAGGACAGGTCCCGATAACATTTGCTTCCCCTGATCATATCAGGCAATACTGAAAAGGTGATTAAGAACAGGGCCTATTGCCACAAGTGGTGGAGATGGTTCTGCCAGCTGGGCATCCTTCCTTCAAATGGCTCTGGTTCAAAGCCAGCACCAGGGACTTAAGGACAATTGACTTTGGATTGAATGGGAAGCAAGCTTTCTCAGAACTCAGATGAAAAAGCATAAAGTAGTTAATATTAAATAAAGAGATTGGGTAACTCTTCCTTCCCTTCTGTGTTTTACAGTCCCTGCTGTGCCCTTGATCTGAGCCTGTTTTGCTTGTGATTAATGAATGACTCACCTTGAGCTCTTTTCTGCTTATTTCATACACATTATGAATTTGAAGAGGACACATTAAACTTGGCACCTGAAGGAACTGCTTAGGAGTCTGGGAAGAAAGTGCCAATGGTGTAGAAGTCTTCCTAGGCTGTGGACGTTAGGAATGCACCCAACATAGTTCCCACACAAGATCTGCAGGTTCGCAGTCCCCCAAAGCACCTTGACTAACTGAGATGAGGCCTGAGAGGAGTGAATAGTCACTCCCAGTGATCGTGCACAACCGGGTCACATTCCAGTTGGAGTCCCTTGTTTTCCCCTTGCTCTGCCTTCAAAGTTTCATCCCACCCGGGGCCTCCATTTTTGTTGCCTGTTTAATGCCCATCTCTAAGGTCTGCCAAACTCTTGTTGCATGTCCCCCATTGCCAGAGTTGGGGGGGGGGACAAATGATGATGGTCTTGGGTGTCTGCAGAGCTGGGATTTCTTTGTGCTGCTGTGATCTTTTATTCTGTCACTTTTCTTAAGGTCAGGACTCCTGTCAGGAGACCTAAAGGGCCCGAGAGTCTGAGTCTGGTCAAGTATTTTGCATGTGGCATAAGGTTAAAGGCATAATTAGCTGAAGCGGTCTTCTCCAGGTGAGACCACAGAGGTCGAGCTAGAGGTACACTCAGCAGTCACCCACATTGGTTACCTTTCTGATCCTGAATGTGAGCTTGGTTTAGCATCTCTGTATCCTCCTTAGACTGCCACCTTGTGGTTCTAAGGAAGGTTATGGAGGCTCCAACTCTCCCTAGAGGGCACAGGGTCCCCTGACTCTCTGGGTTCCTCTCTTGTGTCTGTCCCTCTCTTATGTCATACCCCCTCAAACTACAGAGACACTTAGCAGAATGTGGGCATCTTGCTCTCCTCCTGGCAGCCTTCTCCGAAGTAGGCATTATCCAGGGGATCTGACAAAGTCCATGTTCAGAGTAAACCGAGAGTGTGCAGCTGTCTCTCCTCTACAAGTGGGCCTTCTTGCTGTCATCTTTAGGGTAGAGATATAGCAAGGGAGTGTGATGGGTCTTGGAGAATCCCAGAAATAGTATCAGAGCAGTGCCAGTCCTCCACTCCACATATAGGAGAGTCTGATTTCACACCCAACTAAAGGAAATATGCTCTCCATGCCACTGAGTTTTAGAGAACAGGAAAAGTCCATCTTCTCAGCATAGAGAGATGGAACTTTGGTGTGAGCAGAGCCTGGGGAGAGGTGTTAGTAGCCCCGTGCCAGTGTTTGCCTGGATGTATGAAGAGTTCAGCTCCCTGGAGCTGGGGGGTGGGGTGGCTACAAGTGACTTGGGTCCTGAGGCTCTGCCTGATAACCCACCAAACACTTTTGTTGCCCAAATCTCCCGCAGATTGTCTCTCATTGTTGAGACAAGGCTGTAGGGCTCCAGAAAGGTTGGCCCTCTGCTGGTAAGGGATTCTCCAGTATCCCATGACTGTTGTCCTTGGTGCCAGGCTGACACCTGTGTGTTCTGTGTTGGTTTCTAGGGCTGCCATAGCTGCCCCATCTGATTGGTCTTGAGCAACAGGGTCCATTCTCTTAACCTGCTGCAGGCTGGTATATGCCCTTCTCCTGCAGTTGGGCTTCCTTCTCTCTCTCAGATCCAGATGGATGCTAGCGTCCTTGTTTCTTGCATCACAGCTACTCTGCTTCCAATTCTGTCACCACACAGCTTCTGCCTTTTCACTGGTCACTTTTCTTATCAGGGCACCCTCATTCTGGATTTGGGTAAGCCCTAACAGGTAACAGGGGTTGCCATGTTACCTGTTATTTGTCCACTTATGGACAAGCATTTGTAACCTCAAAATCCGTATACACCATCATTTGTAGGTGTACAAAGAGCAGCGAGAGCATTGAGTTGCCCAATGTGCACATTCCTAGCTGAGGTCATGTAAGGTAGCCTTTGTCTTCCTGCTCTAGCCCTGGCTCATAGAGTCCTTTGAAGCTCAATTAATGCTGTGTGGTTATACTTTTTTTTTCCAGTTTGTGCTTCTGACTGATGTTTAAGCTGTGTGCAATGGTACTGGGTGCAGAGCCAAAGTGCTAGCCAGTGTCCATGAGTGCATGACTGCTGTGCATTATGGAGCAAACACAAAGTCATCATGGTATCCAGTGTCAAGTCCTGACCCTTTTCAATTGGGCATTTATTTCTGTACTGCAGGCCCATTGGTACTTGTTGCATGGGGTTGTATGGTGAGAAAATATATGGAAGTTGTGTTGGCATTATAATGAGTTTGCAATAAAAGTTAAGTTGAAGCAAGCCGGGCGTTGGTGGTGCACGCCTTTAATCCCAGCAGGCGGAAGCAATAATAGCATATTGTTTTATAAAAATTATTTGTATTTATATGTATGTGTGTATACAGGCATATGTGTACACATGAGTATAGTACCTGGGGAGGCCAGAGATGGGTTTTGGATCCCCTGGAGCTGGAGCAGTGATTGTGAACCACCAACATGGGTATCTAGTTCTCTACAAGAATAGTAAACACTCTTAACTGCTGAGCGATCTCTCCAACCGCACGCAATATGTTAAGGTTTTAAATGTGAAATGTTTCCTATGGGTCCCGTGCTTGGTCCCTGGCTGGTGGTACTGTTTCTAGAGGTGGTAGGGTCTTTAAGTCTGTGATCTAGCCAACAGAAGTGGATCACTGGGCATAGGCCTTGAAGGTGACATTCTTGGTTTATCAAGATGTTGATTATTGAGAAACACCAGCCCTGGATACAGCCTCCACCACCACAGATGGAGCATCCCCAGGTGTCCTCCCACAAAACTTGGTGGAGACCCTTAAAACTGTGAGCATAAATAAACCCTTCCTTTCTGTCAGAACAAAGAGATAAGTAGCCAATACTAACTTTCTCTTCAAATTGCTGTGCTTCTCCTAATGTGCTTTCATTTTTTTTAATGTGGTTCTTCTAAGAATCCTATGAGATATGGGCTAGAGAGATAGCCCAGTGCTTAAGACCTGGGTTCTGGTCCCAGCACCTACCTTGTGGTTCACAACTATCTGTAACTACAGTTCTGGGGCAGCTAATACTCTCTTCTGAACTCTGCAGGCACTGGACATGCACATGGTACCCAGACACATTTTGCAAGCAAAATAAAAAATATCTTAAGATATATATAGGATGACACTTATTCATCTAAACACTGCCTATTCTCCAAATTTCAAATGTCTGCATTCACTTCCTAAAACTAAAAAGAAATTTCCCAAACCCCTTTAGAGGAGCCAGAGGAGACTGCAACTAATTCACAATCAATCCTTTCCTGCCAAGGCACCCTAGACTCCCACTTTTTACCTAATTTTAGTAAGAATTGGTTCTGTATTAGAGGTAATTAGAAGTGCTTCCTCAGAGATGCATCAGTGTTAAATGAAGAGGCTTTAATGGCAGTAGCAAGGGGCAGCTGACAATGAGAGAGAAGGAAGACAAGGCTTCAGGAAGAAAACAAAGTACCTCAAAGGTTACTGTGGGCCTTTCACTGAAGGGCGTGTCTGGCTGCACACTGGTCTGCAGACACAAATACTTCACTATATGGTCATTTTGTAATGATTTAGGAAGAGTGGATACATTCAGGCTGATTCACTACTCTACACTTGCTCTGGGGTCTGAGTGAACTCAGTCTCACCAGATTCTCCTTGCACACAGCAGCATCTGTGAGGTAGAATTGAGGGGATGAGGTGATGGTGCGTGTAAAACTCTGTCACTGTGCCTGGCACTAGGAGTTTGCAGTGTTGTGTCATAATTTCCAAAGCAGATCATATATGCTTTCTTACTTGTTCTTCACAATTACCTTTCATCTATTCATCCAACTTTCTCCATTCATCTGTCCTTATCTATCCATCATCCTTATCCACCCATCTACTCATCCATTCATCCACCCACCCATGCATCCTTATCCATTCAAGCATATATCCATCTATCCATCGATGCATCCATTGATCCTCCCATTCCACCCACCTGTCCATCCATCCATCCATCCATCCATCCATCCATCCATCCATCCATCCTTATCCATTCAAGCATCTATTCATTCAACCATCCTCATCCATCCATTCTACCCATCAAATAAACTACCCATGCAACCATCTTTTTACATACATGCATACATACATACATACATACATGCATACATACATGCATACATGCATACATGCATGCATACATACATACATGCATACATGCATACATACATACATACATACATGCATACATGCATACATACATACATGCATACATGCATGCATACATACATACATACATACATGCATACATACATGCATACATACATACATACATACATATATGCATACATGCATACATGCATGCATACATACATACATGCATACATGCATACATACATGCATACATACATACATACATGCATACATACATACATACATACATGCATACATACATACATACATGCATACATGCATACATACATGCATACATGCATACATACATGCATACATGCATACATACATGCATACATGCATGCATATATGCATACATGCATACATACATACATACATACATACATGCATACATACATGCATACATACATGCATACATGCATACATACATGCATACATACATGCATACATACATGCATACATACATACATACATACATGCATACATGCATACATGCATACATACATACATACATACATGCATACATACATGCATACATGCATACATACATACATACATGCATACATACATGCATACATGCATGCATGCATGCATACATACATACATACATGCATACATACATACATACATGCATACATACATGCATACATACATGCATACATACATACATACATACATGCATACATACATGCATACATACATACATACATACATGCATACATGCATACATACATACATACATGCATGCATACATACATACATACATGCATGCATGCATGCATACATACATACATACATGCATGCATGCATACATACATACATACATGCATACATACATACATGCATTGACCCATCCACCCACCTGTCATGTGATTGACTTTGGATAGTTATACAAGAATGAGCAACAGTTATAAAACTTGTCCACCTGTTAGAGCTTAATGACAGCTTGGAGACACAAATGAGATGTAGCCACAAAATAGCTATGTATAAAAGCAGGTTTGTGACATAAATAAACAGGAGGTAGTGAAAGAACCATCAGGAAGTCTGTGAATGGTTAGCTTCAGCTGTCAACTTAATACAAACTTAGAATCACTTGGGAAGAGGGAACCTCAACTAAAGAATTGCCTCGATCAGATTGGCCTGTGAGGCATTTTCTTAATTGTTAATTATTGGAAGTGGGGCTAGCCCATGGTGGGGAGTGCCATCCCTAGGCAGGTGGACATGGACTGACTAAGAAAGCAGGCTGGACAAGCCTTGGAGAGCAAGCTAGTAAGCAGCACTCTTCCATGGCCCCTGCCTCAGTTCCTGCCTTCTACGCAGTTCCTGCCTTGTGCACCTGCCCTGGCTTCTCTCAGTGTGGACTGGAACCTGTGGACTGAGGTAAACCCTTTTATCCCTAAGTTGTTTTAGGCTGTGGTGTTTATCACAGCAACGGGAAGCAAACTATAACAATGCCTTTGGGAAGGTATAGCCAGGAATAGCCAGATTTCTGATCATGAAGGGATATCTACAGGTATGAATATTTCAGACAAGGGAAAGTTACTTAAGCCCTACAGTAAGCAGCTTGGATCTTCTAGCCAAGCCTGTCCACCCATTTAGAATTGCTAGAAGCATAGCTATCTGGAAGAGTTTGCCTTCCTGTATATCTGAAGGCTTTCAATATGAGTTCAGGGTCACAGGCCAAGAAATGGCCACTCAATATTTGACCCCTGATCAAATCCCAGAAGGCCAGCCTGCTCCCTAACTAAGCCACTTCCAGGAGCTTAGTAGTGACCAATGATACCTTCAAGAGGTCTTGTGCAAGATTAAAAGATGTCTACTGCCTTGTTCAGAAAAAAATGATTTTTTTGGCACCAAGTCTGGAATGCCACTTGAGAGGAATAAGTGCCACCTCTTCAGCTAGGTCCAGAATATGGCATGTTGCTTGTCTCAGTAAACAATTGAGACCAAGAGAGTAAAGAAACTGGGTCTGGCCATATGGAAGGTTTAGGATGAGGACTGCCATGGTTCTCAGGTGTTCTGTCCACAAAGGTTGGTATACTGGAAGCTTGGTCCTCAATGTGGTCAATGGGGAGGTGGCAGAGCCTTTAAGGAGGGGGCATGGTGTAAAGTAATTAGATCATTAGTAATGCTGTCCTTGGAAGGGGTTTGCCCAGTTAGTCCTCTGGAGAGAGAGAGAGCTGTTCTGAAAGAGCAAGGCAGTCTCACTGTGCAATTGCTCCCTCACAGGTACCTCTACTGTGATACCAGGAGGCATTTAATCGAGGCCAAACCAATGGGACTGCCCAGTGTTGGACTCTCAGCTTCTAAATTGTAAGCTAAATAAACTATTTCACTTCATCATTACCTAACCTGGGGTATTTTTTTTATAGCAATGGAAAACTGAATAATATAGAATCTGGCCAGCATTATCCTCCCCATCAAGCAAGTCACAGTTCACCTGCCCCACATTCTTGGAAATCCTAGAAGGCCAGTCTGCCATATCCCTGGTCAAGGTAGCTTTGCCACACATTCCTTTGTTGGATTTCTGAGCTTGACCAACCAGGGCATGTTGGTGTTACATTACAAAGCCCAGTGGCCTATACTCATGTTTTGCCAACAGCCCATTGACCTTTGTTCTTGGTAGCCATCTTGTGGTTTCTGACCTTCCACCAAATTTGTCCAGAACAATTTGTACTTTGACCATTAATCTGTAACCAAGTATTTCCTGCGGATTTGGGGGAACGCAGCCAAACCTTTTGTATGTACAAAGTCATAACGGCAAAGCCACATAAGACTACATCACTTCTTGGCCGATGTGTGGATGCCATCTGTACATGGTGACTCCTCTGAGACTCTGATCTCTCTCAACAGAGGAGCCAGTAAGGACAAAGATGCAGAGAAGGAACTGTGATAATGCATTAATTAACTCAACCAACTAGTCCTGGGATCAGGTCTGCCAAGCTTCTGTGCCTCTGCCAGACCAGCTTGAGTTTGAGCAGGGATTCCCTTTTATTTCTTGGTGGCACTTCCTTAAGCTTGACATACCTTGGCCCAATCATTGTCCTGTGTCAATAGCTGTGCAGGGCACCTGACCACAGGTCTAGGGTCCACCTCTATCTTCTCTGAGGAGGGGGTCACATTCTAGGGGGCACAAGGGAGGTGATCATGGCATGAGCCCTCTACAGACACAGATTGAACAGCACTGGGTCAGGGGCAAGTGTGACCATTAAGGCGATCCTGAGCAGAGGCAAATATTGGGCTGCTGGGTGGATCTGCTCACTATGGGTTGTGGAACCTCTCTGTGGGGAGCACTCCCACAGCTGGTCAGAGTTCTTGAACTGGGCTTCTGATGCCTCAGTTTCCTCAGATATAATGTGGGACCTTGTGGCACTTACTGCTTAGGGTACTTGTAAGTAAGAAATGAAATGATGCTCTTTAGGGCATGTAATATGTTGGAAGCAAAAAAACCAGTGAAGATTATCAACACAGCAGGATCTCCAACCACCCAGCAAATTGGCTCCTTATTTCTTTGTTGTGAGAGAAAACCTGACAGAAACAATGTAAAGGAAGTTTTACTCCAGCTCACAGTTCAGGGGATCTAATTCATCAAGCCAGGGAAGGCATGATGGCTCTGGAGGCTTGTGACTGTCACACTAGGAACACACCATAACTGGCAGTCCTAAGACACCAGGCTGAAAGCTGAGCTGGCCTAGAACCTTCACCCCTGTGACTGACTCTGTATCCTATAGCAAGACCCCATGTCCAGTAGGTTCCACAATCTCCCTAAACAGTGCCATCAGGTGGAAATCACGTGTTCATACTCAGCCTCGAAAGAGGCAATGGATGAAACCTAGTAGAGACAGATGGGGAGGACTGGTTGGTCCAGTGGCTGACCAGGATCATGACCTTTGAGACACAGAACTACCTGGGAGGCACACAGAGGCTGAGTCTAGTGGCAACTGTCCCCTCGTGTTGGGAAGTATGGCATGACAGCCTAAGCCTATGACCACAATGACTCCTGGCAGTCTTTTGACACTTATCCTGTCTCCCCACGGCCTCTGTGAGTGACCCCATGGATCTATGAGACAGGTCTTGTAAGGAAGACAGTATTTCACTCCCACACATTTCTTTGTCTCAGAGGGAGCTTGCTGAAGGATCCACCAAGCACTTCAGGGACTAACTTCAGCTAATGAAGACAGCCATCAGTGGACAGAGCCATCCCTGTGCTCTAAAGTAAGGAGCCGTGTGCCTTCGTAGTGCCAGAGCCGCCTGTGTGGTTAAGCCTAAAGCCCTGGCTTCACCAGATCACTGACAAGCTATGCCTTCTTTGTCTTGGTGTTTTGCCACACTTATATTTTTTGGGTCACCTATCTCACCCAAAGCCTTTAGAGGAACCTAACAGGAGACTGATCCAAAGTGCCTGTCCCACTTACCTGGGTCCCAGCGTCCCTTCCCTCACATCTCTTCTTGGGACTCTCCAGGAGCCTGTCTTTGAAATGCTAGCTGGATCAGAGCCAGCTTAATGCCAGCTTCCTTCTGAAGAGATCCTCCCACTGAACATCAGCCTGGAGCCCCACTCACGTGGAACAAGTTCCCTTAGGGACTGGGCTGAATCTCCAGGTTTGGCCCTTGTGAGTGCCCAGGTTGTTCGCATATGTGCAGGCCCAGGCTTATCACCCACTGCATTCTTGGGCCAGGAGGGGCAATCAAAAGAAGTCAGCTCTTTCACAGCTTTTCCCTTGGTGCACAGGCTTTGATTGTGAGTCCTGGCTGTCAACGTGACTGCACCTGGAATCAACTCAAATCTAAAATCCCTGTGAGGGATTTTCTTGATCAGATCGTTTGAAGTAGGGAGACCCACTCTAAATCTGGGCTGCACCCTCTCTTGCCAGCTTAGATTCAAGGGTGTGAAAGAGGAGACTTTGGATTCCAGCCTGCTTGCCTTCACTCCTACTGGCAAGTTCATCTATCCCGTCGTTGTGACCTCCCTTTATTGGTATGAAAATCAACTCCATGAGGATTCCAATGTAGACTGAAGACCAGTAGCTCTCTGGGATTCTCCAGGCCTTCAGCAACAGATTGAGATGGCTGAGACAGTCAGCACCTGATTGAACAATTACTGGATTCTCAGATTTTCTAGCATGAGAGCCATTGTTGGGCTTCCTGGCCTTCAACCTGTAAGCCAATCTGGTGTGTGTGTGTGTGTGTGTGTGTGTGTGTGTGTGTGTTCATTCTGTCAGTTCCTTTCCTTTAGAGAACCCTGACTAATACCCAGACACATGTCTTTGGAAGTCTGGATTCCCCAGAATACTGAGCTGCTACTGTGGCTGACACAGAACATCACAAGGCACAGGGGCTGCCTTCAGCCTAGCATCTCTTGCTCATTTCCACTTCCCACAGGGTTCAGGTGTCATGGTATTCACAAAAGGCTTGGCTGTGGAGGGCTTTGCAGAGAAAGCCATTACACTGCTCAGCAGCTGCCTTTCGAGTCTGTTCTCAAGGGCAGCATGGCCAGTTGGTTCCTTCTTTCCCCTCTGAAATTCGTGATCATTAATCTGGATTGAGAGGCACAGTGTTCTAACATTGGTATAACACACCCCTGCATGTCAGCTTGGGCACTTCAGGGGGCTCTGACCTAGTCAATGGCTTAACCCATTAGTGGATTCAAAATGTGAGTAGACTGTTGTGGGGAGGCAGGGATGACACCGCTGTGGAAGGTGGGGACTATTTGGAGGAAGCGGCTCCCTAGGGCTTCTCTTGTGGGCTGTGTCTTGTCCTGGGTCCTTCTTGTTTTGCACCACTGCTACATGGCTGTTCAGCATACACAGCTCTGCTACATTACATCTTCCTGCCCAAGCAAGGAACCTTTGGAAACCATGGGCAAAGGAAGTTCCTCAGGTTGGGATAATGATGATTGACAGGATGTCCATGTAACATGGTCATCTCCATGGACCAGGGATGGGTGGGCAAGTCCAGGAAGAAAGGGGCAGGGCCTGGGAGACAAGTCAAGTAGACACATGTGTTTCCTGTCCTGGTTAACCTCACAGGTCAGTGAGACAGGAGTAGTTATCCGATGCTGTGAAGAAAATAAAGGAGGGTAATGTGAGAGCATGATGGGTGAGGGGAAGGGTACTTTGAATATTTATGGCAGGACAGAGCCATCTCAGTAGGGTTCCAGGCCAAAGGCTAGGCTGGGCACAGGGACCTTCTAAATCTGCAAAGTAGGACAGAGATCTGGAGTAGGGTTCATGACAAGAAATTGGGTCAGGGAGAGCAGCTGGTGGTGTAGGGGCTGCAGAGTTCCAACTAAGAGTAGGGTGTATATCCCTGGAGCTGGGGGTGGGATTCAGGAAGGGAATGACTGGTTCTGATTGCCATTTTTTAAAAAGATTTATTTGTAAATTACATGTATGCATGTGTGTCTCTGTGTGGGTTTATGCACACACGTGCAGGTGTGAGGCGGTCAGAAGAAGACATCGGATCCACTGGAGTTAGAATTACGGCAGTTGTGAACTGCCAGATGTGGGTCCTGGGAAGCAAACTTAGGTCCTCCGGAAGAGTAGGATGTGATCTTAACTGCTGAGCCATCTTCCCAGTGCCCGGATTTGTGCTTTTTCTTATGTAACTTAAAAATTAAGACATAGCCAAATCTAATGGCACAAGACTGTAACCCAACTATGCAGGAGTGTGAAATAGGTGAGTTGCAAAATCAAGGCCAGCCTAGACTGTGGAATAACTCCAAAGAGTGTACTAAGGCCCTAATTTGAATTTAGTTTTTAAAAGGGCGTGAGCTGGGGCAGCAGTTGGGTGGTAGAGTGTTTTCCTAGCGTGTGTTTTCCATCCTCAGTACTGCAAAAAGAAAAAAAGAAGCTATAAAATATATTTAGGGGGCATGTAAATGTACATGTTAGTAGAAACACATTTTAAAGAGTAATTACACATGTGTACACCACTGCTCTCAGGTCAGCATATAGGACATTTCCAACATCTGGGTGCTTATGCTGTAACAGCTCCCCATGATGGTGCTGAGGGGAAGCACTGTGGCACTGAGGCAGGGGACTGCTTAGAAACAGCTGGACGAGACAATGGTGAAGTCAAGGGCAAAGAGGAATGGTTGGCTTGAGAGATTGTCTTCTAATAGAGCCAGTTAAAGCTGATGATATACTAAGATGGATGAGATTGAAGAATTCTGTAAGGTCTGGGCTTAAAAATGAGGTGGGCTGCTCACTGGGTGAGAATGTATTAGCACAACCCTTTGCAGAGGGGACCTGAGCAAACACCATGACCTACCATCGCCCCTCCTAGGTTTGCACTGAGCTAGCAAACCTCAGTATGCCATTGTGGAGAATTCACTACAGCTAAGACACAACCTGAGGCCAAGTGTCTATTAGCAAGAGAATGGATTAAGAGAAAGTAGTCCATATGCACAACAGAATACTATCCAGACTTGAAATGAAATGCTCTCATTTGCAGCACCAAAGCCTGCTGAACATTAAGTGAAATAAACCACCTGACTGTGGAATCTGAAAGAGCCAAACTCAGTCAGGGTAGATGACTGTCAGAGGCTGGAGCAGAAGGATGTTTCAGGAATTCTGGCCAAAGGATACAGAATTTCAGTTAGACAAGAGCAGTAAGTTCAAGGGGTGCCTTGTAGGATGTGACAATTAGTTAATGAGGAGGTATTCTGTATCTGGAAATGACTACGTGAATAGATAATTAGTGTTCACAACAGGTGAGTGCACGCGCGCTCACATACACACACACACACACACACACACACACACACACACACACACACACGAGTAAAGTAATACATATGTCCTTTAGCCCCACTGAACTCTTCCATGGTGTGTGTATATATTATGTTTTATGCCATGAATGAATATGTATAATTTTTACTTGTCAATTAAATAACTGATAAAATAGCCAGGCGATGAGAGTGCATGCTTTTAATTCCAGAACTTGGGAGACAAGCAGGTGGATCTCTGAGTTCTAGGCCAGCCAGGCCTACAGAGTGAGTTCCAGGACAGCCAGGACTACAAAGAAAAACTCAGTCTTGAAAAATCAAAGAAAAGAAAATCGCTCTTCAAAACATAAAAATGGAACAAGTTAACAAGGTGGATTGTGGGATGATGAGGCAGAGAAAGCAAGGAGTGCTGGGAAAGGTGAAGCCATCAATGGATGACCCATGGTGAAGCCTGGAGGTTTACTGCCATGGAGGTATACCCTCCCCTCTTCCCCAGCCCCAGCCTCAGAGAAGAGCCCCAGGAGAGTGGAATGACACAAAAGTCACTGACAGGCTTGGCCACAGGAACATAGGCCTGGGCAGCCTCAGTGCCAGGAGGTAGAGAAGAATAATTTTGGACAGATGCTGTTTCCCTCCCAGCTGTCCCTTGGGAAACCCAGGTCAGGGGAGGGAGAGGTGGCCAAGTAGTGGGAGGTGATGTCTGTCCCTCCGTCAGGAGCCATCTGCTCAGTAATGCAAGCAATCCCTTCTGCCAGAGGAGGCAAGGAAAAATGACTGTGACTGCCCTGCCACACAACAGGGAGAGGGGTCCCTAGACCTGTGAGGTAATACCTCTGATGATGTATGGCCCAAGAAGAGTTGGGTTAATGATCTTCAGCAGGACCCAGGAGTAAACCCCAGTAATTTCATAATACAGCCTGTGATGGATTAAGGCGTGTTAATACCAGGAGTATACATTAAGGGAAACGATCTCGCTGGCATACTAAATGGCAAAATAAAAGCACTTTTAGAAACTTCAATGATTAATTGCTCTGCCCTTTTAGTTCTGTATCATGATAAAGTAAAGTCACTTCTCCTGGTCACCTCCCAGGCAATCCCTCTAAAGCTCTGCAGCTCTCTGAGGGGCTACTGGGATGTCACCCGGGGCCTAGAACCCAAATTTGCAGCCTGGAATGTAATCTCACATGTCCTCATGGATTCCAGCCATCACTGTAATCACTGTGTCTCTTAAGAGAGCCTCCCAAGCACCCACGCTTATGAAACTGCTGGTGCATGTAACATGGGATGCAGTAGAGATCACAGCATTGCTTCTAGACAACGACACAGATGTAACCCATGGCAAATGGGCTCTAAAGGTCAAGCTCTCTAGTTAGGATCTCAGCCCATTTACTTACCAGCTGTCTGATCTTAGAACAAATTGTAGACCCTCTTTATTCTCAGTTTCTCTATAAAACTGAAGATAATGAAAAACCTCTCTTGTGAGGTTACAGGGATACAAGGTGCTTTGCTTAACAAGGGCTCATGGGACAGAGAACATCTACTGTGTGTCTTCAGGCACTGTGAATGCATGCCCAGGATTTAACACAGTACTTGGCACCTGCTCAGTACCTGCTCAGTAAATGTTTGTTCCCAGAGAGCAATCTTGCTCAACAGCTGAGAAAGGGAGCCACCATTATTCTCATTTCACAGGCAAGTAAAACTGAGGCAGAGAAGTTAGTAAATTGCTGAAACTCTTACTAAAAGACTCCATGGGGTTCTGAAAGCAAATGAACTCATTTGCTCCTCTTCACAGCCTGCGGGATGGGTAGAGAAAGAAAGAAACCCACTGTTTGCCCTTAAAAACATGGATGATGCCAGGTGGTGGTGGCACACACCTTTAATCCCAGCACTCAGGAGGCAGAGGCAGGTGGATCTCTGTGAGTTTGAATTTAGTCTAGTCTACAGAGTGAGTTCCAGAACATCTAGGGCTGATACATAGAGAAACCCATATCATGCAAAGCAAAGCAAAGCAAAACAAAACAAAAACTCATGGATGACGGGGATGAATGTATAGTCTCACAGGTTGACATACACCTCCCAGTTCCCCACCTCCGTTCCTTTTAGGAGGAAATGGCCATTCAGAGGTGGTAGAAGATTCTAGAACTGGAGGCAGGATATGTCCTAGGACCAGAGCCTAGCCCCTCCCTTATTTACTGAGTCACAGCTAAGTTGCCAGCCCTACTCTTCCTTCATGCACCAGGTTTGGAATAAAAAAAAAAAAAAAAAAAAACCTGCAAAGACAAATCAAGAATGTGCTTGTGGGACTTTTCTAAAACCCTCTTCTGTTACAAAAGTGTGAGGGAAATTAATTCCTGAGCAGTGGTGGCCACAGGAAACAGACAGCTCTGGTCAGTTCCATCTTCCCAGGCTCTCAGGTTCCTTGAGCAGTATCTGCAGGTGACTACCGCTAGAAGACTTCATCTGCTATGACAGAGGCTGGTGCCAGGTGGCTCCAACTCTTCCCCTGGAAACTCTGTGGTAGGTTGAAAGAAAATGGCCCCCATAGACCCTCAGGGAGTGGTGCTATTAGGAGGTGTGGCCTTGTTGAAGGAAGTGTGTTACTGGGGGCGAACTTTGAGGTTTCAGATGCTCAAGCCAGGCCCAGTCTCTCTCTCTCCCTGTTGCCTAATTATCCAGATATGGAACTCTCAGCTACCTCTCCAGCATCACATCTGCCTGTGTGCCACCATGCTTCCCACCATGATGACTAAACCTCTGAACTGTAAGCCAGCCCCAAGGAAAAGTTTTCTTTTATGAGAGTTAACTGTGGTCATGGTGTCTCTTCACAGCAGTAGAAACTCTATTAAGGCAGCCTCCTTCACATTCACTCACCCAAACTGTACTTCCTGAATAGCATGCCTGCCTAGACCAGCTGCAACAAAACAAAAATAATGCTAAGACAGAGTCTGGACCCCATGAATCTTAAACATGAAGGGCAGTCAAGAGAAATGGGTCATTCACTTCAGGGGTTACCAATAGAAGATGGGAACTTACTTTCACTTTCTGGAGTAGTCAGGAAAAGACAAAGCTCATGGACCACTCAGGGCTGAACAAGTAGAGCCAGTGCAGGGTCCTGAAGGCAGTGGTGAGAGCTAAGGTACCTAGGAGAACACACCCACATTCTCAGGGAGTGGCACATGCTCAGCCCTGGACAGTGGGGTTCATGAGGACTGTGGGCCCAGTGGGCCCATCTTGCTTTACTAAAGAACGTGGAAATTTGGATGTTTTTTTTCCTTTCTTGAAGTGCCCTGCTTTTAAAATATTAGCAAACACTTAAAAAAGAGTTTTCACACCATGAAGGTAGCATGAAATCCATCTGTAAGTAATGTCTGGCCCACAGCCTAGCAGTAACCCATGTCTGGTGCAGACCATCTCTGCTTATCACCATTACCAGCTGAGGGCATAGCCTGAGGTGACAGGCTCTGCACTGTGTCTAATGGTTTCCCAGAGAAGTCTTCATTTGGTGCTCAGGATAGCCCTCAGAGAAGGAGGCCACCAGTTGTTCCCTCGGTGGATGGGATCTAAGGCAGACATTGGCATGAGAGTGTAATAGGCTTGATTAGTCATTTCCACTTCCACAACGTCTCTCAAAACACTGACAAGGACAGGCGATTGGGAATCCCAAAATACCCATCTCCCTTCCAGTGTTTTTTGTCGGGATGGACAAATGAATGAAGAAGGGAGGGTAGAAGAGAAGGCAAGAGGGAGGGAGGGAGGGAGAGGAAAGGAGGGAAGGAGGGGGTGTGGGTGGGAAGAATAGAGGCTGTTGTGTTGTTTCTGTGGGTGAAAGCTGATTGGATTCCCTGAAGCCCTGCACCTATGGCATGGTTAGAGAAAGACAGAACCCACCTTCCAAAATGGGCTTCCCTTGAAAATATGGAAGATGGGCAGAATGTACAATCAGATAAATATAGCATTTGAAGAGCATGAAGTTCTGGTCTAAAATTACATTTAATTATTGTTACATCTTAGACTTTGTAGGAAATAACAGTACAGAAGTGTGACTTTCAAATTAGCATTTGAAAGTGTCTGTGAGGTAGGTGAGGGTTTTAACAAACCTTGGGGTTTTGAGCCTAAAATTATATGACATTTATTTGCAACCACAAAATTAGGTTAATCAGTTATTGTTCACTCCTTGCTCTGAGAGAAGAAGGGCTCTCATTTGCCACTGCCTAGATTTGCCAGCCTCCTTGATTATTTTAAAGGACAAAAAAGATGCATTTCTTGCTTTCTTCCTTGTTTTGACCAATTGTTTGTGGCAAGACCCAACAGGAAATGTAAAATATGAGGGAAGTGTCATTCCGCCTGGTTACAGGACAACACATTGGTGCTTCTTCAGCCCCTTAATTCATTTCTTATGGTTTTTCTTGTCACATCTACTTGTTTTATAGCTTACTAACTTGCAAGTTATAGTTGTAATTTATGGTCAGAATTGAGTGGTAGCAAATCAAGGAATATTCCATTGATTACCCTAAATTGTCTAATCTCCTGTATGTTTTTAGAACTTGATTGGGTGGTATTTACTGATTGCCTTCATCTAATTTAAAAATCAATCAATAGCAACAATGAGTGCTGGGGGATAAATTGAGTCTAATGCAGACTAACCACGCAAATATCCGTCAGCGACTCCTCACAATCCCACCTACAGGCAGCTGTAACACAGAAACCCAAGCGGCCAGGGGCTGGGAGGCCAGGCAGAGGCTCTGAAACTCCCTCTGCCCTCTCACGCCTCTCACATTGCCTATTTAGGGTGATTGCCCTCTGCTAATGTGAACATATTTCACCACAATAAAGCTGTAGCACTGGAGATAAAAACCGGATCTGACTGCATTTCAAGGCTCAGCGGCCTATCTTCCCCCCACACCCTCTGAGGATATTAATGGGGATTAACATAACTCCAGCCTTCTCTTGTTAACTGCCTGTCCCAATCCAGAGAGAAGCATTCAGGCTTCCTTTGACATGGGGGCTGGGTCTGTTTTTATTTTCATCCCGTCTGGGCATGTGCTGTAGCCAGTTCTGGGCCAGGCATTTGGGTCAGTTGTATTGGTGCTTACACACTTAGCAAGGTGTTGGTTCCATCATACAGATGGAGACTGAAGTTCTGCTGAGTTCAGCGATTGGTGCAGGGTGTGGGTAGACAAAGGGGAAGGATGGACCTGCTGGCTGCCCACCACAGCCCCTTCCTAAGCCAGGACATCCTGGAGAAAGCAAAAGAAGCCAAGGCCAACCCCTTGAAGAGCTCGTATCTTCTTGCTAATTGAACCTGCACATAATTCTCAATAAGGCAAAGCAGGATCAAATAGACTGTAACTACCCTATTACTACTAGTTATGGGCAATGAGGAAGCCAAGAGAGTAAGTTTTCACTTAGTGAATGAAGACTTTGAAATGTCATACTAATATTTTGGTGTGCGTGTGTGTGTGTGTGTGTGTGTGTGTGTGTGTGTGTGTGTGTGTGTGTGTGTGTGTTGCGGGGGTTGTAGTTTGTCTTGAGGCATAGTTCTGCTGTGTAGTCCTGGATAGCCTTGATCTTCCTAGTCTCTTGCCTCAGCCTCCCAAGTGCTGGCATTCCCGGCCTGTACTACAGCACCGGGGTCACATAGGAAGGGTGTGGTGGTGGTGCATGTTTTTGCATATGTATACTTGTGCTTGTGGATCTGTATACACATGTGTGCGCTGTGTGTGGAGGCCAGAATTTGATGTTGTGTGTCTTCCTTGATTGCCTGTGTGTGCTGTGCTGTGTGTTCATGTATGTGAGTGTATGTGGATGGATGATCAGGCACACGTGTTGATGTGACTTGGAGGTGGACCTGAGTGTCTTCCTCAATTACTCTCCCTCCTTTTGTGGGGAGTCGGTCTCTCACTGTACCTGAAGCTCACTAATTATACTAGGCTGACTGACCAGTGAGCGCCAGGGATCCCCTGAGTCTACTCCTCCTCAGTGGCCAGGGTTACAGACGTGGGCCTGCTCCTCCCCCACTGCTGGCCTTTACAGACATCTGCCTGCTAGGCTGGGCTTTTTACATGGTGGCTACGGACCCAAACTCAGGCCTTCTTGTTTGTCCCGAGCCAACTTCCAGCTTGCCTTATTTTTCAACTTTTAAAGCTATTTATGTGTGTACATGTGTATGTGCATGCATATGCATACATGTGTATGTGTGGGGTGCCTATGGAGAGGTACATGCATGTGTGTATGTGTGGGGTGCCTATTGCACAGGTGCATGTATGTGCACATGTATGTATGTGGTGTGCCTATGCAGAGGTCAGAAGAGAGCTCTTGATCTCTGGGAGCTCCCTGGTGTTGAGGAGTACCTGGGATACAGGGGTACTCCTGGTGTTCTTTACATTGGCGAACATGCTGTTGCCAGTCCTGAGCTCTAAAGGAGGCTCCTATGTGCTGCAATACCCTGCACGGATCTCTGAAGGTGGGGACTTGTGAAGCTCCTGCCCATTTCCTCATGGAGAATGAATGGCATCCCTGGGAGGCTTTATAAAAATACTTCATCAGGACTATAGTCTTTACTTTGTTTCTCAAGACAGTTGATCAATTTTTTCTGAATTTATGAATTATTAAGCATTTCCTTACCACAGGACTCTGTTTTATAGACCAGGAACAGTTGACCAACTTTCTCTTGGGCTTCTGGGTAGCAGGGGCTGAGCATTTGAAGTGTACTCTTTCCTTTGTATTTGCAGTGCCCTTTCGGTACTGTGCATCTCCTCAACTGAGTCTGCTGATTATCGCAGTATCTGGTTTCCACATCTTAGCAAGGTACAGAACAAAGCCCGTATTGCTCAGATTCCCTTGCAGCTAAGTGTGACCAGCTAAATGTAGCCCATGAGGCACAGTTGTGCAACTGCCTGACAGAATCTTCAAATGATTTGGGGTATTGCCTAAAATATGCATGAAGTACTATAGCAGCTTTATGCATAATTGTCTAAAGCTGGAAGCAACTAAGAGAGACAATGACAGTGTGTATCTCTCTAGCCTTCTCCCCACAGCCCACAACCCTACTTTATCAAAGCATTAGACATATTCCATTTGAGGGACATGCTACAGAACAGCTACCCAGAACTCCTGCCAAGCATCCAGTAAGATTCTGCAGCAGGAGAATGGTGTTGGGTAGAAACTGAGAAATCTAACAAAACATGGACTTTAGTTTACAGTATTATATGATGTTAGTAACAGGGGAAACTGGCTTATGGGTGCTATGGTAACTCTCTGAACTAACATTGCAATTTTTCTGTCTGTACATCCAAAACAATTTTAAAATAATCTTCTTAAGGAAGATGAGAATTGGCTTGTACCCTGTCCCAATCGCTTGTGGTTTCCTCTATGTCACTTCTTAGACTGTTGATCCATTGGCTGCCATGTTGGAAAGTGATGACAAAGCTGCCCCCACGACCTTAAGGATGGGGAGTCATGAGCTGGGAGGAAACTGTGTCCCTGAGGACTTCATGTGGCTGAGCAGCCACACCAGGCCTGGCTGGCCAACTTCCCAGCTTTTATGTAGAAGAGAGATAAAGTCTGAGTGTGTTGAAATCTTGTTATTTTAGGCCTTTGTTTCTCACAGCCAAATCAAGTCATCACAGTCACCATTCTTTGCTTCCCCCCGCCCCAAGACATGGGTCCCTTGGGTGAGATGTCAGCTGCCTCACTGGATGGGGCTCAGGGCCTCAGGCCTCTTCTGCTTGAGCATCCAGGGAGCTTCTGTATAAAGTAACGTGGAGATGCTGGTGGTGTCAGGATTATGGACATTCAGTTTTTGGCAACTTTACAACCCATAGGAATTTCTTCTTCTCAGACAGTCTGAGAGCTGAGGTGACCACAGCTGGGGAAACTGAGGCTTCAAGAGAGGAAGAGGCCCTGATTTTTCCCTCAGGAACAAAGTCTGGACATTATTACTCTCCCACTGTCACAGTAGTTTCTGGGTTGGCTCAGACAACCCTAAGAGCCCTCAGAGTTGAAAAAGTAGGAGCAGGTGTAGCCAAGCAGTCAGGTGCCCACCCTCAGTCCAAGGCAGAACTACACTTGTGCCTGTAATATATTGGAACTCTTATTTTATCAGGTTTTTAGCATGTTAGGTAATGCTGTGCTATATCCCAGCCCTACTCCGATTTCATATTTTAGAAGGAGGATCTGATAAAAGCAGCCGCAACACAGAAGCAGCCATGCATTTAGCTCGTGACACTGGTGTCTAATGTCAGTGTTAACAAAGTATTTGCTGAGCATTTTCTGCACTAGCAGCATGGGGCTAGGCCTGCAGCCTGCATTATTCTTCAGTGATACTCACAGATAGGTGAGGGGGATGCCACCTCATGTCTCACATGAGGAAACTCAAGTTCAAGGAAATGAAAAACAACACTGAGGGTTGCCTGACCTAACCATTTGTCTACACTGTTCCCTCTACGTTGAGCAGGTAGAAGACCAGAGACACTGCAAGACGGTGGTTCTAGCAAGCTTTATGGTTCTGTGCAGGTACCAGCCATTTTCAGTGCCCTCTAGAGATCTCCTGTATTCAAAGGGGCAAGGATCCAAGGGTCTCTAAGGAAACACCACCAAGTAGAGACCAAAGGCCCAAGGACTGCAGCTCACAGGGACACTTGGAGCTTCCTGAACAAGCCACATTCCCGGGGGCTTCCACTTGGGGGCGTTGCCATCTGCCTTGTAGTGGGGGGCCCATCAGAAGCCATGCTCTTGCTGTTACAGCCTCATCAACAGTGTGGACGTTACAGGGTGGAAGGGTGTCCATTACCAGGACGTGTGTCTCTCTGTCTTTGAGGGGCATGCCCATCACTTACACAAACTCACCTCCAAGACACTGGGGCAGGCAGCATTTAAAAAAAAAATTGCAAGGAGGCCATTATCATCATTAGCCCACCTGAGAAAGCGCACGGGATGATGGAAGAGGTCCTTGCCATCCTCCAGCCTCCTCTGCGGCGGGTCATTAGTTAAAAGGGGGTGGGGGTGGGGCGGGGTGCCAGGTCTGGACCAGAGTGCTCCCTTTGGAGAAAGGAGCTGGAGACAAATGATTCGAGTCTGAATTCCATATACACCGGAGATTGCTTATCGATCCCCATCAGAATATGCGGCTGGCCCCGGGGACGGCTGGGATTTTCTCAGGGAGTTAATAACGTGGCAGCCGAGCTGTCTTGTCCAATTCACTGAAGCCAGGCCTCTAATCAGCACAGAGTTTCTTATTTTGAGAATTCTTGCCACTTGTGTGTGCTGCGCAGCTTCCACTTGGCTGGGCCTTGCCAGTGATTGAAATGACAGCCCACGGATGGGGAGGCTAATCAAATTGTTTATTATCGACCTAAATCAATACGTATAGATTGTCGAAACATTACTGTCACGCTGCCAAAAAGTCATACTAATAATTCCCGGCCAGCAGATGGAATCCAGCCACCATCTCTCTGACTTGAATTACATCTGAATTTAGGGGACCAAAACAACTAAAATGGGGAGGGGCTTTCAGTGAGGGGGCGGGTGGGACCCTGAGTGGAGACGATTTCTGACACAACTCAATGGCTCTGCATTAGGTATGAATGTTGGAATGTAACTTTGAGATATGGGTCCTCAGCGAGGGAGAGTTGAAAGTCCTCATGAACTGCAAGCAGGAGGGCATGTGAGAATGTGAAGGTATGCTCTGCAAGGAAGGGTGGGGACTTGGGAGATCAGGTGGCAACCCAGGGGACACTGGGATTTTGGCAGCTCAGATACAAGCTCTTGGCTACCTAAGAGAGAGTACTGGTGAGACACTTTTTCTTCCTAGCCTCAGTGATCAGATGTGATTTCTTGCTTTCTAGAGGACAGGTTAGGCATGAAGAAGAGGAGGTTCTCACCGTCTGAAAGACATGGTAGCCACAGGCATCTCAGTTGCAGTGGCTCTAGAACTAGCAATGTCTTGGCCAATCCAAGTCTCCTTAGTAGTTAGCAAAGGCATCTGTGTGAGCCAGCTTTCCTTGACTGCAACAAGCAGTGGAGCCGAACAACTTATGATGAAAAAGATTTTCTTCTGATCAGTGTCAGAGGTTCTGGTCCCTAACTGGTTGGCCTGTTGCTTTGGGTGAGATAGTACCCATGAAGGAGCATGTTGTGGGGCTAAGACTCCTTCATCTTGTGCCCAAGAAGTGAAAGAGAGGAAAGAAACTTTTAAGGACAAGATCCCAATAACCTAAAGACCTCCCACTAAGCCTTATTTCCTGAATGTTCCACCACCTTCCTATAGGGTCACCTCAGAACCAAACTTTCAATACCTGGCCTCTTGGGGACATTTAACATCTAAACTATAGCAGCGCTTCTTTGGCCAGATACATTAGAAAATGCTCCTGTTGGGACAGACACACTGTGTGGTTGCCTGGCTTAGCCAAGGAAGCTTAATGGGGTTGCAGCCCCAACCTGGGACCAGTCACTGTTGTGAACACTATTCAAAGGAGCATACAAGGCTTGTGTACCAGAGTGTCTTTGGGCTCTGGGGGAGCATGTTAATTCTTCACCATAACCTCATAGGTTGATCTACTACAGATGGAGAAACAGAGGGACCATGGAGTTGGGTAATTTGCCCAAGGGCATGGTCATAAGGGACAGAGCTGGAATCTCAGCTCTGCATCTGGTTTCTTGGCTCGGATGGGTGGAATCAAGACTGACTGAGGAAAAGATTGCTACAAAGAGGCAATGGTGTGGGCCTTGACTTCACAGTCTCTTCTCCTCCCAACCTCAGCCTGCTCCCCACACTGAGCATGTGCTGAGACTCACACCAGATGCAACAGATGTTGAGTTATGACATCATCATTTACTGAGCATCTCTGTTTTCTCTATGTGACATGCTAAGAATTCTCCCCCAAGGAAGCCCTTCCTGGTGCTACTAGGAAGGAAACATGAGACTTGCAAGCCAGGGTCAGAGGAGGACCTCTCTCAGCTAGCATCCCAGAGTACTGGCTTCTGTCAGCTCCAGGGGCTGGATCCAGGGGCTGGTCTCTCCAACAGGTCCCTGCAGACACAGATACCTCACCGACATGCTGGAGACTGGAGTGCTACTCAGCATCGAGTGTGACATCTGTGTGGGAACAGATGTCATAGGCTCTCCAGCAACCTCCTAAACTAAACCATAGGGATCAAGAGTGAAGCTACATACCATTGGCTTCTCCTCCACAAGACCCTCCTAACCAGAGCCATCAGGTGTTGCAGCAAAGAGGACCCTCTCAGTGTCCTCACTTGCCTTGCACTGGATATGTCCATATTTGTCTCTACCCTAGGAACCACCTCTTGTGGAGAATGTGTCTGTGGGTGGGTGGAAGCATAGAGAAGAGCCCAGCCATTGGTCAGCCATGTCACTGTGTGTCAGGGATGTCTGTCATCCCCTTTTCCTGCCTTAGATGCAGTGTGAGTTGGCAGGCTGGAGCTGGCAGGACACCTACCTTGGCTGACTGTGATGTTAGCATGTCCTGTGAGTAGGTCAGCCGGTGCCACATGCCACATGCCACGTGTTGTCTTCTGCATGAGTGAAGTGCCCTCAGTGGCAGAGACATGGCAGATTTCCCTACTAGCCCTCAGGCCCCGCCCAGGCTCTTCACTTTTATTTGTTATTTTTTACAATGCTGGAAATTGGACTCACAGCCTTGTGCATCCTTACTCAGTGCTCCACCACAGAACCGTGCTCCTACTTCTTACACAAGTGCTCCACCACAGAACCGTGCTCCCACTTACATAAGTGCTCCACCACAGAACCATGTTCCCACTTACACAATGCTCCACCAGAGAGCCGTGCTCCCACTTACACCACAGCTCCAGATCTTAAGAGGAGGCAGTATGCTTCCAGTTTATCCCACCTAACTTGAATAGATGCCATTTGCTGAGAACTCACAGTTCAAATCATGCATGCCCACAGTGAGACATAGAAACCTCCCTCTCCACTGCCTGTGGTTTGTTCCATGCCACACAAAGCAGTAGGAAGCCATTTCAGACTCTCAGGGCCTGAGCTGTGTCACCCAGCCTTTCAGGTTCAAGTGGGCTCCAAATTTGGCAAACATATTTCCCTGTCCCTAAAGGGGAAAAAATAAAATCCACCAGCAAACACTAGCAAAAAATACATTACACTGGGCATTATATTTCTGTGACAGAAATAACTCATTTTCATGACACACTATAATAATAGCAAATTATGGTACACAATGAACCCATTCTCATTAAAGTCTGTGTGGAGAAAAGGAAAGAATACAAAATGTATACAATTGTTTAAAGGAAAAATGCCATGTAATATAAAAGATACTCTAATCACTATTTCTAATTATAAAGAAGAGAAAATCACTAAAAAAATTTACAGCATCTAATTACAAAAAACACGACAAAATAACTCTGTATAAAATTAATAACTGAGAACTTTAAATGACTGTAGTACCTCAAAACTGCTCCTCTTCCAGCCAAGGACTATCAGGCAGCATTTGTTTAGCTGCAGGCAGTGGAGGTCCCTCTCCATCAGGTGTACAGCTAGCTGGCTTGGCACAAGTGGCATCATTTTGTCCCTATGTAACTCTCTTGCGTAGGCATAATTATTCTCTAATGTTGGTGAAGCTGAGGTTCAGAGGGATGCTGTGTGTTAACCTTGAGGGATCTTAGACTGGTCAGCCCACAGCAAAGCCATGGATACCTGTTTTGCCATATTTATTATAAAGCTTGTCTATTCTACTGAGGCAAAACATCTTTGGGACACATGAGTCAACCTAGCTAAAAAGGCTCGGAGTCAGCCCTTGCATCTTCAAGCTTGGCTTTCAAGATTAAGAACTCAGCCAACAGCTGTGATCAGTACTGCCCAGCTTCCTGAGAAGCCTGGCTACTCCATGCCACTGTAGAAGATAACCTTGTGTTCTCAGTGGCTACTCTGTAGCTGTGGGGAAGTGGACAGGCTGGGAACAGTGAAACTGAGGAAACCAAAATGGTCCCTGGGGCAGAAGCAAAGTTCTGGGATGAGAGCAGGGGTGTAGAGGCCTGGGGGGTGAGAGGTACCCCTACACAGGCAAGATCCCAAAGACTTGGCAACACTTCATAGGTTGGACCTGTTCCAAGAATTCTTGCTTGGGACCCGTGTGGGTGGCAGGACTGCTGAGATGTGGACACTGGAGGAGTCAGACTGGAGGTTGGAAGCAGAGGGTTGTGTTTGGATGTGTTGAGTTTGAAGGCTCCCCCTACATGTGGTACTCCACTTGGGGGGTCTAAAAGCCAGCTCAGTGTTTAATGTTTAATTAAACTTAGTTTAATGTTTTGAGACAGTCACACTATGTTGCCTTGGCTGGCCCGATATTCACTATGTAGCCAGTGAGGCTTCAAACACACAGCAATCCTCCTGCTTCAACTTTCTGAGTGCTGGGATAACAAGAGTGTGCTACCACACTTGGCTTTGGAATAAAAGTCTGGGGTCACTGCTCCCTAGCCTGCCATAAACCTGCCTTAGTTCCTTTGGCCACTATGTCAGTTAATAGGCAAACTATCCCACCAGATATTTAGGCACAGACCCAATGAAGTCAAACTAACAACTATGTATCACCTTCACAGGGGCATTCAATTCGTCAGCATATCTCCCCCATTCTCCCTTCATATTGCATCAAAGACAGAGCCATCACCTTGTTCCCCTGCCTAAGCAGTGACTACAGTATATCCTGCCACCATGACAGCCCCTTGGTGAGTTCCAGCTTCTGCTTCATGCTTCTGAGTCTTGTACCACAGCAGGTGGAATATTTTTACAGTATAAATCAAATAACGTCATGTGACGTTGTTCAAATCCCTTCCCTGACTTTCTGTGAGACTCACTTTAATGACTTAAATTGTTTCCTTACAAAATATGTGTGGAAGTCCTACCCCCAGCTGCCCACACTGTGACCTTATTTGGAAATGGGGTCATTTTAGATGTATGTAGCTAGGATGAGGTCACATTGAAGTAGGGTGGGACCTTAACCAAATGTGGTGGCTGCTCACAGAACAAGTAACCCCACTGAGAGTCACTGTGCAGCTGCAAAAGCAGAGACTGAAGCAACCAAATCACAAACTGAGGCCTGGTGGCCCCACCAGCAAGTGACATCACAGTATAGACCTCTGATCCATTGAAGTGGGCCTTCCAGACTCTAAGACTTAGGCAGTCAGTTTCTGGTGTTTCAAGACACCCTGTTTATGGCACTTTGTTCAGCAGCCTTAGGATGCAGATGGGCCAGAATCATTGAGAAGTCCTTTCCATGGTTCATAAGACTCCAGGCCCCTTTCCCGCTCATCTGAGCATAGATAGCCCTGTCAACTCCCCTTTCTAGGGAGACTTACTCTGGATAAAGCATTCCTTCCTAGCCATTGTGGTCCTGCCTAGGACAGTTTTCCCCAGTAGTCTTCAGGACCAGCCTTGTTCCTCTCCTCTAATTCTGCCCTAATGCCAGTTAGAGGCCCCTTCTTGGCTAAACTGTCACAATTCTGTCAAATTCCCCTTCCTCTTTTCACTTTCCACAGCAATGGTCATTTCATAGCTTTAGAACACTGCTCAAAACTCATCTTCTACACTAAAACTGTAAGCTCTCACACACGGTGGGCTTCAGCTGTCCATGCACCATGTATGCAGTGATTATCCCACTGTATCAGTTACTTTTCAGTAGATGTGATAAAACACTACGACAGAGGCAACATACAAACAGAGTTAATTGGGGCTTATGGTTCCAGAGGGTTAGAGTCCATGATGGCAGAGCAGAGGCGTGGAAGCTAGTTCGACAGTTGGACCAGCAAGCTGAGAACTTACATCTTGAAGCATAAGAAAGAAGCAGAGAGAGTGAACTGGTGATGGAACAAAGTCCCAGTGACATACTTCCTCCAGGGAGGCCACAAGCCCTAAATCTACTCAAACAGCCAAACAGCTCCATCGAAAGGGAACCAAGTATGCAAATAGCAGAGACTGTGGGAGGTATCCCATTCTAATCATCACACCCTCAAAATACCTGGGACTCTCTATATTGTCCCATACAGCCCTCACATGTTTGTGGTAGGAACAAAACCTAACAGCCAAGATGGCTTCATTCCAGGTCAGGAGCTCTCGGTGTAGGCTTAATCCCCACTATAACCTTCTTTAAGCCCCATTTCACATATGAGAAAACTGAAGACAGAGAAGTTGAAGACTTTCCCAAGATTACATAGCTACTAGTAAATGGGAGAGTCAGAGTTTGGGTGGAGCCAATTGAATAATGATACCTTGTCCTTTGCTACAGCCTGCTGCTGAGTCTGTGAACAAGAGGGACTTGGTTCACATGTCACTGCAGTCCCACACTACCAGACTACCCTCCCTTTAATCTAAATAAAATAAAACAATGTGCATGCAGGACCCCCGCCCCCCTTATATTTCCATCTGCCTTTGTCTGCTGGGGTTCACCCTGGAAAGGTCTAACAGAAAACTGGTGACTTCCAAAGGAGTTCTGACTGAGAAGCAGGGCATCAGGGATGTGGGTGGTTAGTCTCAGGCTGGCTGCAGCTCCTTGGCCATACCAGGAGGTGGGAGGCCTGGGCCTGACCCTTCAATTCTCCAGCAAATATTTCCTTCTTCTCTTTATTCCAGGCTCATGATTCTGAGTTCACCCAACAGGAGCCTGCCACTGTCACACTCCCTCTCCATTAATGAGAGTAAATAGGAAGGCAAAGGAAGATGCCCTCGCTCTCTAACAAGTGTGTGCACCTGGCTGAGTGTGGCTGTCTTCACTGAGGGACTGTTACTAAGTCAGTGCTCCCCTAGGATGAGGCAAGCCCCTTTGCTGACTTATTCTGGCCTTGGTCTATACCAGCTTCTCCTGGCTTGCCTTCTTGTCTCAAATCTTCAAGAGTAGGGCTGGCATCTTACAACTACATCCCCCACTCACCCCATATTAAGAGCAAACTCTAAGACAGGCCTGGTGACACGGGTCTATAATCTCAGCACTTGGGAGATTAGGTGAGAAACTTACCAGAAGTACATAGTGAGATCAAGGCTAGCCTGGGCTACTCAGCGACCCCTGTCAATGATGGAAGATCGAATTGGTTTTTGCTTTTGACTTGGCACTATCATCTTTAGCCTGAAAATTGTTGCCTGGCAAGGTGCACCCCAGTGCCTCTGACTGTCTCCGTATGTTTGCTGCCTCCTCCAGACCTCCCAGCTGCAGGATGACCTCACCTCCCTCCCCAGCCTTGCGTATCTGCAAGATGATACTGTTGCTCGCTCACTGCTTGGTGACAAAATATTGTTTTACAGAGATAAACATCTCGTAAGACAATATTTGGAAAGTTATTATCTCAATGTCTCTAGTTGAGGACATGGAATGATATCACCCACAGCCAGATCTGCTCTTCGTGCAGCCAGCTCAGGGGGCGGCTGGGGACAAGACACATGATGTATCGAGGACTTGATCTTCTAGTGATTTGCCACAATTGATCCCCCCCAGACTGATAAGGATACATAATTCAAGGCAGAGGCTAAGACACTGAGCAGTGCAGGTGTGGGGACCCAGAGGAGGGGAATCTCAGCAAGGGACCGTGGGTACTCAGGTCTTGGAGAAGTAATAAATTTGTTTAAAAGGCTGCTAATGTTGATACTGCCCAATGCTGCTTGGGGGCGATAGTTCTTTGGACCCCCAACTCCAGAGAAGTCCAGCAGGGGTTCTGAGACCTTTCTCGCCTCACTTCCAAGCCAAATTATGCCCCAGGCACTGATGACAACTGCCACTGTCTAAGTCACACATTGTGTTTGACTTAAGGGTGCAATGATTCTAGCTTGTCTCTGCCAGCCTTCACATTGAGGAATCTTTTACCATAGAACCATCCAGGTTATTGGAGAATATCTACACAGTCTCCCAGGCCTCTGCTCGTTAGATGCTAGCAGCACCTTCCTGCTTCCTCCAGTTGTGACAACCAAAGCTGTTTGTAGATGTTACCGATTGTCCCTTTAGCGAGGTGGGGCTAAAGCAGACAAAACAATATTCTGCTAGGACCCTTGTTACAGAATGGCAACCATCTTCATTCCCACTCAATTGGAAACATTCTGAGAGTGAACTTAAGAAAGTACTATTCCCCTGTTTCTTTGAACAGTGAGTGCTGAGCATCAGAAAGTCTAAATGAGTGTCCCAGTCCTCACGAAAGCCATGCCCACCCCTGTGTAGTCCTGGGCATCCCACCCTCTCTCATCAGCTCATCTGCACTCCAACTGCTCTTAGATACCTGCATCTCCACTGAAAAACTTGACCCTTTATCACAAGGGCCATCATAAAGTCACAGTCATGAAGCAAGGGGATATCTCAACCCAAAGGACCTAGAGGCTTCCATTTTGCCTTCAGGTGATGACAATTCCTAGCCAAGTATTCCACAACCCTACCTCTAACCCTCACTGCCAGGAAGTATCTAAGTCTCAGAGAAGGGAAAGGGTTGCCAAGTACCTGGAATCTAAAGGATGCAGTTTGGCCAACAAAGAAAAAAGAAACCAAGTTAAGCCTTTTAGTCTCAGAAATATTCTTTATAACCAAGAATGTTCCAGTGACTAGAATTGCCCAGGCTCACTTGGAAGAGCACAGATGAGGTCCCATTAGGGCTGTCACCTGTATACTTTAGCTTCTTTCTGATGGTTCAGAAACCCAGCCTCCTCCAGCCTGGGGGTCCACAGAAGGAATGTCAATGTCATGCTTCTAACATGCTTTCCACTATCCCTGCAGACCTACTGTGTTCCTGTTTTCATCTGCTGCTTCAAGGATGTTTGCAAGTCACGGTCCTAAAGGATAGTGCCTGAGGTCTGATGTAGAAAAAGGAGTAATAAAGAGGTGTGGATGATCACAACAATGTTAAAACTCCTGGGGAAGGAAAGGCGGGTGCAGTGGATGGGAAGGGGCACGGCAGGCTCTTGAGATGACGCGTCACACAGAAGTGCTCATTGCAATTCCCGGAGTCACAGTTGGGGCTGTGGCAACAGTCTGCCATCGACTGCAGGGGTTAAAAAATCATCTCTCACGGTTTTGGGGGGCTTGAAATCCAAGGTCAAAATGCCAGACATTTCATGTCTCCTGAGGCTCTCCTTCCTGATTCACAGATAGCCACTGCTGTGGCCTCGGCATACTTGTCCCATCCGAATTCCTGCTGGAGCCCATTGCTCAGGCGATGGTATTCTCTTAGGATGCAGTTAGGTCACGGAGGGTCTAAATTCATGGACTGAACAGTGTCCTTGTGAAAGAGGCCCAGGGAGTGTATTTTCTCCATCTACTACACGAGAGTATAGAAAGTTCTATCTATGGGAAGTGAGTCCTCCCCAGACTATTGACTTGTGTACCCTCCATCTTAGACTTCTCAACCTCCATACCTGTGAGCTATAGGCTGATGTTGTCCATAAATTGCATGGACTAATGTACTTGGTTATAGCAGCCTAAATGGACTCAGGTGGCCATCTTGCTATTCGTTGCAAAGAGGACAAGTGCTTCTGATACTTCCTCTTTGTATAGAGCAGTGGTTGTCAACCTGCTGGTTGTTACCCCTTTGGGGTTGCATAGCAGATACCCTGCATATCAGACATTTGTATTACCATTCATAACAGTAGCAAAATCACAGCTATGAAGAAGCAACAAAATAACTGTGTACTTGGGGGTCACCACAACATGAGGAATTAGCTGTATTAAAGGGTTGCAGCATTAGGAAGGTTGAGAAGCACTGGTGTGGAGTGTTAATGTCAACATGAGCACCTCATCACCTTCTCCAAACCTAGTTACTTCCTCAGGTCTCTACTTCTATGTTATTTACTTGCTGTGCATGTAGTGTGTGTGTGTGCGTGTGTGTGTGTGTGTGTGTATGTACATGTAGAGCACATGTATGTGCTTAAGCCCATGTGTGGAGAGGTCAGAGGTCAACCTCAACCTAAGGTAGTGTTCCTCAGCCATCTACCTTGTTTTGGGGGCAGGTCTTTCACTGGAACCTGAGACTTGCCAATTAGGGCCAGGCTGCTAGGCATGGATCCCCAAGTGTATGACCAGCACTGGGATTGTAAATTCAAGGCACCACTCTTACTTTTTTACGTGGGTTCTGGGGATCAAATCCAAGTCCTCAAGCTTGCATATGTAGCACTTTACCCACTGAGACCTCTCCTCAGCCCTCTCTAAATCCCATCATGTTGATGACTACATTCACTTCATAGAAGTTGGCTAACTATGGCTGGTGAGTAAAATGTGGCAGGCAACCTGTTTGTGTCAATAAAGTTTTATTTTAATGTAACCATGGTAATTCATTTACACATGAACCATACTGGTTTTATACTGCAAAGGCCAAGCTAAATGGCTTTACAGTGATGATGTAGCCAGCAGTCTAAAGTCTTTCCTTCCTGATTCTTTCCAGAAAGGATGCCAAACCCTGGAATGTGTCTATGATGAATATCTATGATTCTTGTCTATTTCTGTGCATAAAAGTAAATTTTAAAAGACAACATTTCTTCTGTTGAATAAAAGATATAGAATCTACTATGTGTCAATGCCCTCTGAATTAAAGTATTCTCTCTGGAAGGGAAGGGAAGGGAAGGGAAGGGAAGGGAAGGGAAGGGAAGGGAAGGGAAGGGAAGGGAAGGGAAAGGCCACAAGACTGGGAGTAGAGAAATCCCTTCACCAGCTTTATAAAAGTCCTGAACAACTGCTGGAGATGGGGATCTGATAGCTGAGAGGCAGAGGAGAGATCCCCAGACTGCAGAGCTGCCTACAAGATGTGCAGAGAGCCTTGGGTCACAGCCCACCATGTTGAGGTGAGCTTTGGTGACACAGCTGTCTTGGCACCATTCCTGATGTTATAAGAACTCTTTACCCACATGTACCAGGTTTTCTTTTGGGCCACCAACTGGCTCCCAAATCACAACATGGAGACTTCTTATTAGTTATGAATGCTCGGCCTAGCTTAGGTTTGTTTCTAGGTAGCTCTTTTAATTTAAATTAATCTGCTTCTCTTTATCTTTTCCTTGGGGTCTTTTACTTTTCTTTCCTTCTGTATATCTTTTCACTGCTTCTCACGTGTGCTGGCTGGCCCCAGGTTTCTGTCTCATTCTCTCCCTCTCCTTCTTCTCTTGTTCCTCTCTCAAGCCTAGACTTCTCCTCCTATTTATTCTCTCTACCTGCCAGGCCCATCTATCCCTGTCCTGCCTAACTATTGGCAATTCAGCTCTTTATTAGACCAATCAGGTGCTTTAGGCAGGTAAGTTGAAACAAATGCAACACCTATTTACATAATTAAACACACATCCTTACATCATTAAACAAATGCAGCATAAACAAATGTGATACATCTTTGCCCAGTTAAAATAATATTCCTCAAATCCACCCTCCTGTAAGGAGTCCCAATAAAGCGCATTCGTTTACTAAGTTGGAGTTTGGTGCAATTATTACTTAGTCTATTGTAGGTTCCCTTTCTGGGTGAACAGATGTGTGTGTTATGTCTCCTCAGGTGTATGGTCTACAAATTAAGTAAATTCATTTGCTCAGATCCACAAAAGAGAATTCACCAGAACCAGGGCTTTGAATTCTTCAACCAATGCTTTCTTCCAAACTGTATGTCAGCAGAACTCTGCAGCTGTTGCCCACGTGTCTTGGAGAGGCTTGGGATGAAATAGGCTCTCACAGCTGGTGGAGACTGAGATTCACTTCCTATCCCTCAGCTCTGGTTAGATGGAAGGGTCTTCCGGCAGGCTGGGATGGAAGGGGTCTAGGGGCTCATCATGACAAAGGACACAGCCTGTAACTGTTCATCTCTAAAAGCTTAGGACCCAGGGGATGCTTCCTGGGTCAGGCTGACCTAGGTCAGCCACTGGGAAGAGGAGCAATGCTGCCCACAAACTCAGGCGCACTGGAAAGAGGGCATGCTGGGGCATACTGTTTTCTGGTAAGCCAAGTCAGAGGCAGACAAGTCCTTCTGGGAGTATCTGAGCTGGCCTAGTGGCAGTGGGGTCCTATGATGTGGGCTATATACTAATGGAAAGTCCAGGACCAGGCTTGGCTCAGTGTGCCCTCTTCCCTTGGTCACCATGTTACCTAGGCTGGGGCATGAAGACACCATCTTTAGCTTTCCAAACCGAATAGTGAGCATTGAGCTTTAGAATGTCAGCTACTTCATTTAAAGGTGGTATTGGAGCCTGGCAGTGGTGGCGCACGCCTTTAATCCCAGCACTTGGGAGGCAGAGGCAGGAGGATTTCTGTGAGTTCTAGGCCAGCCTGGTCTACAAGTTCCTAGACAGCCAGTTACACAGAGAAACCCTGTCTCTAAATCTATTTAAAAAAAAAAAAGGTGGCATTGGCCTTGGGCTCCTGCCATGGCGCCAGGATGGCAGAATGTGCTAAGAAGGGTGCTTTATTCCTGTGAAGAGTGAGGACTCTGTGAGAGCTGCTCTCCAAGTAGTAGACCCTGCAGAGAAGGCTAGAAGATGACAAGTGCTAACCAACCTGCTCCTGTGTCTAGGAACAACACCTCCAAGTTGTCACCCAGTAGGACCCCCAGAACCTCAACAAGCTGACTCCAAGTTAGTTGGAGCATTCCACAAGGAAGAGAAGACTACACTTTCTGTAAATAGAGTACAAGGAAGGGGAGGCAGGAGGACAGGGTCAGCTGTCAGAAGTTAGGGCTTCTTCAAGCAAAGCAGACCCCTGAGTAGAAATCCCTCCACACAAGGACTCCCATCAATTCTCACTGCTCCCCAGTTGTGGTACTGCCTCTCCACCCACTGCATAACCCTGGAGCATTTCAAGAGTACCAGAAACCAGAGGAAGGGGAGGTCAGCAGGAAGCTGGTTACAGAGAATCCTGGTTTCAGTTGGAATGAAAACAATCCATCTTCCTCTATAAACAGAAATTTACAGTTTTGTTTATTCTGAACACTTCTCTCAAAGAAAAAATGATAATTCAACATGATGGTACAGGGTATACTGGATATGACAAAGTGTGAAAAATATCACACAAATATACATATATATGTACATAGCATTGCAACACACACACACACACACACACACACACACACACACACACACACACACACACTTGGGATAAATAGACAAGGAAGAGGAGAGAAATCTAAGAATTAGCCAGAATTTCCGACTCCTTCAAGTGATTTCCTCGGCAATGAAGTTCAACCAATGCCAAGTAAACTCTTTTACATCAGAGAGAGCTCCCAGAGGACACCCTGAGTTAAGAACTTGATGCCTAATTGCAACCCCCACGCCCCTTTCCTCTTCAGTATCGCACAGCTCCTGGTTTTAAAAGAGTGAATTTGCACACTGTTGCCTATTTTGCTGGAGATTTGCTCCTGAAGTGGATCTTAGCTCCCGGTAACAGGCCATGCCTGTGGCTCAGAGATCCTTTATAAGCCTATTTTAGGCATTTGATTATTGCCTGACTAATAATAGGGACTCGTTTTGTCAAAGAACAGACAGGAGGATGTAGTGTAAATCGCAGCGTATAATTGCTCCATGACTGCCATTGAAAACTCCCAGTTACTGGAGTAAGAGAGTGTCTTTCTTAGGTGCAAGAAGCTATTTTTTCATGTAATAATAATTAGTCTGTGAGAAAGCAAGCAGAGAAACCCACCCAGAGATCAAAGTTTTAAAAAAAGAAAAAGAAAGAAAAAAGAAACAGAGAGCATGGCAGAGGAGGAGAGCATAAGAGAGGAGTGAGGGTGGTTCTCAGACACCTGTTGGAGTCACAGCCTGAGGAAGCAGTTTGGCGAGGCTCTGAAGTAACCGTTAGGCCAGTGCATGGCCAGAGACTAGCGTTAGGGCAATGATGACGGCCACGAAGGAATAGCACACAAAGCCTTTGAGCAATGTACTCTTGTCCTTGTCCCACCTAGAGAGCCCAAAGAAGATTCAGTGTTCTGTTAACTTATTCCCAGCACATACACAGGCTTGAGAGTCTCTGATAGAGCCATTGGGATCAAAGCCATTGGACTTCCAGGGTAGCTTTCTACTGTGACAGAGCAGCGGCAGTTTGGAGAAAAAATCCAACACTCGAAAGCGTGCACGCGTCCGCGCACGCGCGCGCACACACACACACACACACACACACACACACACACACACACACACACACAGCCGTGGCTGCTTTAGGTCTTAGCTGAATGACTGTCATTTCCAAATATCCACTAGATACACCCACTTGCTCAAGGTTGACACCCAGTATTTCAGCAGTCTTTGGAGTTTTTTGGAATCTGCCTGGGAGCAATAGAACTCCAAACTGAGATACCTGGGCTACGTAAGATGATGTCTCAAAAATAAAGGACAGAAAAGAAAAAAATAATTTGTCCCTACTGCTGCCTTTCCTGGAGCCTGGAATTCTGAACACTTCAATTTTCATTTTCTGGAGTGTGTGAGATACCCCTCTGTCTGGGAGCTGTCCTTCTATGCTTTGTCCTGAGAGCTGAGAAACCCCCACTTCATCTGGGTCCCTGCCCATACAGAGGGAAGACCTTTGCATAGAGCCTGCCTTGGACCTGCTGTGTCCAAGTTCTTAGCATGTATGTGCTCATTTTTCCTACTGAACTGGCGTCCCCCGGGAGCTGTCACCATGGTGGAATTGTGTATCCTGGTTTGTGTGGGTGTTCCATGGTTATTTCAGAGGTGGGTCAACCTTCCCTGCTTAGCTTTCACCAGGACTCCAGTCTGCATTGAGCACTCTATTAGCTACCGGTGTGTCTCTGTAAGCAATTTCCTGGGAATAAAGATTTATTTGGGCTCATGGTTTCAGAAGACCATAGTCCATCATAGTTAGGACCCTATGGGAGACTTAGCCAAGCCTGAGGCACTGAGAGCCTATGACAACAGCTGTTTACATCAGGGTAGACCAGAAAGCAAAAAGTAACTGGAACCAGGATCTGGGCTAAAACCTTTGAAGTCCCACCCCAGTGATGTACTTTTGTCAATTAGGTCACACTCCCTAAAAGTTCTATAGAAACCTCAACTTATGCCACCAGTTATGAACAGGTATTTAGACTATGAGCCAAAGGGGGACATTTCTGATTCAAGCCATAGATAGCATGTGCTTCTGAGACACCACCACTGACTTGGGACCATATCAGCCCAGGGAGCCTCTCAGCAGAGCACAGCTAATCTAATGACAGGAAACAAGGAAAACCAGGCCAGGGGAGTGTCCTTGCTCACCTTGTGTCCCTATACTACCCAGAGAGGGGCTACTTAGCCTGGCATGACCAACCTCGAGGAACTGGTTTGTAGTACTGGGATGTAGCTTGGGAAGCATATCCTCCCAACCCAGTGAAATGCCAGTGGGGTGTCACATGTGGAAAGGCTTGTTCTCCACCCTGGTTCTCATACTAAGAGTCTGTTCAGTGTTTCCTGAGCTGTAAGACACTCACATGGTCCAGGCATGGGAATTTCCTAGTTTGGGTGCTGTTGCTGTGATGAGACAGCATGACCAAAAGCAAGTTTGGGAGGGAGGGGTTTATTTGGCTGGCATTTCCACAGCACTGCTCATCATTGAAGGAAGTCAGAACAAGGTAGGAACCTGGAGGTAGGAGGTGAAGCAGAGGCCATGGAGGGGAGCTGCTTACTGGCTTGCTCTCCATGGCTTGTTCAGCATCTTTTCTTATACCATCTAGGACCACTAGCCCAGGGACAGCGCCACCCATCAATTGCTAATTAAGAAAATGCCTTATAGCCAGATCTTATGGAGGCTTTTTCTTAATTAAGTCTCCCTCCTTTCATGACTCTAGATTGTGTCCCCCACAGGGCATGTAAGGTGAGAGTGCTGGTCTCCTCACTCCTGCTGGATCTTCACTGGAGAGGCCATCTTCCCACGGAAAGAAGTATGCATAGAACACTTCCTCAGGCATAAGTGCCAGGGAGAGAAGGCCAGCCACACCAACTTTGGGACAGCAAGTGGCTGACAGGGGGAACCAGACTTGAATCTCAGTGATGGCAGAGGCCAGATGACCCTGAGGAAGCCATTGAGCTGCTCTCATTTCCATTATGGGTGGTGAATCCATGGAGTAGCTTGCCTCGCAGAAGTTGCTCAGCACACACTAGAAGCTTAGCACAGCTCTGGGTACACAGTAGGTGCTTCATACCTGATGGCTTGTGCAGCTGTTAGAAACATCACCCAGCAAGGCAGCCCCAGAAGACTGACTGGATTGCGTTTACAGAGTTACAAAAGTCAGACCTTCAAGGCTGCTGGTAACCAACTGGGAACAAGAACTAAATCTAAAAGCAAAACAAAGCAGAAAACAATATGAAGTGTGAGCAATGCTTCATTTTCACAGATGCTCACACAGTGTCCTTTATGACAGGAAAGGGCTGAAAGAACCAAGATGTCCAACGGTAAAGGGATAGCTGTTATTAAGATAGGCATGTTTCTCACCTTCTGAGGGCTCCCAGCTGTAGAGATGGGAGCATGTTATGTTATCTGACTCAGAGCAGAGTTCTACCTCATGTAAGCAGAGGAAGCTTTAGTTACTTATCATGTCACTGTGATGATTCACCCAGCAGAAGCAACATAAGGAATAGTCTATTCACCTTGTGGCTCAGGGGATAGAGTCTACTATGTAGGGAAGGTATGGTGGCTGCAGTGGTTCAGTCGTGGTGGGAGCTGGGGATCATTACATAGTGGAGACACATTGGAAGGACACAGCTAGGGCCAGAGATGAGGCCAGGCTGTAACCCACAAGCTGGCCCCCTAGTGTCCAACTAGTTAGTCAGCTAGGTTCCTAGAGGTTCCACCATCTTCCAAAACTGTGCCATCAGCTGGAGAACAATCATCTAAATACACAAGGCTGTGAAAGGAAGTGCCATTCGAGCTGTGGCAGGACAGAAGGCCACTGGTGAGGTCATAGAGATCCATCACAAAGCACAGAGGCCACACTGTGGAGCTTGCTGAGGGACAGGAAAGTGGGAGCAATATATTCTCCTAAGACATACCTTCTAATGCCTGTTGCGAGGAAGATAGAGAGCTGAGGTTGGAGGAAGAAGGTGAAGATGATTCCAGCATAGTTTGTCATCTAAAGTTTCCTGTGCTCTCAAATGCCAAAAGATGGAGGGCTCTTACAAGGTGGGGAGGGAAGTATTTGGGTTACTAAGGGGCTTACTCTCAGAAGAGCCCCAGTGCTCTGTGGCTTCCAGGCTCCCCTTCCTCCCTCTCTTTCCCATTTTTTCCTGCCATAATGCCATCCACCATAGGGTTCAGCCTAGGTAGCTCACCAGAGACCAAATCAATGAGTTAGCCTTCTCTAGTCTTAGGTTTCCAGCCTTCAAACCTGTTAAATAAGTAAACTGCTTTGTTTTATGAGGGAGTCAGCCTCTGGAATTCTGCAACATCCATGAAAAACTAGCCAATATTCTCCCCACTGTGGAGTCAAGTGAGTTTTCTTCAACTAAGAGCTTAAGAACCTAGGGTGATAAACTCTCCTTTTCCCTGCATTCATCCTGCACTCAGGTGTCCTAAGACTGAGGGTCAAAAGAGAAGTAGGAAGGACACCTGTGGGTACTGGTCATCATTCGAGAAATGCAGTTCCTAACAGACACAGCAAAAAAAAGCATGGAGGGAGCAGAAAAGAAATTCCCAGTGTCTCCCTCTCTTCCGTATCATCCCATGCTGGTGCCTCCTGTCAGCCAAAGCCTGAGATCAGGGAAGTTTAGACAGGGCAGTTGGAAGAGGGCAAGCAGACGACAGCTCAGGAAGGTGGTAAATGGAGCAGCTGGGATGGGACCCTCCCTGAAGTCCTCTCGAGGGAGACTCACAGCCAGAGCCCTGGGAAAGGTGAGAAAACCCAAACTTGAGAACTATGCTGGACTGGCAGTGTGGAATTACATCACCATTTCATTCTCTCCGTTCATTTGATGTGGAACCTGTGCTGGCCTGGAGCTTCTGACTGGAGACAGACAATGAAGCCCCTGCTATCAGGTGCACATGGTATCACTGGGGAGGGAGACCAAAAGATAAATAAGTTGTAACCCGAGTGCTGAGGTGAGCAAGGACAGCAGTGTGTGTGTGTGTGTGTGTGTGTGTGTGTGTGTGTGTGTGTGTGTGTGTGTGTAAAACAAGATATGGGGAAGGAAGGCGTGTCTGTATGTCTTGCTATGTGTGCCACCACCATGGTTTGTAATAATGGGACACTCCCCAGATCCCGAGCAGAAGCAGGGACCTGCTCTTGGACTTTCCAACCTCCAGTACCATGAACTAAATACTATTTTTTTTACAACTTAACAATGCCAAAAGATCTGGGAGACGAAAAGAGAGGCAGGTCTATTGGCTGCAGGTCTATTGGCTGGCAGTAGCAGGTTTGAGGAGGTGGCCTGGAGACCTGGAGCCTGCCCTAAATCCCAACATGTCCTGAGTAAGGCATCTCTCCCTCCAAGCTTGAGATTTCTGTTTCTAAAATAAAAGATTTCTGACAAACTTCCCTCCAAGATAAGGTGGGGGTGAATGATGAGGAGAGAGAGTAGTCACTTAGCCCATCATCACAAGAGTGTGAAGACACACTGTACTGTCTAGAGGTCTATGGTGACATGGAGGCCTATGCTCACTATGACACTGTGGATCTCCTTTAGCCCTGTGCTTCTTTGTTCTGGTGCTTACTCTCCATTGCAGACTAAGGATGAGTGGAGTTCACTGCTCTTGGGGTACCTAGAAGACAATGACTTTCTCTTATCCTGGATGTGAGAATGGTGACAGGACAATTCCTTGATGTTTTAGTTTTAAAACTTGTCCCAAGGAAGAGCAGGGAGGTAGATTACATGGTGAAAAATCCTTTTAATTTGAAACTTCTAATATCTCTTTGGAATCCTAGCTTCCTACAAACAACATCGTTAGCAATTGCTTGTCTTTCTACCTAGCAATTTCAACACCATTGATCTGTCCATGTTCTAGTAACTTGCTGATTCACTTATTCAACATCTTACCATCCATCCATCCATCCATCCATCCCTCCATCCATCCCCTATCCATTCATCAAACATCTATTTATCTATCAATCATCATAATCTATCTATCTATCTATCTATCTATCTATCTATCTATCTATCTATCTTTCCATATTTCATCCATCTTCCATTCATACACTCATTCATACATTGTCCATCTCTCCATCCATCTACTTTTCATCTACCCTCCATCTTTTACCAACTCATCTACCTTCCACCTGCATTCATCATTCATCGATCATCCATCCCTCTATACTCCATCTACCATCTATTCATCATCCATTCACTTACCAATCCATTGTCCACCTATCCATCATCTATCTTTAATTCCTCCTTTACCAACCATCTATACATCCTCTACCTATCTTTTACCTATTCATCCATTGTCCATTCTCAATCTATTCAGCCTCCATCTACCCATACTCCATATATCTATCCATTCATCATCCATGATGTATCCATCCTCCACTCATCTTTCATCCATCATCCATCTGTATAGCCATCATCTATGTATATACAAATTGCTGATCATCTATCATCCACCCATCCATCCATCCATCTATAATCCAATCATCCACCCTTCATCTATCATCCATCCATCATTCATCCACTCACCCTCCATCTGTCATCCACCATACATACATACATAAATTGCCAATCATGCATCATCTATACTCCGTCCATCCATCCATCCATCCATCCATCATCCATCCATCCATCCATCCATCCATCCATCCATCCATCCATCCATTCTACCAACTCATCCATCCTATGTACCTAAACAAAATGACTTTTATTCCAGGCTACATTCATGGAGCAAGATCAAGAGTTCTGACCTTAAAAACTTTTTTTCTTTAGCAGAAGAGCTATGACAGACTCAACAAGGGTCAGCAGCAACCCGAGGTCAGGGCCAATGTAACTAGATAATGAATAGTCCGTACAAGAAAGGTTCAGGCAGGACACAGATCACTGGAGTGTGTCAGAGAAGAGGTAGTCTTCCTGGTGAGCAGTGGTCCAACAAGAGCTTTAAAGAAGAGGGGCTTCAACTTGATCTTGGGCTGCTGTGCTCAAAGACTTCTAAGGCCCCGTGTCCTGGGCTGGGGCAGTCAGAGAGCACATCCTGCAGGAGACTCTTCTCCTTTCCCAGCCAGCACCTCTGCTGGCCTCTTTTTTGGGACCGAGCCTTGGCATGTCTGTCACACTGAGTAGCCCAGGGTCACGAACACCTTGTGAACTCTGTTAGAAACATGGGGTTGGAGCTAAGAGCAGAAGGTGGAAAACAAGAGTCTGACACGTGCCACTTCATTATTAGCTTATGGATGACAAGTGTTCCCTTGAAATGTGCCAATCTGAAAGCATTGGTGGAGTGGCCCCACACATGGAGGGCTGAGCCCCACTCTGCCTGGCAAAGGCGCTTTCTGCTGTTCTGGCTTGGCCATAAATAACCCAGCCACCTCTAATTTGGCCTCCAATACCCTGACCAGCCGTGATTTATTCACAGACCAAAACAGGCATCTCTAATTTGCTAACCAATCACTGCAATTCTGGCCTCACCAACCAATAATTCTGCCATCTCTAATTTGCCAATAAATAATTCTGCAGCTTCAAATTTACTAACCAATAATGTGACCAATTTGCTGACCAATGGTTGTGTCAAGGCATAATGGTGCCCCCAGCACATGGTAATTTGCTAAGCAATATTCAGCCCTTTCCCCCTTCAGCAATAAAGAACTTTAGTGATTGTGGAATTCCAAATACATGGCTTTGCTGGGAAGGATGTTGCAGGCTGCTGGACTGCAAAGAGCCCTTCCTCAAAGCTGGTTCTCATTCTTCTTCGCACCTTCCAGTGCACACTTTGTATCTCAGATGTGACAGATGTCCCAACCATGAATATTTTGTAGATGGAGATATTGAGACTCAGAGAGAGAAAGTGACCTATCCAAAGTCACACAGCAAGGTAGGAACAAAGCTGAGGCATGGGTCTCCAGGATGCCAAGCCAGTAGGCAAACTGCATTGTCCTGGGAAGGAGAGGCCCTTGCTTAGACAAAGAGTCTGCTGAGTTTGACTCTGACTACCTTGTCTGTCTGTTCTCAGCCAAGATCCTCTGATTCCAGAGAGAGGACAGAGATCTTGCTGACTCCACAAACTAGGGGGTCTAAGAACTGACCAAGAAGAGCCATAGAGAGATTTTGTTCCAGTCTCAGCCCAGAAAATGCAGACCCTCAGCAGAAATCAGTAGCCAAATGCCTCGTCCCTTGAAAGAGTTGCACCCACACCTCCCAGAGAGAAGAAGGAACCTGAAGGAAAGCAGAGGCCTGGGGATCAAGGTTTGGTGGCCCTATGAGAAGACAGGAGAACCTGACTACTTCTGAGGTCCAGGGGAGCCACTTACGGGGTGTGACCTTCTCCCCAGCTCAGAAATGAGTGTAAGCTGCACCTCCCAGCTGTTGACTTGACTGTTGCTAGCCTTTCATCTCTAAATTCTTTGGGCCTTGCTATGCACCTGGCTCTGTTCAGAACCAAAGGCCAATTAAAAAGCAGCTATACTCTGACATTGAGGGAGGGTTTCTCTGCAGCCATCCAAAAATGCCTGGAGCCCCTCTGCAGCATTGTCTGGCCAGACTGGGTTATTTCCTTTTCTGAGGAGGAAGGCTGTCCTAAAGGAGTTGGTATATTTCAGGAAACAGGTTCTGTCCCTAAAAGTCACATCCCCTGAAATCCTGATACCCCCCCCCCAGGCCCATGTCTATCTCCAGTGTGGTGCCATATCTGGCCAGGTAGGAAAAGGACCTGGAGGAGGGAGGATCCTGGTGGAAGCACAAGAGGAAATGACATGACGGAGGAAAGGGATGGAAGCTCAGGGCCAGCCTGGAGCCCTGAGGGGTTCTAGGTTATCTTGGGCTCACATCTCATTCCCTTGACTTGGGAACCTCTCTCAAAAGCCAGAGAGGAAAAAGTGGACCACCTGTGCTGGCCAGGCCCTGTCTGAGGGCAGGGAGGATGTCTCTCAGGGCAGACCAGTAGACTGCAATGGAGTCTTTTGTAAGTTATACCCAGTGCTTGTATCCAATTCCCCCACCCCTAGTAGACTTTGAAAACTGAAGAGCTAGTTCGGATTTTGTCCTGGTGCAGTGACAGATCTCAGCTCAAGTGTCACCTAGCCTGGGCAGGGTGGGTAGGATGCCCACTCTGCTTTCTCCTGATACTGGCACTTGGTCCTTGCAAGCTGCCTTTGGCTTGGAATCTATCCTCCATACACTAGGAACTCCTTGAGGCTGATGTCTGTAACTTGCTGATTGTCAGTGGATGAGTCTCTCAGGCCAGCATGTGAGGCCCTGGGCTCACAGCTCAGTGGGTACCATTCAGTGGGTTGGATGGGATTGATCTCTGCCGGACTTGAAATTTGTCTGTCTTTAGGAGGTTCTCTCTCCAAGTGAAGGTGAAGGCTCCCCTCAAAGCCAAGCCCATGAAAAAGGCTTTTGTTGAGGAAGTTTGTTAAGGAAGTGCTGCCTGGGCAGGAGTCTAGGGATAGAAGGAGGAGGACCAATGCAAGGCTGCCTTTGACGTTGTTCCCTGGGACCCTCTGGCCAGCTGAGTGATTACAGAGCCAAGCAGTCACTAGAGGATGAAAAGGGGAGAGCGAGAGTCCATCATATCATCTCCTTAGTCAAGGACACGCCTTCCAGGCTAAGCATGTGTGAATGCCATGCATTCCATGAGGCAGGACTGACAGGAAGTGAGACAAGCACAGAACCAGGAAAGGCATTGTCAGATGGCACCTGTGCTGGGCAACCACAGCCTGGGCAGTGTAGAGAGTGGAAACCCAGTGGTTTTAGCATGGTGCATAGCAGAGTGCGACACCAGATCTCTGCACTTCTAACAAAAAGGCAGCTAGCTGGCTGACCCTCAGTCAGAAGGATGTAGAAGTTCCCATCAATCGCTTCCTGAAAAGATTTGCTGCACAGAGGTCCACAATGTGAAGGGCATCCCACAACGCAGGAAAGAAGATGGGGTGTCATCAGTGCCTTTCTGGTTTCCTTGCCCTTGTTGTAGGAGCATAATCAGACTCCCCATACCCCTTACCCACCTGGGTCTTGGCCCTGGATCCTCACCCGGAAACATGAGAGTCAATCCTACTTGGTAAATGGCCTGGGAAACTCAGGGACTTAGAACTCTGTTGACATCTAGGAGCGTCAGTCCCTGCTGTCATTCACCTGTTTCTTGGACCTGTGGGCACACAGTAGAGAGCAGGAGGACATTGTTGGACCCTGTCATTCTAACCTCCTTCTCAGTACACCACCCTCATCATATTAATCTGAATGAGTGGTTCCTAAAATGTGTCCTGAGTCAACACGACTACATGCGTGTTGGGGCCTCTCAGTGCCCACCCCTCTACTATCAAGAAATACGTGGGAAACTGCTTTCCCAAGCACTTCTTAAAGTTCCAGAACACAGTGGGTGTACAGTGACCATCTGCTGTAGGAATGGATGTAGGGACAGGCTCAGCAGGGTCTCCTTTCCGTCATCTTTGCCAGGCCAGCTCCACTTGGCTAGGCAGTCCTCCTCGACCAGCACTGCAGAGCTGCTTACCAGGTTTAGAATAGTGTACACAAATCCTTGGCTTCCCGCTCTTCTCTTCAGTGGAGTGCTGAAGTTGGCAGGAGGTAAGAGCACCTGCTCTTGACGTCCCCAAACCATAGGCCAGAGTGAGCAAGGTAGATCTACAAGAGCTCCAGAAGGGGAGAGATGGACAGACAGGCAGAGGAGAGAAAAGAGAGAAAGAAAAATTGTCCCATGCCAAGGATGGTCAAAATGCGTTATTATAGTGTCCAGGAAATTATGGCTTCTGTCCATTAGTTCTTTCAGGGTTAATATTGATGCAGATATTATTTCTATCCACAGCCCCATTTGTTTGAAATATTATGACGGGGAGTAGCTGCGTCGTGAATCAACTCGGTTGATGGAGTAGTTAGCTGTGCCACGGGGGCAGCCTGCCGCCCCTCCCCGCCGCCAGCATGAAATATTGCTGAGACGGTTCCTTAAAGTGAGCACTCTATCATCATTTGTGTGCGGCCCCCGCTAGGCCCGCCTCCCTGGCTTCCCGTTGGGTGCGAGGAGCTGTCATAACTCAATCAGGCGGCTAATGCGATGCGTCTCACAGCACTGTGGCCCAGCTGCTGGCCAAGCAGCCTGCTGACAGCTGGGGGTCCCGCCAGCCCACCACTGGCCACATGCGGGGTAGAGGTATTTTTGGAGGTGGAAATGGGGCCCTGTTTCCGTGTGCCACTTACCATTCTCCAAACACCATCTGTCATCTCCCACTCTGGCAAGTTGGGCAAGCTGCTTTCTGGGCCTAAAGGGCCTTCTTCCCGCTCTCTCTGACACCGTGCAACCCATCAGAAAATGGAACTGGGGCACAGTGCAGAGAAGGGTGGCCTCTGGTTCCTGCTCCCTACCAGCCCAGTTGCAGCATCACCTGTCACCTAGTAAAAGTCACAACAGCACATTGTTTATGGAGCCCTCCCAGCACTCAGAAAAATCCAAGCAGACTCCATGCTAGGGGCTGGCAAACTTTTCTGATAGGGTGAGCTATTAGGCTGTGAAGCTTGGGTCTCTCTTGCTATACCAATCTGTGCTGATGTGTGTGCAGCCTAGGCAGTGGGAGTAGGGACTATGGGTGAGACCTGGCTCTGCCCTCATCTGCTTTGTGCTGCCCCTCTTTGCCTCAGTTGCAGGCATTGCTCAATGTCATCTTTCAAGTCCTACTAGAACCCCTCAGCTTTAAAGTTAAAACCCAGCTCAAGCACCCCTGAAGCCTGGCTGATTACTTCTTCATAACTCAAGTCACCTATTTTTAATTATGATTTTGCTTCATTATGTTTTTGTAAATTTTTTTTTGTGTTTTTTGAAACAGGGTTTCCTCTGTATTGCTTTGAAGGTTGTCCTGGAACTTGCTCTGTAGACCAGGCTGGCCTCAAACTCACAGAGATCTGCCTGCCTCTGCCTCCTGAGTGCTGGGATTGAAGGCATGCGACAACAATGCCCAGCTTGTTTTTGGAATCTTACACACCAGAGTAAGCTTACACTTCAGTGTCAGCTCTGTGAGGACCGGGAATAGACCCTGGGACATCCCTTGCTGGCACCCATTCTAAGAATGGGTAACCCCCAGGCAAGCACTGTCTAAATCCCCATTTTTCCGAAGAGATCAGGGTAAGAATGCTCTGGAGCTGTCCAAGGTCATCCAGCAAGTGAGGCTCTTGGTCTCTACCTCGAGTCCTTGCCATGGTTCTGTTCACTCTTCTCTTTGCATGTAGCATTTACTGGATCCTTGTTCTCAACCTAAAAGACATCCTTGGCTCTGGTCCTGCAGGACACTCCACATGGATGAAGTAGCTGGCAGAGTTGAGGAATCGCTGGCATGCCATTTGAACTAACCGTCTCAGCAAGTTCACGCTCTTTAGCATGGTGCTTCTATTACCAAGCCTTTGTGGACACAGCTGAAATGTAGAGATACCTGCATTGTGGGGAGATTCGATGTTTGCCCCTCACCAGTATCTATTTCAATGGCCACAACTAGGGGACACTTAGGCTGGCCACTGAGGTGAACAGAAGAGGTCCTCCCACCCCTGTAGCTCCATCCTCACTCAGGGCCCCCATACCAGCTGTTTCTCACTACACAGCTCTTGCCTGCACCGTTCTCTCACACAAAATGTCTTTGTACCCACAAGAAAAGTTTAAAAGTTTAAAAAAGGGGGAAGGAACCTCCCCAGCAAGGTGTTCGAGGGCCTGATTGGCAGGAGGATGTAAAGTAGGTTTTGAATGAGGCAGAGGGACCTTTGTGATGTGGATGGGCCTCCTCCAATCAGTTGAAGGTTTTCAGAGAAGAGACCAAATGTCTCAAGGAAAAGTGCCTTCCCCACCCCTGTGCTGTGAGTCCCAAGTTCCCTAGACCTCCAGGCTGCAGAGTTCTCACACATCCTACCCTACCCCATCCCTCATCTCCCATCCCCCATTCCCCATCACTATGTAGATCATTAGATCATTGCTGGCCTCAGCATCTTATTCTTCCCATGCCAGCCTCCCTAGTGCTGGCATTACAGGCATATGCCACCATGCCCCCACCTCTTCCTTTCCCCTCCATTGGTTTCATTTCACTTGAGAATGCTGACTAATGCAGAGGCCGCCATCAATTCCAACTGTTCAACTCTGTTACTTAATAGAGGAGGTAGCCAAGGCACAGAGAGAGCAGACAGTTTAAACCTCATCTTGCAGGGTCGACACACCCTCTGGGGAGTCTCCTGCCTGTGGAGGGGCTAGGGGTCCTTCACACTCCCACACTTCCAGGTCAAGGGGAAGGTAGAGATCACATGTGTTCTGAGAAAAATCACCTCCTCACCAGATGTGGGTGACTGGGGAATTAGAAATCAAAAATTCGGTGTGAAAATACAGAAATCTAGCAGCAGAGCCAATTTTCCATCACACTTAGCAACTCCATTTGATGCGATAGTTTGCTAATAAAACATGAGCATTACGGTAACATAATATTTTAAGTATCCATTAACTAATACGTAAATATAATGGAGTCTTATGGAAATATACTTAAGCTGTCACCAACACCCCTAATGTAATATGCATGACTTCCAGGCTATTTATAGTTCCTCGGGTTTGCTCTCTCCAGCGACTTCATTGGCTCAATCACAGAAGATCTTGTTTTCTCTCCCTGCCCCTTGCTCTACAGGGTGCCTGGCCTACAACCACTTGCTCAGCAGCCCACAAGTGCCTATGTGTGCCAGGCCTGGTGCTGGGTGCTGGATACTGGGGAAGGTATACCAGGCACAGCATGTAGGTATGGAGTCTCTGAGCTGGCAGACATAGGTCACGAGAAATGTGTGACAAGAAATGACCAGGAAAAAATGCTGTGGATTATGAGAAGCAGGCTAGGGAGGCTTCTTGGAGGAAGAATCATGGGCTGAAGAGTGGAGAATGAGTAGGAGCTGCTGGACTAAAGCAGGATAAAGGGAGGGAGGGGGGGAGGGATGCTGGGGACCGCAGACCTGGCCTAAAGCTGTCAACAGTCCTGACACTGTCACACAGACAGTGGACTGAGGCTGACCTAAGGGAGGCTTGAAGGGTAGTGGAAAGAATCGGTGCCAAGGCTGGGCAAGGAGCTTCCTTTTCCCTGTCACCCGCATCTGAGCACAGAATAGCTGAGGGCTTCAGGGTTTGCATCAACAAGGTCCTCTGCAGATTTGGATCTAATCAACAACTTTCTGTAATGCCATTTAAGCCAAAAGACAACCTCTCTGTGGCCTCTTAATCCCTTATCCATGAGCCTGGAGGTGACAAGGCTGTAAGGACCTTTGAGGTCAGGCCTTCATTGGCCATGGTGGGTCACATTTCCAGCAGCTCTGGAGTCCCTCTGTGGTGGGAATCAGTACATCATAAAGATCGATCCACAAGGGGGCATCATGCTTGGGCTTCAACCAGGCTTGCCCCTTTAGTTAGCAGTGAACCACAAGTGCGTGTGAGCCAGCACAGGTGGTTTCCTCAGGCTGTGCAGGGCAGGAGTAAAAAAAGAGCAAGTCAGCAAACACAAGACATATCACTTACAGATGATAGGAGCTTAATCCCTGCAAGTCACAGAAATTGTGAGGCAAAGTTCTGTCCTTAGACTTGTCCCACTGAGACTCGCAGGCTGCTGCTGGAAAGGTAGGCTCAGCCCATCAGTCATTGACTGAGGGTGATCCTGATGGAACAGCACTATCCCGAAGCCTCAGCCTTCCACTTGTGTGCCTAACAGAGGTTTTGAAAAAGCTCACAAAGGAAATGACCCAGTAAACAACAGCAGGTATGACGAGGGAACTGGTGGAGCAAGAAGAAGCCGCTAAGCCCCAAGGACAAGCCATCAGGATGGACTATCTGACAAAACAAAAAAACAAAAAAACAAAAAACAAAAAACCTGGCCCACAGTGACTGCACAAACCCACTGAATCGAGCCACCTATGGTTTAGACAAGACACTAGCATCTCTCTGGCTGGAATGTTCCCTCTTTTTACTTCTGGCTAAAGTGGGACTCTGATCTTTCATAGAATCTTCTCCTTGACAAGCCATTCCCCTTAGACCAGGTTCTTCTTATTACTAGCTATCGAGACTGGGTTGGGGCTGTTTGTTACTGCAGCAGACTCACACATATTCTGACTGAAATAGATAGGTGCCAAGAAGGCAGATTTGGAAATGAAAGTCATTCAAGAAGCAGTAGTGAGGGGCAGGTAGGACAGGAGTACACAAGCCTCTGGCATCTGAGGAGCAGGCTCCAGCTTTGTATTAGCAGTTTGGAGTGTGCTGGGAGTTGATCTAGGAAGTGGGGAGACAACCTTGTTTGCTGCAAACACCCATTTGTGCTGTGGTTTGAGCATGTCCCCTAGGGTAACAGTGTTGAGAAGTAGAATTGTGAAGTAGTGATTAGGTTACCAGGTCTTGCCCTAAACTTGGTCCCTGGTCTTGGTAGGTGACTCCAAGCTGGGGATTTGAGAACAGAGGGCCTGGACTTTCAGCTTACCAGCAGTGTGATGCTAGGCAAGCCTCTTAGTCTCTCTCAGCCTCATCCTCAGTATCTGTTATAGGGCACCATGGTAATACCCACATCCTGAGGACCAGAGAGGACTGAAAGAGAAGGATCATGTAAGACAGTGGGCACACACCCTGTGTTGTAAACTAAGACTGATTGCAGAAAAACACCGTTGCAGGGCATACCACCAGGGTATGTTTCATTAGGGAGAAAGCTATTTGGTGAAGTCTGGAGCAATGTCTCAACAAAAGAGCAAGGCAACCATTGCTCAGCCGAGTCTACTGTTGCTTTGAAAGTCTGGCAGGCTTTCCTGCATTCATTTCATTCCTGGAGCATGTCAGACAATCCTACTCAGAATGAGTTCCTGTAAGTTAGCCACACACTTTTATCTCCTTGCAATAGCTCCTTGTCTAGTTCCACAGCATGCTTTATGGAAAAAAAGATGCCATTTGGTCATTCCTCAGCAAGAGGCTGCTACCTTGACACCCGCAGAAGGCTGGATGTTCTCTGTGTGTGATAGCTGTGCATTTTGTTGACAAACCATCGACAGAGATGTGTGAAGTAGGAAATGCAGCCACCCTCAGTGCAGGTACTGTGATGCAGCATGACCCATGGGGACAAAGGTGAGGACACCTGTATCCTGAGAGTCACTCAGCTGATGGTTGGTGACATTGCCATCTGTGAGATGGGCCCAATACTAGAATGTTGAAGTGAAAGAGCTGTCTTAAGCTTGATACTTGATGACACGCTCAATCCAGACACTGTTGAGTTTATCAGACCTAGGTAGGGCCAGGAGACAAACCACATGAGCCAGAGCCTGGACAGTGGCAGGGCTTGGGGGAATCAAGGGATTTCTAATGAAGGGTAGAGGGTTTAATGCAGCAATCTGCAAAGCAGGACTCTGCTGTCATAGTGGGTTTGTTACAGGTGTGTTTGTTCTCCTCCTTCCCCTCTTCTCCTCTGCCCTCCCCACCCCTTTTACTCCCCTTCTTCCCAGGCTGTGATACAAGAAGAAGGCCCTTACCACCTGTAGCTCCTAAGGGGCTTCCCAGCTCTCAGAACCAGAGCTTATTAAATCTTTGTTCATTATAAATTGCCAGCCTTGGTATTCTGATAGAGCAACAACAACAAAAAAGGACTAAGATACTTGTTGATGTAAGACATGGGGGAGGGGGCACACAGAAACTCTGCCTGCTCAGCCAGACACCCATGTCTACTATGCAAGATTCATACCTACCCTGGAATGCATGGGTGTGGGCTGAGAGGCACCCTAGTATGTGTACATTCGTGCTTCTGTCACTAACCCCATTGAATGCATCAATTAGTGTATGTATTCTATTGCACATCTATACACATAAGGTATACCATCTGTACACACACACACACACACACACACACACACACACACCAAGAGGGAGGGGTGCATGCTCATCACAGCTTCCAGCGGCTGTTCTTTAGTGTGATTGCACACATAGGCATAGCTCTGCAGGTACTCACACATTCAAAAATAGGAACAAAAAGTCCTTCCCTATCAGTGCCTGGCAGTCTCTTCTCTCCTTCCACACTGCTGGCTTGGGACTGAACCACAGAATCAAATCTGGCCAGTAAGACAGTGACCCACATAATATAAGTAGAGACTGAGAAGTGTTTGTACTCAGCTGTGCTTCAAACCCTAATATCACCATACAGTGAGCCCTGACTCACTTTCTGGAGAGCAAGACCACGTGGTTGTTATTTCTTGACTCATATTAACTGCCAGTATCAGACAGATGAGTAACGGCACTGTCAAGCATCTCCCTAGCAGAGCCACCAGTTGCCAGTCATATAAACAGGTCAACAATGTATCAGAAGACCTTCTCAACCAAACTAGAGAATTAAGGGAAATTATCCATGAGGATTGCTTCAGGCTACTGCTTGAGATTGACTTGTTATGCAGCACAATCTAACAGATACAACATCAATGTACACTATACACTCCAGCACTGCCCTATACTTACTTGTATGTAACAGCACAGAAGAGTAAGCTCTCCCCATATATTGGCACACACACACACACACACACACACACACACAGAGAGAGAGAGAGAGAGAGAGTGAGAGAGAGAAGAGAGAGAGAGAGAGAGAGAGAGAGAGAGAGAGAGAGCACATTCAAATGTACATTCACAGTATCTCACAGAGATGGGTTAGGTCAAGACTCTGAAAACGTAAGTGGCCATGAGCCAAGTCCCCCAAATTCTCTGGATCCCTGCTTGGGAAAGGGAAGCCGTGATCCAGGAATAGTTGCAGCCAACCTTTGAGGAGACGCTGATATGGGAGCAAAACAGCAGGTCATGGTGACGCCATGATGGATGAGAGAGGTGAGGGGGCACATGAGGAAACTGACTGGGAGATTGGGATGTAAGTTAAGAGCTTGCTCCATGCACTGGGCCAGTCAAGGTAGGATTAGAAGCAGTAAGAGGACCTGAACCTGCCAAAGCACAGAAAGAAAATCATCTGGAAAAATGTCAAGTTTCTGTGGATGCTGGAAGCTGGAGGGCTCCCTGAAAAAAAAGGAGGAGAGCTCTTTCTGACCCCAAGGTTAGGGAAGCCCACAAGGAAGGCCAGGATGAAGTCACTGTGCCATCCTGTCTTCTGCAGAACTCCCACTAGACCTTCCCCGTTGACTCAACTCTGGCCTACTCACATTGAGATAAAAATTATCCCTGCCTCTCTTGGAAGACCGTGAAGACAAAGACCTGTGACACCAGGGGTCTAACATGGCTGGCTCAGTTCTATGTGCAGATGTGAGTGTGGGAGGTGAGGCTACTGAGAGGGATCAGGTGGCACCTCCGGTGGGCAGTCTTCCATTGCTGAATCCTTCCCATCAAACCCCCAAGGAAATTCCCAAATTGTTTACTTCTTCTGAGCGCTCACAGCACAGAGAGATCTGGGGAAAGGAAGGAGCTTTCCAAGGGCCACTCCATGTGAGAAATAGACTAGACTTGGGAGGGTTTGCCCAGGCTGTGAGCTCCATGCTCAGTAGTGCCCAGGGATTGGCCAAAGAACAGAGAATAGGGAAGTCATACCCCCGATGAGTAGCATGAGGTTAGAAGACCTTCCTCCATGATGCAGACACAGGGACCTCTGGAAAGCACAGTGGCCAGAGCTGGGAAGGACATGCTGTTGGTAGCCATACCAGCCCAGCGGTCCGCCAAGCTCCAGGCTGGCCGCAGCACCTCCCTTGGCAGTGCTGGCGCCACTGAGACCTGACAGTGGCCATGCAGACCCTGGGTCCGAGGGAGGAGGGGAAGGCAAGGAGACATTGCTGTGGTTTTGCGGCCAAAGAGGGGACATATTTAGGATATTTAGGGGATGAACAGGGAACAGGCTCTATCCCCCACAACTCTGGCTGCCAACACGCAGCCACTGGAACATGCCATTTGAGAAATGTCTTCATTTCTCCCAGGCGTTGGCTGGCCAGGTTCCCGCCACACTCTTTGAGAGCAGGAAGGGGAGGGGGGCAGGAGAGGGAAGGTTGGGGTCATAGACTGGAGTAAAGGGCTAGAAAATGGACTCCTAAGAGCTATTTGAGAAAGAAAACACGAGAGCCTGCCAAATCCATCCCCTGTACAGTCTGTCAACTGAACATGGCCCCTTAGATCCTCCTGCATCCCACAGGAAGTCACATTCCACCCTGGACCATGGCCCAGTGAGGGCACACCATGCACCAGGGGCCCAGCATGCATCCACGTTAAGGAGTGTGTCCCAAGGACACCAGCCCGAGAGCTGAGGCAAGCTGGCACCTCTCCTGCCAACACTGAGCCAGTCTTTATTTTTATACAGCATGGCTTAAAGTCCCAGCCACTGTGAGTCTCTCGCCCTCCCCTGCTTATTTTTAATTTTCAAACAACTTGATTTACTGTCTGAAAGCCTTTAACTGGTCCACAGACTTGGGACTTCAGAAATACCAGGGCCAAAAAAGCACATGAGGACTGCCTTTGTCAAAAGACTTCGTTGTCCTGGTGGAGAGACTAGCGCTCCAGGAGGTACTTTTGATAAGGGTGGGCATCCAGGATGAAATAGCAACTCATACAAAGACAGGGTGGTACTAGTAGACGTAGTTGAACGTGGTGGGCGGACATAGGCTTGGGCACCAGAGGTCCTGCTTTTGTCCCTTGAGAGGCACTTTCTTGAGATGGTTATAATCCCACATGTGCCTCAGCCTTCTAGTATGTGGGGTAGCAAACTGCCTGCCCATTGCCTTCTGAGAATAAGGAGTAAGACCTCATCTATGCTGCCTGGTGACAGAAGGTCAGAAGGTACAAACAGCCATTCTTCCTGGTTATCAGGTGCCTGATGTCTGGCTAGTGATTTTTAATAAATTAAAGAACCTGGCATTACGAAGAAGGCCAAGCTCCATTCAACTTCGTTATTCCGACTGTGATGGCTTTATGGAGTCAGGTGGGCCAGATCTCCTGGTGGGGGCTGGGGTCCTCCTCTTCTAGAAAGGGTCCAAAGGGCCTCAGTGAGGAGTTGTGTCAGGATGCCAGCCTTGCCTGGTCCCTGGGTTGTCATCTGATCAGGTGGATTCAGTGGGTGGACTGTTCTGCCGGGCATCGGAAAGTAGAGCCCTGGCTCTGAACGTGGAAGGGGAGATTTACCTGAGAGATACCCCAGTTTGGCCTGATACAGATCGGCTGGCATTTCTCAGGGCTGAAAGAGTGGCAACCGAATCCTGCGCCTGCCTGACCCAGCCCCCGCACCAACACTAGATCCATTTCCAGTTTCCCTTTCTTCTGTAAACAGTGGCACTTAGGCAGGGCTGCCGGATGGCCTGCGGCCCACCCTGAACCCCTGATTGTCTATGGCAGATAACATAGCTTGAGTGTGCAGCATCCTAGTTTTCATTCACACCACACTCCTGGCACTTTAATAATGAAATAGAGGGAGGAGGGGAGAGGGTGGCTGGGAAGGAAGAGCCAATGATAGGGACCAGCTCAGATTCTGGGCAAACAGCTGCTTTGTGTTTAGAACTTGGGGCTTGATTAGTTTTCAGGCAAGCCACAGGCCACAAGAGCCCTTCCCCAGCCTGCCAACCAGTGCCCACAAGTGCCCAAATTTAGAATTTAGCAACTGTGCCCAGTTGGGCTTTTCAGAGGAACTAAGACAAAGGTAGACACCCTCACTTCCTCAGTGGCACTTTCTAGTTTCGCTGCTGCTGTTGCTGGTGGTGGTGGTGGTGAGAGGGTCTGCCGTGTTTTTTACCATCTTCTCAGAAGCACGCATCTCCATCCCAGAACCTGAGACTGTCCTGAAGCATCTTGTCTAGGGATTGCATAGACATGCCTGGTCTGCCATGAAGGTCTCTGCCCAGAAAACCTCTGCCACAAGCCCAGGCTCAGGGCATCTGTGTGTCTGCTTGTCTCCAGGGGAGGGCTTCATGGGCAGGATCACAGAGATGAGCCACATCCTGCTTTATAGGGCATAAGTAGAGAGGAGAAAAGAAAGAAGGAAGAGCAACAGAGGAAAGAGAAGGGAAAGGAGCCGAAGCCAGGACCTACCCAGCCAGAAGCCCTTGTTCACACCTGCTCCAAGGCCACAGCTGCACCCCTCCCCTTCTGTCCTCAAGGGGTTCATCTTCTCAACACAGTGGGACAGAAAGAGGAAGCCCACTGTTGGTGCTCTCCCTGAAGGCACAGGAAAGAAACATCGTCAGGCAGTGAGAAAAGAATGGCTCATTGCTGTGTGACCTTGACAAGCTACCGAACAGTTTTGCTCTCAGCTTCCTTCTGTATAAAGCATGATACTAACAACCTCCTAGTTCCCTGAGAAGACTAAGCAAAATGATGAGTATGTAAGCACCTTGGCAAGGCATTGCAGGATTGTGGTCATTAACCATTCGCTAATTAACCAACCCATAGGCTTTACTCGTGTTTGTCTTCTCTGATGCCCAAGAGTACAGCACGGGAGGCTGAAAGCATGAAAAGAGAGGCTGGTATGGTGGAATGGTTCAAACCCATTAGTACTACAGGGGCTGGGCTGTGGGAGGAGGGCTATGTAAAAAAAAAAAAGGTGATGAGCTTGGCTTCTGGGCTTCCTATTCCAGCTCTATTCCTCACAAGCTATACAACCTTTGGTTATTTAGCCTCACTGAGCCTTACTCATCTCATCTGTGAAATGGGATGACTCGCATACTTCCATTGTAGCACAACTGCATGGATTAAATGAGTTAATCTGGAGCATCAGGCAGACTCCCTGCTATCACAGGGTATTAAATTAGTATTTTCAAGTTAAGCTTGACTCTCCTATGGAGGTACCAGTGGGTGGAGGGGAAGAAGAGGGCCGTCCAGACTGGTAGACTGAATGAATGGCAATGTGGCAGTGAGAGGAGAAAGTCAGAATAATGACCAGGACAGGTTAGTTGGAGAAAAGGGCTTGGCACTGGGGTCTCCTAGGAGAGCTGGGTAGAAGGAAGTGAGGGCCAGAAAAAAAATAGGCTCTGTATGGCAGCCAAGGAACCTGGTTCGGCTTCAGCTGGGCAAAGAAGTTTCTGGAAGGGAACTTGGTGAATCAAGTGTTGGCACCAGCAGATTGTGTACTGACATAAAGCACAATGTGACAGAAGAGAGAGGAGGGATCTGGGGAGGCTGGGTAGGAGCATGAGGGTACGGGGGTGAGGCCAGTAGACCCAGGGATGCAACCAGTGTGACATCTGAGAGGGAACACTCAATCCCCACTTGAAGATACTCGTCTAGCACTCTGGCGGAAGCTGGAACTAGGGACGAGGATTTGGAAGCCAGCCACGGGGATGTGACAATTGACACTGTGGAGTCAGACAATCTCAAGGAGGGAGCTGAGGGCCATGACACAGAAAGCTGAGGCCAGGTTTAAACAAACACTGGTGATTAAGTATCAAATACTAAAAGCTGGTCCAGCAGAGGCACTAAGAAGGGTCTGGAGGGGGAGGACCCAAAGATCCAGGAGCACTCAGTGAAGAAGTGGCATGGCAGGCTTAGGGCACGGTTGAATCTGGACTTAAGCTATTCTTACGCTAGGCTCAAAGCCACCTATGACTTGTGAACCTAAGGACTAGACTTCAGAAAACCCAGTTCTCACTATACCAAATAAATGAAGGTACTTGCAGTCCACATTAAACATAATCTTTATATGACCGTATACAAATTGAGTTGGCTCACAGTTGAGGAGCTGACGTAATGCTGTGACTTGTAGACATTTAAAACTGTATTAATTTTAGTTTTGTGAGGTCCTTTTTATATTTTGGAGCCTATTTGTTTTTAGTTCTCAGATGTTTTCACAGGCCCCCAAGCAGCATATTACAAATTTGCCTGCAGCGCCAAATATTTTAAACAATTTTAGCTTGCCTTAAGTGCTGGGCTGGGGGTTGTGGGGAGTAGACAGAGGCCTGACAAGGACTGTCCCAGCCTGTGAGGCACCTTCCTCTGTCAGATGTTCCCATCTGCTGACTTACTGTGACACCTGCCTGGGCATGGGTGGTAGCTATCAGACGTAATACCTTAGCTCTTAGGGACCCAGGTTAGCACTGTCTGGTCAGGATGGGCACTGCCCATGCACTGGAGTAGGTGGCATACTGCCAGTGCCTGGTTCTGGCTCTCTAGTTCTGGAGGGGTGAGCATCTTGGGTCTCCAGAAAAGAGTTTGGGGTGAGCAAGAAGACAAGGGAACACCGTGAGCCGCTGTACTGTGAAGAACACAGACATATTTCAGTGTTTCCGTGACACAGCTCTGACTGTGCAGATGGAGGTGCCAGGTGGGTACCTGGCTTCTTATCTTCTGGAACTAACAGGAGTACTGTTTCTTGTCAAAGCAGCTTTCCAGACCTGCCAACCCCACTGGCATCCAGTAGGAGCAGTCTGAAGACCTCAAGGATCTGGGGACATTCACCAAAGACCAAGTACCCATTGAGGGGAAACCCGCCCATTTTTCTGCAGCTGATCTCACATCTGCCACCCAAGGGTCTTCCTGCCATCCCTCAAACCCCTCCCTCCCAACCCCCTGGAGCTGGCCCACGGGGCCAAGTTGCAAAGTCTGAGTACTTTTTAAGCACTGCAATTTGGTGCAATTATTTGAAAGTAAACAATCTGCTGTGTCAATTAAACATTATTTAGCTTGCATTTCTTCTGATGCTGCGAGTGATGTGCTCTGCAGCTCTCTGGCTGAGCCAATAGGCCCAGGCACTAGTTTTGGCTGGCTGAATGACTCCCTGCCTTGCTGCAGAAGAGCTTCCTGCAGGTCCCTACTAAAGCCATGAAGAGTAAGAGAGAAAAAAGGAAAGGCAACAGCCACATCCCCTAGCAGCTTTTTGGCCTTGTAGGGGCCCCTTCCTTTCCCGTCACTCAAACCTTCCCCATCATAGCAAAGGAGTGCTGTCAGGCCTGGAAGAAAATAGTCCTTTTGGGACCTCCTGGCTCGGTGGTTTTCATTTCATCATGCTCTAACTGAAGGCTTTCTTTCATTTTTACATCCATATGTATCTTATGGAAATGTAATCCATGTGTTTCCCATTCATTTACACTCCATTCCTCAAAATATTATTCCTAAGAACTGTTTGAAGTCCAGAGACCTCTGCCTCCCATTGAGACCTCTGTGCCTAGGAGTGTGTCATCTATGAAATAATTTTGGCACCCCCACTAGTGATCATAAAAGGGATCCCCAAGCTGTATATCCAGGTGTGTGTGTGTGTGTGTGTGTGTGTGTGTGTGTGTGTGTGTGTGTGCTCACGCGCGCGTGCTCGCGCACGCGCAAGCATCCACTTAATGGTGCCACACAGAGTGCCATATGGAGTTTGCACGTGGCTGGTTGTCCCAGCGAGAACACATTCCCATCTCTTGCCTTCTTCACTCACCCTCCACATTTGTTATCTATCTCCCCAATAACTCTGGATAGGAAAAATTAAGCAAAACTATTCCCATTTACCAGATAGAAGCACTGAAGTTTGCTTCCGGATTCATCAGCTCATAGCCCATATTCTTGCTTTCACTAAACCCTGCATACACACTAAAACTTGGGTCAGACAAAGCCTTTGATGCCTGAGACCCTCTGGAGAGTGGATTTACTCTCTGCACAAGGTAAAGCCAGGCACCTTGACAGATGCCAGGAATAAAACAGTGACCACAGCAGGTGCAGGACCCATGAAGATTTTAGGGAGAAGGACCATTAAGTCACAGCAAATATGCCTGGCAAGGCTGGGGGAAGGTATGTGGGCCAGATGGTAGAGGCAATGTGTCATCTGCCTATAATCCAATGTCCTTTGTCGTAGACAGACCTCTGAGAATTCTGTCCACATTAAAATGTTTTCTTCTGTGAGTAGCCTGGATGAACTTGAGCACTCCCTTCTAGAAGGTGGAAATCTGGCCTGCTGTCTGGCACTCACTGAGTACCTACTGTGGGCCAATCGATGTTTAGACCAATATAACACAAGTGAAAAGAGTAGTTTAAACTTCTCTATTAGCCACACAACAAATAGTAAAAGGAAAGGGGTGAAATTAATTTTAATCTTGCATTTTGCTTAGCATAGTACATCCAAATAATCATTTTAACAATGTTCTTTCAGTATCCAAATAAAAAATTACCAATATGATTTTGTTTGTTTGTTTTGAGGCCAGGTCTCACTATTTAGCCCAAGCTGATCTCAAACTTGTGATGTTTCTGCCTCAGTCTCCCAGGAGTTGGGACTGAAGGGAAGCAAGACTGCTTCTAGCTTTAATGAGCTATTTTACCCTCCTTCATGATCTGACATCTGCTGGGTATCGGGTCCCTTGTAGCACACCTAAACTGGACTGGCCGCATTTCCAGTGCTCCATAGCCACATGTGGCTGGGGACTCACATTCTGGGAAACATAACTTTACACACTTCACACACAATTTCCCTCCTCACCCTATAGTAACCCTATGAGCACTCCATTGATGACCTGTGTTGCAGACAACAAACCCGAGAAAGGAGAAGTAGATTGTCAAGGTCCATGGCCTCTGAGACATGCACCTGACACTGTAGACTGGGCCTGTCTGAGTGACTATATCTTGGCTCTGCTTTTCATGCTGGACATCCTCTAGGCACCTCTGTGCCCACCTGGTTGTGCTAATTCCCATCACACCCAAAGAGCTGCCTCCTCAAGAACACTGGGAAGGGCCTGGAAGTGGTGGTGGCCCACACCTTTAATCCCAGTACTCAGAAGGCAGAGGCAGGAGAATCTCTGTGAGTTCAAGGCCAGTCTGGTCTACAGAGTGAGTTCCGGGACAGCCAGAACTACACAGAGAAACCCTGTCTTGAAAAAAGAAGGAGGAGGAGGAGGAAGAGAAGGAGGAGGATGAGGAAGAGAAGGAGGAAGAGAAGGAGGAGGAAGAGAAAGAGAAGAAGAAGGGGAGAGAAAAGCAACAGTGGAAAGCAGTGCTATGCACATGTGCACATGTTGAGAGGCTGTGCTCAGACAGCCTTCCTAGGGGGACCCTTTGGGGTTGCAACCTCTCTGATGCCAGAGCTGGTACACTAGAAAGCATTGCCTTGTCACTGCTTGTGGAAAACAACAATGGCTGTTTTCCAGATATAAAGCAAAACCAGTGAAGTTCAGTAAGATAATGAGAAAGATAAAAAGGCTCTCCACCATCCGCAAAATGCCAACTATAGCATTTAAGTGACTTTGACACCATTAGGAGGAAGACACAGCATTATTTTATATGTTTCTACAAAGAAAAACAATGCCAATTAATTGGAAGTTGGCATTGATTGTGTTGGATGTGAACAAACAGGCATTTTAGAATCAATGAAATATACCAAATGCAGCATAGACAAAAGGCTAGACACTACGTGCAGTGTCTATGGGCTTCATAGAGTACTGAGGCAAGTTACCTCATTTTATACACAATGAGACAGAGGAATTTAACTAAGTGCTCACACAGCTTCTCCTGATAGCTCTAATACAAGGTGAGGAGGAAAGAATACTGTAGGATCCTGACACTTGACACTAGAACTTTCTCTTCTCCACAAAGCCCATAAGTTTCCATATCATATTTCAGTCAGTATAGAATAGTGTGTGGTGCTGTAACAAACGGCAGCAAGATCAACACAGATTTATTTCTTGCTTAAACCACGTGTCTATTGAATCCATTCTAGCCACACAGACATGTAAATAATCAGTTGTCACCATTCTGCCACCAATCAGTTCTAGAAGAGAAAGAAAGACATAGATCAAGAAGACCCCAATCACTCCCTCCCCCTGCTCCATTCAGAGTATCAGTTAAGTGAGTAGCCAAGAAATGATGTATGTCACTTCCTCCAATAACTCCTTGGCTAGTGTTAGTCACATGATGCCACTCACACATAAGGTATAGAAAACAAAATCCTGTCTGAAACTCAGAGGAGTGAAAACTAGGAATGTTTGGTGAGAGTGCTAATAAATACCAATATACCCAAAAGCTATAAGTAGCATTTGTCATAAGCATAAATGGGAAAATGAACTGAATCTACACTTTTTTAAAAGAGGAACAAATGTCAAAAAAAAATGTATGAACGGACACTCAACAACTTTAGCCATGAGAGGAAAGCAGATTAAAACTACATTGAGATTCCATTCCACCGCAACCAGAATGGTGATTATCAATACAATGATGAAATGAAAAGGGCTTTTATACACTGCTGGTAGGAGTGTAAATTAGTCCAGCCACTGTGGAAATCATTGTGGAGGTGCCTCAAACAGCTAAAAATAGAACTGCCATATGCTGGACCCAGCCTGAGGGATTCTAAAGCTAGTGTGCCATGGAAATACCTGTACATCCATGTTTTTGCCAGACTCTTCACATAGCCAGGGCATAGAAGCTGCCTAGATTCCCTCCATGGGTGAGTAAACGGAGAAGTGTGCTTCATGTACACAATGGAATTTTGCTTGACTGTGAAGGATGGAATCATGCTGTTTACAGGAAAATGGAACACCATGCTAAGTGAAAAAGCCAGACTCAGAAAGACAAATATCGCCTTTTCTTTCATATTGGAATCTAGATTTTAAAAAAAAAAAAAAACATAAAATGAAGGAAAATGGGACACTATTAGGGAAGAGGAAAGGAACCAGAGGCAAGGTGATAGAGAGGGCAATAGTAGCTATAATCAAAGTATATTCTATGAGCATATGAAAAGGTCCCTATAAATCTAATATTTTGTATAGTTCACATGAAATAATAAAAAAGAGCTCATCAGAAATTCTTCTCCCCTTTAGGGGTTCAGTTAGGCTTTGACAGGTGACTTCCTATGTATCTCAGCTTCTCATACCCACACATACAGGGGTAGAGGTCATGAAGCTTTGCTGATGATGTCATACTTTGGGAAGTTCAGGACCTCAGCTTGGTGGGGTCGGGACCCTGCTGGATTTCACCACCCCCAACTCTGAGTCAGCCTGCCTATCAGGAATTGATAAGTGATGGAAAAAGTGAGGCTGTGGCTAGAGACTGGAACAGAGGCCTGGGGAGGGGGGAGCTGGGAATTTTCCTAACATCACAGGAAAAGCCTGTCTTGCATCTCACAGTGTCCCTCCTTGGCCCTAGATCCAGGAACTCGTGTGAATTTTCCACAAGCTGATTTAGACACGTAGAAACTGATGCATGAATTCCAATAAGTGGTGACAACTAAGGCACTGGCCACCCTTCCCTGACAGTGAAGCCTGAATGGCAGAGGGGGACCTTCATTTGTTTTACATGAACTTCATCTTCCCTCGTTTCCTTTCTAGCTAGGGTTCAGTCCTTGGTGGTACCTAGCCTTGTCCTGGACCACTCAGGTGTAAGATTTGGATCTGCAGCAAAGAAAGGCTAGCTCACTCACTAATTGCTGTCATAGACTCTTGGAGGAAAAGCAACAATAAGAAAATGAAGATTGTGGTAAAATTGAAGCCTACATGAAACAGACTTTCGAATGGGACTTTAAAGAAGGGAGGAAGAATGGTCCCCAGGTCACTTTTCCCCAGAACCAGGGTGAGGGGCTTTTTCCCACCAGGCTCTGACTTGAGAATGGAAGGTTGCTGTGTGCTTCTTGAGTCCCAACAGCTCAAGGTCAGTAACCTGACCACACATTGTCCCCCCTCCTGGAGCAGTGCCAGGCTCAGCAAATATTTGCTTTGGCCCTCTGGAGACCAAGCAACTTACAAACAGTAGAGACACAATGGGCCCATGTTTATAGTGTGACCTTAGGGGGGCTGCTCATGACCCATGAGGGACTTGTAAACCTGAAGAAGGCATATGCTCTGGGTTCCTGGGAAGTTTTATCCCCACTGCCTGCCCTATTGGGAGCCTTTGGGACGCTGATTCCCTGTCTGTCTACGTGTAGGCCCTTCCTCTTCAAACTAGAGGCCTGGCCTCCCTTCACCCTTTTGTGTTGAGCATGTGTGTTCTTTCCAGAGGCCACGTAATGACTCTCTCCTCCCCTTCTCCAGCTCCTTTACTGGATGGCTTCTGTGGCCCTTCAGGCCTCAGCTGGCATCTACAGAGGAAGTCAGTGTCTGTTCTTTGCTCTTAACTTTTGGATGGCCCAGACAGCTTGTTCATCCATTCTCATAAGACACTGAGTTCTGGGGGACAGGAAGCAGGAATTCTATCTGCATAGTCCACCCACCAACATCCCACCCCTGCTGGAATCTCAACCTCCAACACAGAGCCAGGCATGTGGTCCAAATCAGGGAGACAGGTGAGTTAATGAATGCATAAGCAAAGGAACTGTGCTGCCTGCATCAGACAGGCATCTTCAGGGTGCAAGGTCCTTCTCCTGCTCCTCACCATGCTCCTCCCTCCACCTGCCTCTTCCTCTTCTTCTCTTTTCTCTCCTCCATCATCCTCCTGTTGTTGCTGTTATCATAGCCCTCCTCTTTCTTATCTTGTTATTTGTCATCTTGTTGTTTGTCCTGTTGCTGTCTTCTTTATCCATCTTCTGTCTTCTGTATAAACAGGTATATGTTATCCCTCTACCCATAACAAACATGAAAACCCACTCACCCATCAGCTGGGTTGAGCATCTGCTCCACTCTACACTCACACCATAGTTACCCATGGAGTCAAAGGGCAGGATTCATTCTACACACCAATGACTCCACATCTCTGGTCTCCTTTCCCTTCTGTCTGAAATGTGGAGATTGGTGGTATCAGGTAACAGGGACTAGTGGGGACTAACTGAGAAATGCCCGTGAAACATTTCCACCGTGTCTGGCACATTATAAATAACATGTAGTAGCTCCAATGACAGGAGTGCCACTGCATCCATGGTGGCCAGGCCCCACTTCTGGTCCCTGATGCAGAGGAGATGTGATGCAGTTGCTCATTCAAGTCACTCACTCAGTTACCACACAAAGGGGCCTCTCTTGGGTCTTGTGCTGCGCCTGGTTTTCTCAGGGCTGTAGAATGAAAGGACATGTGTATTAAGAGAGTCATCCGAGTAAGAGTATTTGGAAAAAATTCCTTCGAGTCTGAAAATGGGAAAGACTAGATCATTGTGTAGGCAGTATGGTGGCTGCTGTGTGACAAAGGCCTTTGTCTCTAATGAAACACAGTGTATCTACAATGAATTATGTGCTTGTAGTCTTGGATACATTCTTGGAGCCATCAATCTGATTTTTACTTGGAGACTTGGCTAGGGCAATGAATTGCAACATTCCACCCGAAATCCCTCTAGGTAGGTCAAAGAGTTCAGGCCGAGTCAAAAGGCCCTTCCTCTTCCCTCCCATGGAAGCCACTGCCACCCCTGAAGCAGGCAAGTGATGTACCTGCTATACCCTCGTGTGTCCTTGTACCTCCTGATATGGAGACACACTTCTGTACCTGGGATCTCTCCAGGGACAATTAGCCAGTTAAAGCCATTAAGAGAATGTTTTGCTATTGTTGTTGTTTTAATTTTTTGAGAGAAAGTTTTATTATGTAGGCCAAGCTGCTCTCAAACTTGCAAACCTCCTGCCTCACCCCTCAAAGTGTGGGATACAAAGGCATGTGCCACCTTGTCCAGCTTAAATAAGAACTTTCACTGCGTCTGTAAGCTGTGGTCTCTCCAGGGAGGTGCTGGGGATGGTGAGGTGAGGGGAAATAGTTGAATGATTTATCCCCAGAGCAGGAGCTGGTTAGTAAAAGTGGTCTTTATTGACTATAATAAAAAGACAAATGGTAACAATAGCTAACAATGTCACAAAACACCCTCATGACACACAGAGGCAAGTAACATGGCCAAGCACACAACCATACCACTACCAGCTCTCCACTGGAAAGGAGAGGAGCCCTTGCCTTTCTCCCCTAGACAAAGGCTGACTCCATCTGATTTCTCTGTCTGAAAGTCCCTGGACACTTGTACCATCAGTAACACTTCACAGAGCCTTCAGTCCTAACAAATAATTAGCTAAAATTGAACCAGGGATCTCTTACATGTATGTCATAGGTCTGATATGAATAATGAGGCAGAAGGTTAACGGTGGGTCAGACACAACTCCCCGTCTTCCAGCTTATTTATTCAGCGAAATGAGAAATTGATCACATTATTGCGGATAGGGGGAGCCTGATTCATCGCAATCAGCCCAGAATTGGCAGTTTTGACTGTAGGCAATTTGGAGACATTACTTATGCCTGAATGGGCCAGGAAGGTCATTTATAGCTTGTTAACACCTTTCCAACCTCCTCCTCCTCTTTCTTCACTTTGTAACCAGGCCAGATTCAAAACCTCAGAGTTGAGAGTGGCACTTGACAGAAAATTAAAAGCACGATGAACCACACCCAGCCACTTGTCCTTCCTTTAGGCTTGTTTCAGAATACTGCAGCTTGCACCTGGTTGACTATGGAGTCCAGCACCATGGCTGCAGAGATGGAAGGAAAGCAGTAGACTATCTGGATAAGACCAGTCAAGCCTCTCATGAGGGAAGTGGAGGCAGAGGGTCTCATGTTAAACTCCAGAGACATTCCTAGGCTCCAGCCCAGCTCTGGACTTGCAGGTAAAACCTAATGAATGTGGGATGAGGAGTGACTACAAAGAAGTTCCTGAGTGATAGTGCTAGCCAACCAGCACCCCCTGAGTGCAAGTTTTTCTTGGACAGTGGTGCTCTACAGCTGGCTATGCACATTGCTATGAAAGAGTACCAGGGACTGAGTCACTTGTGAAAAATGTGCAAGTTGATTTGGCTCATGGTTCTGGAGGCACAAGTGTCCAAGAGCATGGGACCAGCATCAAACAAGGGCCACTGCTAGATCATCTTACTGGAGAAGGCTAAGGGTTAGCATCTGTGAGATCAAGCATGAGAAGAGGGAGACAGAATGAGAACACATTGGGGGGGAGAGGGAGGGAGGAAGGGGAGGAGAGAGAGAATATGCAAGAAAAAACGAGTCTCTGGACCTTTTATATGCAGCCTCAACAGTACAGGGCCTTGGCTGTGATCTAACTATTATTTATTAGGCTCCATCTTCCATTGCTGCTACACTGAAAATTTAATCCATGAATGCCTTCTTCTATCTTTCCTTCTCCCTCACCCCCTTGTTTTGATGGTCTCGTGTGGCCTCGACTGATCCTGTAGCTGAGGGTGATCATACACTTGTGCTCTCCCTGCCTCTTCCTTCATGAGGGGCTGGGGATTGAACACTGGGTTTTGTGGCTAACGCACAAGCTCTCTGACAACTAAGTTACACTCACAGCCTGGGGATTAAATTTCTAACACATGTTTTTGTTGGGAATACATTCAAGCCATAGCAAGAGACTTGGCCTTGAGCTGGATTGTTGAGTGGTGTCATGGGGGGGGGCCTTAAAAATATGGACTCTGGACCCAGATTCTGAGTCACAGTTTCCCCATTTGTGAAGTAGGGACCACAACAGAATTCACCTTAAATGTCATACAAAAATGTACAAACGCTTAGAAATCGTGTCTGGTGCATTCTTCTCTTCAAAATTGTTTTTTTGATTGTCATTTGTACGCGATGCATACACATGCAGAGGAAGACATTGGGTGTCCTTCTTTATCACTCCCCACCTTATTCCTCTGAGACAAGGTCTCTCCCTTTTTTGCTTTGTTTTTTTTTGGGGGGGAGGGTTAGGCTGGAAGCTATCAAGTCCCAGTGATCCTATGTGCCCCTTCTACCTCCCACCCACCACTACCAGGTGCTGACATTATAGGCATGTGAAACCATGCCCAGATTTTTACATGGGTACAAGGGTTTGAATCAGGTCTTCATGGCTCTACAGCAATCACTCTTACCCTCAGGCCCACCTCTCCAGTCCTATGCCTGCGTCATTCTACATACAACAAGTAGCATCATCATTACCATCATTATCATCGTCATCGTCATCCCTGTTATGATCAGGATGCCTCAAAGACATCTTCTTTGTCAGTCCTAGGAGAATTTCTTAAAAAAAAAAAAAAAAAAAAAAAAAAAAAAAACTTGAGAAGAAAAATCATGGTGTGTTGATTATCAACTGTCACACATCCAACCAATCAGGTTCTCATGATTTCAGGCAGCAAACACATATTCCATGGTTTGATTGCTCAGCTGAGAAGTCCTTCTGCTGGTCGCAACGGGTGTCTCTCATGCAGTCATTGCCAAATAATAACTAGAGTTAGGGTTGTGTGCAGGCTCTGCTGGGACACAAGGACCATCAGGTTCCTGTCCAGCACCCCAAGTGTTTCAGAGAAAGCTGGTCTTCATAGAATGTAGTCTGGCAGTAAGTAGTAACACGACACTTAAGTGGTTTAGCATCTTTGAGGCTCTGATCTGGGTACCTGTATGCAAAGGGATGAATGATGACTATTGCATTATCATTCTATCTGTCTGTCTGTCTCTCTATCATCTATTTCTATCATATGCATGTGATATATATATATATATATATATATATATATATATATATATATATATCCCTGTAGTGTGTTGTGTGTGTGTGTGTGTGTGTGTGTGTGTGTGTGTGTGTGTACTGCATCAACTCTAGGGCTTTTCAGATGTTAAGCAGTGTCCTACCATTAACTTCCCCCCTCCCAATCCCAACCCCAACCCCACTCTTAACATCATCGATACTGTATTTCCTTTACCAGGGAACACTGGAAAGCACCAGGTTCTGCTGGGCCTGTTTGCATTCTGGAGCTCTTTTGACAACCTGTGCACACAGGTGTAGTTTCCCATTAGGTCTCATCTTTAATGTCCTCTGTGTGCTTCATCTTCATGTGCAAATGAGTCCCAGAGCCTCATTTCTTCCCTCAGGTGAAGAATAACCTTTCTATACTCAATTGCAGTTGTCTTTAAGCCAGAACCAGTTCTGCTATAAGTCACAGATCCAAGGCCCCACAAACAGATGCTGGGCCTTGGACAGGCGACAGACTGTGAGGCAGGGGCAGGGGAGCCAGGGCTAAGACTGTTGGTGGTCTCTGCTGCTGTTTTCTCACCTCTCACCACTAGCAAGACACACACACACACACACACACACACACACACACACACAACACACACACACACACACACACACACACACACACACACACACACACACACACACACACACACACACACACACACACACATACACACACACAGACACACACACACACACGGGATCTTCCTTCTCTTCCCAGTCTTCTTTTTCTCCCCCCTGCCCTTAGAATAAACCGGTCTTTCATTCTGGAGCCTGGAAGATTCCATAATGAGTTGAGCCTCTTAACAGTCTATTTTAATAAAACTCGGCTCTCTGGCTGTACAGAGACCATAAACCATGCAGGTTCCAGCAATAATATGTTTAGTAACCCTGCTTGATAAAGTGGAAATGTTTGCATGTTTCAAATTAGGAGCGATTTAAAGTAGGAAGCCAGCAAACTGGCTCTTGGGTTATGAAGCTTGACATTGTTAAGCCTTAAGAAAGCACGCACTTCAAAGTCTCCTGGCTTGAAATACGTCCTGCGTGCGGCTCCCAGGAACCAGCTGGGATGCGCTGTGGCGCCGGAGCACGGAGCCATGGCACAATGCCGTTTGGCTGACAGTGTCAACCCTTTAGAAATAGGCAGGATTTTTGTTCAGGAGTATATCACCCAGAGAAAGCCCTGCCCACTACCCCCCAATACCTGCCCTTAGAGGTGCCTGTGAACTTGACTGATTTTAGAGACATGGTTTAGTGTTGCCAAAGAGTTCAAACAAATACCAAGTATTTTGGGGATGGTCTGAACATCGGCTGGCATCTGGATCCTGCCAGAGGCTCTAAAGCCACTTGATCCTTGCTGCCATTTTTTATTTGAACAAGTGTGTTCTGCTGAGCTTGCTGTAACCTGGCTGGCCTCCCCTCTGTCCCTTAAATCCGACAGGCTTGTGGCTACTTTAGAAAATCCACCTCACACTTGCTATTATCTCTGCTTTCAGTGTGTTTGTGCGAGCATGCACATATACCACCAGCACGGAGACTGACACCACCACCGCCACCACCACTCTCTTTTATGTAGTTGGCTCTTTGTCATTTAGGGGTCAGCCCAAGTTACATGCTGAGAAAGACCTTTCCTGATCACCATAGGACTCCCTTCTTACTGTCTCTCTTTTCCTTTTTCTCTTTTGAGTATTCACTGTTAACTCCTAATTATTTTGCTTATTTATTCTCTTGTTTGTCTACTGTCCATCTTTCTTAATAGTATGTTGACTTCATGAAAGCAGGGAGTTTGTTACTCTTGTTCACCACTGGGTGGCAGATAGTATGTGCTCAGTAAATGCTTATTGGGTTGGGTAGGAGGGGTAGATTTAAATAGATATGTAGGGGTGAGCTGCTTAATGGATAGATGGATGAATGGACAAGGTGAATTGGTAGATGGTTGTATGCATAAATGAAAGGAAGGATGGATTCATGTCAACGAATGGGTAGGTTGGTCAAGTGAATGGAAGCATAGGTAGAAATGAAAAAATAATCCCCTAAGGATTCTTCAAAGTCCAAGACTAAGATCGTGGGATGATCTGTTAGAAGAGGATAAGCTTGGTTGGAAACAGCAAATAAGTTCTTTGGTGCCATAAGAGGTCCCCACAGTAGCACAGGTATACCAGTGCGGTCACTTAGGGGAAAGGAACTGCTGGTATTCACACTGACCCCACTTGCTCTCTCTCTCAACATTATATTTCCTTCCATTTATTCTCCCATGGCCCATGGTGGGAGATAAAATTTCTATACTTTAAAAAAGCATAATTGCACCTACTCTGGGTCCCCCATTCCCAGGTGGCACCCCCAGTCCCACAGGAACAAAGGCCAGCCTGTTCTTGGCTAGACAGCCGATCCAGGCACAGCTACTGTGTGGTATGTGACCCTGCCCGGCTGGCTGAATTCTCTAGCTGATAAGAGTGCTCCTCTCATTGCTGGTGGGGAACAGGCAAATTAGAGAGGAGACCTCCCTGTGACTCACTCTGTCTCTGCCCCCAGGGCAGACACCCTCATCTTCCATGGCGTCTCCTCTTTCTTCACCCAGCCCAGTGTGTATCCTAACCATCCAGGGGTATCCAGCCTGCCCCCTTTCCCTGAGTATCACTTGACCACTGAAAGTGGCCAGGAAAAACTGAAGTTGTCTCCTTGGGAAGGGGCAGACGGAACAGGACCTGAAGGCCACAGCACACAGCCTTTGGGAGGCTGAGGCAAGAGGTCTGTTTGAGAGGACCAGCCCAATATGGCCTCCCATGTGAGTGAGATACTGTCTCAAATTTCCCCAAACCAAAAATAAATAAATAAAAATAAACAAACAAATCAGAAACACAGTAGCAGGATGGCCAGAGCCTTGGGCACACCTCCTTGGAGCCCTGCTCTAACTACGGTCACTTTTAATAAACAACCTCACAAAGGTTGCCCTGCATTTGACCCAGCAAGACCCCTGGATTCGGAGAGGACTTTCCAGGGCCAGTGTGAACTTTACACAGCTGTCTTCCTCTTGTCTCTGGGGGCTGCAGCACTGTGTAAACAGTCTCTCTCCAGAGTTGTTCAGCAAAGCACAATGGGGACCAGGGACTAGGGTGCTCAGGACTGGGATAATGACACCTGCACCCACCCTCATGATGAAAAATGAGGGCAATGGTGCATGGGGTGACATTTGGGTTGTTGACTGCAGAATATGTCTACTATCAGTTCAATAGAAAGCGAGATGATTGCAGCGAAGCTTAACAAAGAAAATGCTATCGGGCATTTAGCAAGCTCACGTCAGCAGGACTGATGTGAAATTTATCGTATCGGGAATAGCACATTCATTTGTGTGTGGCAAATGTTGGCTTGTGAGTGCTATGCCTAGAGAAGCTGAGGAAGACATCCATAGTAGCTCTTCCTTTCCCAAAGTCAGAGTTCAGACCACTCTGCTCAGGGGTCCTCAAAGCCCAGAGGAGCAAGGAGCACATGGCAGTGCCTTGTAAGGCAGAGGCAGGGCTCTGAGACTCACCCCTCTTAGGGAGACAGAAGATGGGATTCAAGGAGGAGGGACAGTTGCTGAAAATCCATGGAGAGAGTCTCCATGGTGCTTCCTTGTCTTATCTCCAGGAGGACACAGCTTCCTGGACAGGTGAAATGCTGGCCAGAGCTCCTACCTAGCCAGGGGCTGCTTATTAGGAGTAAACACTGTTATCCACAGTTCTATAGCTTCGGGCCAGCCTGTAATTGTCACACTAAGATGTGCAGGGAGAGTTGAGCTCTGGGTCACCTCCCAGACAAGCCAGTAGGGGAGGAGCAATGCTGGCTGCAACTGACCAGGTCCAGCCTAAGGTGAGACAGGGTCCTGGGAGTACAGGTAGTGCGGGTTCAAAATGGCCACAAATTCTTTGTCATTCCAAGGCAGTCTGTGTCCTCCTGCTTTGAATCTGAAGTGTTCCTGTGATCTGTTCTAACCATGGAATTCAGAGGGTGTGTCCTGATTGAGATAATTACCCTTTCCCCTCTTAGAGCACAGTGGCTGTTGACAGAAGCCTGAGCCCAGTGGAGAGGCATTTCCATGATGATGGAAGTCAGCCCTGGTGTTCTGGTCAACAGCATCAAAAGGACATCCAACCTTACAGCCAGAGGACCTGGGTTCAATTCCCAGCATCTCCATGACTGCTCACAACTGTCTGTAACTCCAGTTCTGGAGGATCCCACACTCTCACAGCCATACATGTAGGCAAAACACCAATGCACATAAAATAAAAACAAAAACAAACAAAAAACCAAGACCAGTGACAGGTCAGAGCCAGCCTTTGCACTCTAATTTGTTGATTTGATAAGAGGTGGGCTTGGGAGTGTTGCTGTAGGAGATTTCCCAGATAGGAGGTTCATGAGGGGTTGTTTGTTTGTTTGTTTGTTTTTGTTTGTTTGTTTTTGTTTATGTCTTGGGGTTTTGTTAGTGTGCTTGCTTGATTGATTAGCTTTTGTTTTTTAATAAGCAGTAAAGAAAAGATCTGCCAAAGTATCCCTCTGGCTTTGGGTACCTAGCATATTATGAGCCCAGATCTATGTCAGGCTTTCAGCTCAGTTTTTTGTGATTGTGGAAGTGGTTTTGAGAAATCTGCTGATTCATTTTCTACAAAATATAAACAGTACTCAGTGTGTGGTACTATGCCTGTCCACAGTGATGCTTCTGTCTCCTTGGGAACTCAGTCCCTTAGTAAATACTTACTTACTTTTTGGAAAATACACACAGCAGATGGTCTATGGTCCAGTCGGCTTGGGAATGTGTTCACAGTTTTCCTGGAGCCTTCTAATAGCCAAGCACGTATCAAGAGACTGCAAATTCCTGGTGCACAAACCTGTTAATCTTGATTAACTCTGAGTTTTACAAACTCACTTGGCCACAAAAACTTAATAGCTCATAGGTTAAAACACAGGGTCTGGATCCAATAGAACAAAAACAATTCCACTTAATTCCTGGGCCTGGTGTAGACAGCACAGGAGGAGCCTGTGAGTGTGGGCCACATGGGGTCTGAGCCCTAACCCCAGGTATAGGGTGTAGCTACTGAGCTCAACACATCCAAGAAATGGACTGAAGAGAACATAGACATTGCTCGGTTTTCAAAGGAGTCAGTCCATATCTTACAGTGTTAGAAAGACCGAGGCTGTACTTTCAGCATTGTTTTTAATTTTGAGACCTGTGACCATGAGTGTGGCCCATGTTTGAGTTGTGGGAAAGTGGGGACATTTCCTGTGACACAGCAGGGCCTCAGGGAACCTTCCGGCAGGGTGAGCAGGTGGCTATCTGTGCCCTGGAGAGGGCCTGTGTGGAAACAGTGGCCTACAAGGGCCTATGGATGCTGGTGGTCTCGCCCTCCTCCAGGCAAGACCCTTTCAAGGTCCCCTCCCACAAAGGCCAGAGGCCCCCGATATTGACCCATGCTTTAAGCCCTTGGATACTTCAAAGAAAAAAGATTAGGAGGCAAACCCAGAACCCGCTCCCCAGAGAAAATCATTTGTCCAGAAGTTGATATTATTGATGCGAGTGGAAGCTTCGAGGAGCATGTAATTTCTTTAATAAAAGTCAGATTGAGGCTGGTCAGGGCTCCAGAGTTTTCCTGCTTCCTCCCACGCATCCCTGGGGCCAGCGGCCTCCTATGATCCTATCAATGTTTGATCAGCTATGCGTCTTCTGCAGGGCAGCTCAGGCAATGAGAAAGGCTTCGCTCTCTGTCTGTCTCCAGAGTTTTCCTTAAATTCTTTGTTTCCTTCAGAATTCATTATGAACGACATAATTACATTGCTTCTTTTTCTGACTGAGTGCATACCTTACAAATGGTGATTTGTCACAGGATGTGGAAAGGAGCTGCCTGCATATTCCCCATCCTGGAATCTCTGTCTAATTGTGCCAGCCTGATCCAACTTCTGTCTTGTTTGGGGCACTGACAGAGCTCTGTAACTGATGAAGTGGGAAGATATTTGGAAAGGCAAAAATCTGAGTTTCACAGAGCAGTTCAGTCCCTGAGATGGGAGCTTGTGAAGGAAGACATGCCACCAGTGAGGTGTCAACAAGAAATAGTGGTGGGGTTTGTTCCCAAGCTTAGACCTTTCATTGTCATACGATCACTATACTTCCCTGCTTAAAAACAAGAGTTTGAGCCTTTTATAGTGGTGCATGCCTGGGATCCCAGCTCTTGGGAGGCTGAAGCAAGAGGATCTCAAGTTTGAGGCCAGTCTGGGTTATATAGTGAAACCCTATCTCAAAAACAATAAAACCGTCCTAAAGCTTACATTTTGTTGGACAGTTGTTTCCTATCCATAGAGAACACAACAAAAAGGGGCTTGCTAGATAATGAAATTTTAACACTAATAGAAGAAATTTAATATTATAGACAGATGCAAGAGAACTTATTTGTTCATTCATTCATTCATTTATTCATTCATTCCCGTATTCATTTCATTGTGTTTCTCCCTATGCTAGCTGGGCTCTACTATAGTTGATATAATTACAGGGGATGAGCAGCAATAGCATCTCATGTGATAGTATTATCTCATTTACTACCGTCCATTCATATTACTAATTATTTTACAGAAGAGGAAAACAAAACTCAGGAGGCTCCGTGACTGCCCAGGGTCAACAGAGCTAACACAGGCTTTCAATGGTAGCACTCTGATAACAAAGCTCTGTGATTTGGCTAAAGTGCCACAATGTCACTAATGGCCTGAAAGACCCTTTTCCTTATAGAGTTTGCATGGGGAGACAACCATTGGGAATAAAGGCACATAGAGACACATTAAACAAACAAGATGGCTTCAGTCAGCAATAAGAGCTCTGGGATAGCTCTGACTTGGTGGGTAAGAGGCAAGTTCAAGGGGAAACTCCTGGAAGGTCCCTTTTCCTAAGTCCTTCTGTGGCTTATTTCATCATACTGTCAACAGGTAGCCTTTAACACCACACACAACCCTTACTCTTCCCGTACAGACAGGGCTAGGGCACTGGGTGTGTCATCCTGTGGGAGGATACCCAGATTCACCAGTAAACCCTATTCTGAAGACTAGGAAACACTAAAGCACTCAACTAGAGGCAACTTGTCCCAGCCCCTCTCAATGGTAGTGGTGACTGGCATCTAGAGATGAGGGACCCTGAGGACATGTAGCAATGCCTGAGGCAGCATCACAACAAAGAATTGTCCCACTCAAACTATGAAGTGCGGGAATCTAGATACTAAAGAGAGAGATGACAGTGAATGGATGAATGGATGGATGGATAGAAAGATAGCAGGTAGATAGATAATAAGAGATGGACAGATAGATAGATCAGTAGATAGGTAATAATAGATAATAGACAGGTGATAGATAAGATAGATGGACAGATGGCAGGTAGACTGATAGACAGAGGAAGTGAATGGACAGACAGATAGGTGAATAGGTGGGTAAAGAGATGGGTAACTGCCCTCAATGTCTGGAGACTTTCTATATTCCCAGAATCCTTGCAAGATTTATGAAGACCAGAACTTTCAACAATCTTCTATAAAATTTTCCATCAAAAAACTCCAACATAACAAGCAAGACCAGAAAGTCTCCCTCGCTTAGGATGGTGCACCACACCCATCTGAGAGAGGAAGCCTCGCCGTGAGACATGTGGTGAAAGAGACAAGGCCTCCAGTCCCATTTGCGTAAAATTGATAATCCAAACCATCTCTCTGCTGGGGTCTTCTCTGATTGAAACGATGCTTTCTTTCATCCCTGCCAGGAGGAGGAAAGTCGTGTTCCCAGCTCGGGCTGCTGTTTCATCTGCTCGACCAGCCTGTGAGCTAAGCCAAGTTTCATTAAAAATTATTGGTCTTATAACATTTTTTTTTTGCTTTAAAGGGTCCCATATGGAACCAATATCATGATCAGATTGTAGCTGCACAAAGCCAGTGGGCATCTGACCTGCTTCTGCTTCCTGCTGGATTTAAGGTAAAGGGCTCATTTGTTTTCCCTAAGTGTTAAGTGACTATCTCAGCAAAGAAACCTCCACTTAAAGGGACTGAAGAGGTAGTGCCACCCTTGTGGTCTACATCCAGAAATACCCCTGCTCTTTCTGTGCTGTCTGACTCCTGGACAGTCCTATGACCCAAGTCCAACACGCTTCCACACCTGAGGTGGTGGCCTTGGGCAGAGCTCTGACTGAGGCTATGCTGGGTGGATCAGAACATCGGCAAAAGTGTAAATAAAGTCTGATCGCATGAAGCCTTGTCACACGCACTGTAACAGCCCCCATCCTCTGATAGGTTGTATTTCTTTGACTTGGAAGAAACACTGCATTATCTGGGGAAACAGCACAGATGTTGCCTAATGAACGTTTCTGTTTATGCTTTGTATTAAGCTCATGAAACATTTATGCAAATCTCACATTCACACAAGGTGAAAGAACCCACAGCGCTATGGAGCCTACAGCAGAGCGACTTTTGTTTTGGTTTTGGTATTGCCTTTTTTCCACCCCAGTGTTTTATGGGTGTGCTTGTGGCTCTGGAGGGGTTCAGTTTAGGAGGACACAAGGGCACTACAGATTTTCATCTCTCCTGTTCTCGGTTCTGTTATCATCCCTTCCAGCTGACTTCACATTTTATGATGCTAATGGCGGGTGTATGGTTTTGAGTTTCTCTGCTGTCAGCTGGTCAGTGGGTCCGAGGGATATATTTAATAGAATCTGACAGCTGATGGAACTGGCTGCATTGAAAGCGGATTTGATATGTGGAGTGAATATGGCGACCCTGGGACCACCATAATAATGACCCTTCTCATTCAGCTCTTGAAGCCAATATAACTCTTTCTCTGTACACACCAGTACATGAGCATAAAGGACATGACTTATGGATGGCTTCTTCTGTATGCTGATTTGAAGGCCATTTAGATAGCATGTCAAAACAGATTAGCTGCCTGATGCAGCCGAGAAATTAGGAAAAAAAAACTTTTTGCAATTCTGTCCACTGGTGCACATGTGTCTATAGGCAGAGCAGACACAGGGAGCTCGAGATTGTCCCTGAGGGGCTATGGGAGTAGGACTCCAAGAGAAGGCAAGGACACCTTGTGAGGGCATCCCAGACATGGTGGGGTTGGGGGCAGGATTAAGCTGCAGCAAAGGGTGTCCTAGGTGTTGGGGGCTTTGACTGCCTTAGCCTGCAGCCTGGTGCCTCCATGGAATCAGCACACAGAGCTGTACCATGCAGTGGGAGATAGCTACACACTCTTCCAAACCTGCTTGCTGGAAAAAGTGACATGTGTGTGGTACTTAGTCTACTCTACATTTTATCTGTGTGAACCCAAGAGGTTTACGACGTCAATTTTTATTACTCCTATCCCATCTATTTCCCATATGTAGAAACTAAAGAATGGTCAAATAGTGCTGGGTCCTAAGTTATAGCTAATAACTGGGGAAGCTAGAACTCAGAGCTCAATGACCCTCTACTGCTCTTCCCTTTCCATTTGGTGCTTGGCCACCTGTGTGTGTGTGTGCGTGCGTGTGTGTGTGTGTGTGTGTGTGTGTGTGTGTGTGTGTGCATTTGCATGTATGCATATGTGTGTGCATTTGTGCATGCATGTGTATGTATGTATGTATGTATGTATGTATGTATGTATGTTCATTGCATAAGTGAACATACTGATACACACAAATACACACAGATGGAAGTCCTTGGACACCAATGTCTCCCTAGAGATGATGTAGCCTATCCCTTTGGCCACAGCCAGCCGTGCCTAGGTCACAGAAATTGCTGTTTTTTTTTCTCTGCCAACAACGTGTCTCTCTGCTGTTCCTTGGGACTCTTCGGTGGCCTGAGAGAATCCTGTGCTGGTTGCATCTTTATTCTAGCCTCAGAGCCCACTTCACCTGCTCCTGCCCACAAGCTTCCCTCTGCCCACATCCTCAGTGACGTCATGGCTTCAACATGACTTCTTCGACAGTTGACTCCTCCTGAAACCCTCTGTTCACCATTCTTCATTTTCTGGCAAAGAAGGAAACGGTGTTGGAGAAGTGAGCAGCTGTGTCCTTGGGACCTGAGAAAAGCAGCTGACGTTAGAGGATAGCCTCTTGCTGCCTGTGGCTCTCAGGTCTGAAGCATAAAACCTACTATTGATTTGAGACACTGTGACCAATTTTGAGTGTCTGTTAAAGCCCAAGGTACCTTGATATCACATAATCAATTTCTCTTTATTCTTTCTTCCTCCCCCCTCCTTCTCTGTCACTCTGTCTTTGCTGTTGTCTCTCCCGTATCCATCCTACATAGTCTTTTAGTCCTCCTTAAGAGGGAAGCAGCACCTGCTGGGGTACTGCAGGAAGGCAGTCCTGTGGTGAAGGAATAATAAAATCATGGTGCCCATTCCTTCCAGTCCAGAGAACTTTTGACAACTTGAAGTGACCATGTGTCAAAAAGAGAGGCAGGAAAGTAGGGAGAGAGAGACATTGAGACAGCAAAATGTCAAGTCCTGTCCAATTTGTTATAGACCCAAGATAATCATTCATGGATTACTGAGATTTAGTGTACAAATGGCCTTGGGGGTTATCCAACAAGCATTTCCCCAGACAGTAATGACCACTAAAGGTCATGTGCCCCAGGGACATGAGGGGGCTCATCCAGAACTTCCCCACTTTGAAGAAGAAATGGCACCAGAGGAGTTCAGCCTCTGGTCTATGGAGGCTGCAGAGCTTCAAACCCAGGGGTGTGGGTGGATCTGTGTCATCTGTGCTGGCTGGGGAGGGGGGAATCAAACAAAGTGGGGCTAGGATCAGGTAACCACAGTGCAGGCATTCCAGCAGGCCAGGTGGGCCAAGAAGACATCTGAACCAAGAAGTGGCAGGGCTGTGGCAGACATTTGTAAGGAAATTGGCAGGGTTTGCTAAGGAACATGGTGGGTGAAGGAATGGGAGAATTATGGTGATCAACAGTGCTGCCCGGCAACCCTGGATGTGACTTTCTGTGTGGTTTTCATAAGACACTTAACCTCTCTGAGCTCCTGCTCCCTCAATTACAATACGAAGGTTTTTTGGTTATGTGTTTGTTTTACCTTATATGATGCTGATGAACATTAAATAGGGCAATATTGAAAAGGTGTCCTAGCTCGCCTTTGGTAAGTGCTATTGGACTCTGGTAGTGTTTACCTTGTGGGTCTGCTCAAGACAGGATGTGTTTTTAGTAACTTCACAATGCCATCTTGAGGCACATTGCTTGGGGCATAAGCTGTTTCCAGGAATCAAGCAGGGTTACTGGTCCCCTACAGGAAGACACAGGTGCCCACCTCCCAGATTCCTAAGGCAATAACAACTATAGGGGGAAAGTGTCCATGCTGGGTCTTAGACAAGGGCAATATTTAGAGACTAAGGGCTGAGGGACCCTGTTGGATGCACAGAGAACTTGGCCTATCAGAATGTTACTTACAGAATATGAGGGAGGGATTCTTTTGATGAGCATTTCCAATGCTCTCCTGAGGTGAGAACAAGGAAAGGGAGAAGTGAAAGCATGCCTATCTGGTCAGCATATGACAAGTGGATTCTTAGGCAGGTGGAATGTAATCCCAGAGCTGGCCACCACAGCAGCTCCTGGCCGTAGTGCCTCTGTAGATACCAACTCTCATCTTTCTGCCCCCAGCTCCTCCCATCCTAACTACACTTAACTTGAAGTCAATCTCTCCCCTCCTTCTGCCCACCTATTGCTGGGAAGATCTCTGGGATGGGCGTTATGACCAGGTCCAGGACACATGGCCCAATCAGGAAAGCTCTCAAAGTTTAATAGATGTCCAAATTAAGACCCCCACTTCATGCCCAGCATGGTGGCATACATCTTTAATCCCAGTACTTGGAAGGCAGAGGCAGAGGCAGGCGGATCTCTGTTTGAGGTCAGCCTGGTCTACAGAGCGGGTTTCAGGACAACCAGAGCTGTTACACAGGGAAACATTGTCTCAAACACCAAAAACGAAAACAAAGAAAAACCCACTTCACACCACCCAGATGGCTAACAGGGATAGATGGTAACAATGTCAATAAGCACACAGAGAGACCAGGACCCTTGTCCACGCTGGTAGGAAAATTGTGTGGCCTCTGTGGGAAACAGGCAGACAATACCTTAAAACGTCAAATACAGGGCTGTTGTATATGCACCCAAAACAAATGAAATCAGTGTCCTCACAGCACATTTTATAGAGGCATTATTATTGTTATTATTATTATTATTATTATTATTATTATTTATAGTTTTTGGAGACAAGGTTTCTCTGTATAGCCTTGGCTGTCCTGGAATTCATTGTAGATCAGGATCAGGCTGGCCTAGAACTCACAGAGGTCCACCTGCCTCTGCCTCCCCAGTGCTGAAATCAAAGGCTTGCACCACCACCTCCCGGATTTATAGAGGCATTATTAACAAAATCCAAGTATCTCCATCACATTGGCCTGCAGGCAAGTCTACACGGCATTTTCTTGCTTAATTATTGATGTTGGGGTGTTCAGCCCACTATAGGCAATGCCACTCCCAAGCGAATAATCTTGGCCTATATAACAAAGGCCAGACAGAGTATGGAGAACAAGCCAGTAAGCAATGCCTCTCCGGCTCTCTGCTCCAGTTCCTGCCTCCAGGTTCTTGCTTTGAGTTCCTGCCCCAACTTCCTTCAGTGGCCAACTGTGGTCTGTTGTAAGCCAAACAAACCCTTTCCTCCCCAAGTCACATTTGGTCATGGTGTTTATTCCAGCAACAGAAAAAGAAAACTGGGACAGCATAAGGGTAAAGATTTGCCTCTTTGATAGATATGCTTGACATTGAAAAGGGTTGTTTCCCAGTGAGTTTCAAAATGGGGTCATGGAGCAGAAAACAAAGCTTGTGGATTTAGAATGATCTCAGGGCTTCTGGGTGTGAGTGAGAAGATAAGAGCTGGCAATAATGATAAAAGAGAAAGGAATGGGAGAGGGGAAGAGAGGGAGGAAGGGCAGGTACCAAGGTCCAAATATCTGTTTAGAAATGTTAAATAGTGATCACAGAGGAAATGAGATCATCACCAAAGATGGGATGAGAGAATCCCCTGAGCTGAAGAGTTTATAAGCTACATCCTAGGAGATGTTCACTTGCTTTTGTAAATAAAGTTTTATTGGGCCATGGTCACATCTGTTCACTGACAAGCTGTCGGCAGCTGCATTCCCAGTCTCCATCTGTTACCTACGTGGGTGCAGCCAACTCTGTGACTGAAAGACAATGCAGCCCTCTTCTGGAGTGGGGCAGTTGGGGGCACAGGAATGAGCTGACACTGGCAATAGTTCTCTGGGACAAAAACATAAATGTGGCTGAGTTTCAGGGATAACGTTTTATTTATTGGTTGATTTTTAATTTATGTGTGTGGGAGTTTTGCCTGCATTTTGGCAATGTACTGAATGTTACGTACCAATGGAGGCCAGAAGAGGACATTGGATTCCCCGGGAATTGGAATTAGAGATGGTTGGGAACTACCTACCACACAGATGCTAGGAATCAAACTCAGATCCTCTTTGACAGTGCTCTTAACACCTGGGCCATCTTGCCAGCCCAGAGTGATATATTTTCTAGATTCCATAAATGTTTCATTCCTTGAAGGTCGGGGGAAGGAAGGTATCCGTTAGGTCACATGTCTGAGAAAATTCTAGGATGAGATGCTTCAAAATCTAAAGCCTTCTGATGGAGTAAATGTCAGGAAGTAAGAGCTGAGAGGCAACCAACTTGCAGCCAGGCCCTGGGCAACCTGTGGGGAAGGCCTCAGATGCCTCATGTTGCTTTCTAGGAAAAAAAATAAAAAAAATAATAATCCAGGTGGCTGATGAGTGAAGCAAAAGAAAGAATTCAAATACAAGGAGAGAGAATATGAAGGAAACATTGCCGAGCCGAAAACCAAAAACCTTAAAGCTAATTTCTCATAATTGCAGTTACTGTGATTATAATATAATACAAGTGTCAAAAAATAATTCTGGAAAGAGATTAGACACAATGTAAAAATATATTAATTATAATATTCTGATTTTAAAAACCAGATGGGGCTGGAAAAGGAATTGATGATAATACTGGTAATTACAGCTTCCATTTTTAGAAGCTACTGTGTATTATGCACAAAAATAATGCTATATAAATATTGTTTTTCATATGTCTTTGTGTATATCTCTGCTATTAATCCTTAAAGTAAGTTCTTAGAAGGCAAAGCTTGCTGTGAGCACCTTAAAATGTGGACACAATAGACTTTAAACTGTCACCCTAAGTGTGGGTGTCCATGTCGCCATACTCTGGCCAATTTTGCGTGTTTTCATTTCACCAGTAACAATCTAAATAATGCATTAGAAATATAGGGGCTGGACAATTTTTGCACAAACTAGAGCAAGTTGGAAATGGTTTGTTGCAGCACTGCCACCTTCACAGACTTAGGTCTCCATTCACATGCCAGTGTACACATGCAAATGCAGGGCTTTCACTGTCCACCAAAGTTGTAGGTGGCAGGATTTTGTGGCGTATAAATAACAATAATGGTGACTGAGAAATGCTTCCTTTGGCATTAGTGTCTATGCCATTAAATCACTTGCCACATGTCCCCATGATAGATGTGATGTCCTGAGTTCATAAAAATCATATTCACAGAGAGATCAGGGGTAGCAGAAGCTTCTTATACCACAGAACCCAGTGAAAGTGTACACCATCATCATCTCGGATGTTCAGAGGTTATTTGTGCCCAGAGGAATTCCTTTTCAAAGAGAAGGGAGTAGATCAGCACCTTGTCAGTCCTCATGAGAGACATTACTTCCTGCAGTGTATGGGCACTAGCACAGAGACCCATGGCTGGACAATGTGCAGAGAGTGAGAGACTCTGGAGCACTCGGTCCGAATTGGGATGTCTTCACCAAACCCCTCCTCTCAAGGCTCAGGGATCTGTGTGGAAGATTGTAAGAACTGGAAGTGGAGGATGACTTCAGTGAAAGAGTGTCACAGGCGTGAAAGGGCAGACGCACATGCAAGCTCACAGAGACTGCCAGCATCCACAATTGTACACAAGCTCAAGCCAGACAAAGTCCCTGTGTGAAGAAGGGTAAAGAAATGGGCATAATGTCTCACCCCTAACCAAGAAGCTATTTGACACCTGATGGGAAAGGAAAATGAATTTTCTTCCATGGAGCGGCACTGGGCATATCAACCAGAGGAGTTGGCCAACACAGTTGGACTCAAGTTTTGTAAAGAGTAAGAGAAAGAAAAACATGGAATTGGGAGGTGGGGGAGGATCTTGGAGGAGTTAGGAGAGGAGAAAGAATATGATCAAAATATATTTTATGAAATTCTCAATGAATAAAAAAGTATTTTAAAAGAGAGAGGGGACTGGAAGGCACCATGCAACCTTCCAAAGGAGGGAGGCAACCAACAGTCCTACCCAGCTATGATGCCTAGGAACCATGTCAATGACCAACATGGCACAGGAACCCTACAGGTGCAGTAGAGGCACACATACTTTGGTGGAAACCAACGGCTCTCTAATTGGACTCAAGACCCACTCAACAAGAGGGAGAAAGACCATGCCTGGTACTGGAAACCTAGCCAACTACTCAGTGCTAGTGAAGTCATGGTTATTGGTGGAGAAGATGCAACCACTAATTTATTAAACCAGCATAATCCCTCACAACAATCCGTAAACATTTGTCCTTATACCCACAGATAAGTGTAGTCCTCATTCCTCATCAAGGAAACTTGTCTTTGTAATAATGGAAACCACTACAAAAACAAAACAAAACAAAACAAAAACCCTACAACCAATAGATACACAGAGTTGCAGAGCCCAAACCCAATGGATACATCTACAAAACACTCCCACATTTCCCACCGCTGTGGAAAAGGGAGTAGAAAGAGTGTGAGAGGCAGAAGATTGGGGTTCTTTTGTGAGATTGTGTCTCCTAGTAACATCAGAAACTACACATGTGAAGTCTCACCAGTGTGACTGCCCAGACATGAGCTGAACAGGAGGACACCAGTGAACATGCCAAAGTGCACAGGGTTTCCCCATGAGGCCTCCACCCAACACAAAGAACTATAGGCAACTGAATAGAGTTGAAAAAGGGAGAAAGAGAGGCCCTTCCCAGAGAAGAACATACCAACCAGTTGTCCAGTGCCAAACATCCCTAAAAACATATAAACAAGTAACATTATATGGACTTAACAGGTTATATTTAAGAATATTTATGTATGCACAAAAACATATATACAAATTGATGAAAATAGGGTCTATGAATTTGAAGGAGAGTGGGAGGGGCACATGGGAGGATTTGAAGGAAGGAAATGGAGGGAGAAATGTTGTAATTAAAACACAGTCTCAAAAATAAATGAAAAGGGGTTTCTGGGGGAGATATCTCAGTTGGTAGAATGCTTAATGTACAAGTGTCAGGATGTGAGTTCAATCCCCGGAATCTGCACAAAAATACAAGGCATCGTGACACACACTGCAGCCCCACCACTGGAGAGGGAACTCAGACAGATCCCTGAGACTCCACAGCCTAGCCTAACTGACAGGCCAGGCCAGTTAGCTGCTCCACCTCAAAAGATAAAGTGGACAACACTTTTTTTTTTTTACAAAGTATAAAGAATGATAACTGAGGTTGACCTCTGGACATCACACATGTGCATCCACACAGGTGGAACACACACACACACACACACACACACACACACACACACACACACACGCACACACACGCACACACACACACATATAATATATATATATATATGTATGTATATATATATGTATATATATATATATATAATACAACTATTAAGATGCTGTCCAGACTGCCTTACATTTCTTCTTTCCATGTCCTATGACCTCTATTTAAACTTCATTTTCATGTGATAAGAAAAGCAACAGATATGTTTGGAAAAAGGAAAGAGGTGGAAACACAAATGGACCCTGGCATCTGGTCCAACAGCCACCACAGCCCTGCCACCACCTGCCCCAACTTTCTGCATAAAGAAGTTGATCTCTTGAACTGTTTCCTTGCTGTGGATCTGGCAGTTTCATTAGTGGTGGTGGTGAGGCATCTCACAGTAGCGTGGGTCATTTAATGTCCTCGGTGAGCCCAGCACTATAAAGAAGATTCACCTTCCACACTTTCTTGGTATACTATCATAATAAATATCGGCAATAAATTTCTGATGCTTGCTCAGGACCTGTGTTTTCATCTCTGCTCTGCAGGAATAGGGCCCTTGGGATTCCCAATGCTCGGGACCGCAGAAGTTACCGCATAACTAAACTGGAAGTCCTGATGTCTCCCTTGTCAGTGGATATGCACTTAAGGTTTGCTGAGTGAAGAAATGAGCAATTGAGCAAATGAATAAAAGATGGTACTTGCCCTGGATGACTTACTTTTTGGGGGCTTCTTATTTCTTGGTTCTTTGAGGCCTGGGTCCTGCTGAAGCCAGGAGGCTGTCTCTCTCCTGCAACCAGACTTTCTGATGACCTAGAGGAGAGTGCCAAGCCCCAAGTAATCTTCAGCCCCTTCTGATCTGCTGCAGTGGTGACTACCAGGCCCCTGCTCCATCCAAGACACCTCACCTGGGTCAGCCTTGACATTGTCCACTTTCCTTCCTCGGGAATCAAAAACGCTGCTGAAGGACCTTCCTGGCTAGAACTGTGGCCAGTGGGACCTCAGTCCCCATCAGCAAGGCTGCTACACTCCTGCTATTGATCCTCTCAGCCCAGAAGATCTGGTCCCTCAGAGGGTTAAAACTTTGAGAAACTATAAACCGATCCACAGATCATCTGGCCCCAAGGAACAGAGCTGATATCTGCCTTATAGACACCCCAATGTGATGATGGATGCTGTCAAGCCGACTGACTGATCTGCAACCACAGACTCCCAGGACCGTTTCCAGGGCAGTCAGCACTGGAGGCATGGCTGCCCTTTGCTCAGCTTCAAAGACACGTTGAACATCTTGCCCTATCAAAAATAACAGACCACGGAAGTGTCACCTCTCCCCAGAGCAGATACGCATTTTCAAGGCAGCGAAACTACATAATTACAGACATAACACACTAAAAATAGGCTCTGCGCCTGCATAAGCAGCCAGATCGTGGCACCCGAGCACAGCGCTGCCACGTGTGACAGTATTAATAGGGGCTGTGGCACTGTCCCAGGTGGCAGATGAGGTGACTCGAGGGATTAGAGCCATGAACCACAGAGAGCACTGAAAAGTCTGCTGCCCAGCACCTGTCCGAGGACCTTCCCTAGAGGACAAGACAGAGAAGGGGAAGCTGGTGCTCCACAGCTCAGGGGTGACTGCAGCTAGCCATGATTATGAGTCTCAAGACAGCTAGGAGGAAAGCTGGAGGAGGTTTGAGAGGGTAGATATGTTAGTTACCCATCCAACCACTGCACACTGTGTTGAAGAATATTGCCCTGCCATGTAAATATGCACACTGATTGTGTGTTAATCAGAGATAAAATTTTAAAAGAAGTCATCAAACAGCCACAATGGTTATATTATCACCTTGCTCTATTACTGTAGCTACCCAGCCTGAGTAATAGGAGCTGCTATGCTTAAAGCATATGGCCTCCCTCGGGCTCTCAGCAGCTGTGTGGGACTCTGGGTGGCTCTCCTCCCTACATGGCCCCTTGTCTTCCAGGCTAGCCAGCTTCAAAAGGACCAAGTGGATTGTCTGTCTCCCAAGATCTCAGCTCCAGAATGGAATGATATCATGCCTCTGCATGCCAAGCAGGAGATCAGTGTATACCCAGACACAAGGAAATAGGCTCCATGTCTCGAAAGAATGCAATTCTGTAGATACATTTATTCTAAGTCAAGAAGGCTGTGTGGTAGATGTCATTTACAGTATCTCATTTAATTTTCAGAACTGCAGAAGAAAGGCATTGCTTCCATGTCTATCTTCCACGTCTATAAAGTACAAGTATGTGAGGAGCCGCACTCACATTCGCCATTACAAGATGGAGCTGACATCCGCTGCCGGATCAAGTAAACAAGGTTGGTATCCATGTGCCCAGTGTTTTTCCACTGCCTAGCCCCGCCTATTCCATGGTGTCATATAGGGTGACGAGTCATGCACCTATCCCAGCTGTACACGCATCGCTCAGAGTTTGTGAGCCTTTATAAGGGGACGGGATTCTTGGCTCGGGGTCTCCGCTCTGGTAAGCTTATGCTCTCCTCTCAAGACGCATTAAAGCTTTACTGCAGAAGGATCTGAATGTCCTGTGTGGTTCTTGCCGGCAAGACTATCGCGCGGGACACAAGTAGAAGTTGAGTCTTATCACAGGTCTCTTCCTACTATGTTAGCTCTCCTACTGTGGCACCTGACACCAGGTCCTGCTTCACAGATCCAGAGCCTAGGAAGCAGGCTTATGTACATCTCAGTTCTTCCTGGAATCTCCACTGGGAGAAGAAGCAGACCACCTACCTTCCAGCCCTGAGCGGTACCCCAGAACATTCCCTAAGTCTGGCAGCTTGGGGTATTGTGGCAGTATCCTCCCAAGTAAGAATAAAATAGTCTCAAACTCCAGGAATTTCTGGTTTCCCCTAAGCTGGTTATGCTGACTAGCTTCCTGTCAACTTGACACAAGCTCAAGTTATTTGGGAAGAAGGAATCTCAACCTAGAAAGGATGTCTGTTAGGCTTGGCTCTAGGCATATCTGTAGGGCATTTTCTTAATTAGTGATTGATGTGGAAGGGCCCAGCCAATTGTGGGCAGTACTGCCTCTGGGCTAGTGGTCATCCTGAGTTGTATAAGAAAGCCCGCTGAGCAAGCCAGTGAGCAGTGTTTCTCCACGGGCTCTACTTTAGTTCTTGCCTCCTGTCTTGAACTGCTGTCTGGACTTCCTTGGATGAAGAACTGTGACATGAAAGTGTCAGTGAAACAAATCTTTTCCTTCCCAAGTTGTATTTTGGTCATCATGGTGTTTTCTTACATGGTGTTTGTGTGTGCACCTAGATATGAGTTTCTAAACCCCAGCTGAGATACTGGCTAAAGTTAGGAGTGCCTTCCTTCCTGGGTGCACAGAAGATCACAGGTGGTGGCAGGTGAAGGGTGACGTCACAGTGCCTAAACAGGACTGGGTCCCAAAGCTCTGGCTTAACATTCAGACAAACCTTTGTTCCACACTACCCTGGTCACACACTTGCCTAGCCTTATTTCAAAACATGCAAAGCAGGGTGTAGCAGTACACACCTGTGATCCCAGTTTTCAGGAGGTTCTCAGAAGTCTGGGGACAGCCTGGACAACATAGACCCTATCTCAAAATAACAAAACAAAAATCATGTTTTCTTAGAAAAGGAAGCCAACATCTAGCAAGCCCAAGTCATAAAGTTCTATCTCTAGTCCCCCACCAGCACAAGTGGCTTCCTTGAGTGGAGGGTTTCCCAAAGGCAGGGGACGAAGATAGAGAAGCTAGTGTGCACGCACAATAGTAAAGGAAGTCTTCCTAAAGCCTGGCTGTCCAACTCAGCATGCCTTCTCCCTCTGTGGCTGGGAGAGCCTGGTGGGAGCCCGACCCTCACAGGCTCCAGTGAACCTTGACTCGAGCTACCTGTTTCTGCAGAGTGCATCTCGCTCCTTTATTCACATGTTTAGTTTTAAATCTAACATTCCCTTGATAAGTAATTTTTGTTTTTCTCAATTTATTTTTATATTGACTGTGATAAAATACCCATGCTACTACAGTCACCAGTTTTAAGTGCACTGTTCTCGTTGCTAGGCAACCATCACCACTGGCCATCTCCAGTTCTTTGTGTGTGTGCGTGTGTGTTTGCCTATGTGTGCGTGTTTGTGTGTGCACCTAGATATGAGTATGTGTTAGTCAAGGACAACTTCAAGTGTTGCTCCTTGGATGCCATTCAACTTTTTATTGAGGCAGATTCTCTCACTGGCCTGAAACTTATCAAGTAGGCTGGGCTACCTGGTCAGGGTGCCCAAGGGATCCACCTGTCTGTCTCCCTAGGACTGGGATTCCAAGTGTGAGCCTTCACACTTGGCTGTTGGGGAATATTATTTTAAGGCGTGTTACTTTTGTTTATGTTGTGGAACATTTGTTTAATGATGTAAAGATGTGTTGCTTTTGTTTATGCTGCATTTGTTAAACTCTGTGAAACGGAGATTCTTTGCCTGTCTAAAACACCCAACGGTCTAATAAAGAGCTGAATGGCCAATAGCAAGGTGGGAGTAAGGGTAGGTGGGGCTGGCAAGCAGAGAGTATAAATAGAAGGAGAGCCGAGGAAGAGGAGGATTAATGAGAGAACAAGGGGAGAAGGATGACAGAGGCCGGCCACCTAGGCATCCAGCCTCTCAGCTACTCAGCCACCCAGCTAGTCATGGAGTAAGAGTGAAAGTAAGATACACAGAAGTAAAAAAGGGAAAAATCCCAGAGGCAAAAGGTAGTCAGGATAATTTAAGAAAATCTGGCAAGAAACAAGCTAAGTCAAGGTTGGGCATTCCTAACTAAGAATAAGTCTCCATGTGTGATTTATTTGGGAGCCGGGTGGCAGGTCCCCCCAAAAGCAAAGAACAAAAAGCCAAAAGAGTAAAACTTCCCACTACACTTGGCTTTCTTTACCCAGGTTTTGGGGATGGAACTCAGCTTCCCACTTTCACAGGGAAAGTACTTTAATGATGGTGATGACTCCCTTGGAGAACTGAAACTCTGTCCCATGATACAACAGCCCATCTTTTCTCCTCCGACCCCAGGCAATCACTGTTCTACCTTCTACCTGTAGGTATTTGACCATTTGTGAGTGGGTTCCTATAATATTTGTCCTATTGTGGTTGGTTTGTTTAGCGAGTTATCTTTAAATTTCATGCAAGTTATAGTACTGGCAGAAGTACCTTTTTAAAAGGCGAAATAATATTCCATTGCGTGGATATGCCCTGGGGCAGTCCCTGTCTTTTCACTGTTGTGACTGATGGCTTCTATGGCTATAGTTTGGTTTTGGTTATCAAGTAGCAGTGTTGGGAGGTGGGGCCTATAAAAGAAATCTGTGTTTCCCTTGGACACTGGAATAAATTGGAGAGTAGGTAGTTCTTGAGCGATCAGGTGATTCTAATGCTATATGACCCCTTTGTTCCTCTCTATCCTTTGGAATAAATATAAAGCTGTGATCCAATGAACTTATAAATAAATTGGTTAGGCTTAATAGTTCTGGAGGTTGGGGAGTCTGTAAGTATGGTGCTGGCATCTGGTGAAGGCCCTGAACTATGTACTGACATGTGGAGAGCATTGCATGAGAGGTGGAACAAGCATGCACATTCAAGTCTCCCTGCATCCTAACATGTGGAAAGCATTGCATGGGAGATGGAACAAGCGTGTGCACTGGTCTCTTGTATTCCTTTCATAAAGCCACAGATGCCACACAGGGGCCCCACCTTTATGGCCTCATCTAACTCCAACCACCTCACACCAATGGCCAAACACCAAACACCATCAACACCTGAGCTTTGGAAATCCTACCATTTGATTCCAACATGTGGACTTTGCAAGACAAAGTCAAACGTGTTCTAAGGAGAGAGACAGGCAATAAACCAAGCAAGCCCCACCCTGTCCCATAGACCAGTGGGTTAGAACCTTCACTGTTACATGAGCTTATGCTTGGGAGAGGCAGGCACAAATTGCTTTCCCCGGGGCCTAACTTTCAGAAGCTCTACCTCATGGTCTGGACTTCCTAGAAGCCCACCCTGACTCTTAGTGAGTGTGTGGCCCTGGACTACACATCTGGAGCCCAAGGCTGTGGTCATCCCCTGGTGATCCAAACCAAGTGGCTCTGTCTGTGTGTTTGCCTTGGTCTGCTCTCCAGCCAGGATGAGTGAGTCTGGTGAACTCCCCACAAAATACAGTAGGTTACATGGGAGCCTGCGTCCAGAAATATTCCATAGATCCAAAAGTGCCCTGCAGACACAAGAAATTAGAGTCCTCAGGATGAAGTCACCTTGGAGAGTCTGAAGTCTTTCTGCCAAGCTTTCAGGATCTGACAAGGCAGAGCAGAAACAGAGCAGGGCCTACCTGCCCACCTGGGAAGCAGTGGTTGGTGCCAACATGGAAGATCAAAGTCTAGGGCCATACTTGTGCACAGGGCATGGGGCAGATGACACCCTTACCATGAGCAATGCCGGCCACCTCATCCACAAACTCCATGCGAGGAGGAGGCTCGTGATTCTGCCTCTTGGCATCTATGGGGGAGGAAAACTGAGCCTGTGTGACATGTCATTTCATCAAGGCCTGATTTTTCCATTTCAGCCATTAAATAGGCTTTTGCTTTAAAATGATTAATAAGTTTGAATCCATATAGCAAGTTATACATTAACAATTGTGGGCACCAGAGACAAGAACAAAAGAAACTTCATTACCGCATTCCATTTATCAAACCTCTAATAAGAATGGCATTACTTATACACCTTTGCCTTCCAACCCTGAACAATAGGCCACTTCCTAGGACTTTGTGTGACCTAACAACAACCCAAAAAATGAATATGTTCACTTGAAAGGAAAAATATGACCCTGTACTTACAATGGCCCACTGAGCTACGAGGAGGAAATCTTAAAAATTCCCTCTAGGGCTGCAGTGACCAGGCAGGGCAACTGTTAGCACCAAGCCTCAAGGGACACATCCAGATGATGCTCTTGCATGGGGTAAGCCTGTGATTGTTCCAAAAACAACACCTTGAAATAGATGTTCCAGTGTGCCAGGAAACACGGCTCCTCGGAGGGCAATGTCCTCCACAGCGTGCCGGCTGGGTGAGTGATTTACATGCTGGCCCCGCAGGTATTATGGGCTGCCCTCACATAGCTGCGGCCCCACAGTCTGGGCCTTGCATGTGTCCCACCAATCTGAGGCTGGCTCTGCCTTCCGTGGCAATTTTACAGACTGTGGGCTCTTTCACTTGGCTGTTATGCTTTCTAGAAGGCTCCCCCAGAAGTGCACCTTATATGTCTCCAAGGCTCACTCAGCTCTTTCCTCTCTGTGCAAGGTATTTTTCCATCTCACTCAGCATTTCCAGTAGCTGGGGTTCAGGCCAGCAGCAGCTCCTGACCTCTGGTGCCCGTCTGGGTACCCAGACTCGGAGAGCGGCTCCTTTCTCTTGCTGAGGCCCCTTCCTCTGGGCGAATGGAGCATGCATCAGACTTGAGCAAAGGCAAGCTTCTGCTGGGGAGGACTCAGGGTGCTGGGAAGGCAATTGGCCCTGCCTCCCTCTTTGCACAGCCCTGAGGGTATGGCATTGAAGACAAGATCCCTTCTAGAAGGGTGGGATGGGCAAACACAAAACAAAACAAAGCAAGTATTCAGTCACCATGATGAATTGTTAAGTGAACTAAAGAAAACAAGCAGGGTTACCGGGAAAGAAGGTGAGGGAGATACGGGCAGCAGAGTGGGGCATGGAAGGCAGTGCTCCACCTGCCTGTGTCATCCCTTTTGTGAGCGTAGCAAATGGCCCCCTCTCGACAGAAATGACCCATGAACAGGTTGTGCATTTGGCATAGCTCCAAGAAGTCCCCCTGGCTTGGGAGTGGATACCTATGGGTAGGGTAAAAGTCAAGCACCATCCCACAGTGAAGCCACAGGGTGCCGTCCCCTCAGGACTATCCAGAGTGCTCCTAGAAAGGTGACACCAAGGAGACCTGAAGATTGTGTCCCAATCTTGCCACACCCAAACCCCAGCACCTCAGATTGAGACTCCATTTGGAGACAAGACCTCTAATGAGCCACAGGTAGAAATGAGGTGAAGGGGTTTAAATGAGGCCCAAAGGGCAAACCCTAATCTCACCAGACCAATGTCCTTGTAATAGAGAGAGACACAGATAGGAGGTGCCATTGACTAGTCTGAGGCAGCCAGCCCCACCAATGCCTTGCCCTGGGCTTCCAGCCACCGAGAATGGAAAGAGATAAATCTATGGTATTTTGGAATGATCCTTCTAATTTAAAGGAAGTGTAGACTGGAGGCCCTGAGGAAGAGGTGGATGGAGTGTGTAACAGAAAGGTAGCATTAGCTGGGTTCCAGCCAATAGGACAAAGCACACCAGAAGTGTTAGGGAGGTGGTGGTCCCCTGAAGGGTGTGAGAGTACTGGTGCTGGCCCTGGACATATGCAGGCAGGCAGGAGCCCAAACCAGTAGAACCCAAGCAAAGCCCAGGGAGTAAGGTAGACATGAGCATGCTATGTATGGTTTGAATAAGGGAGATTCAACGGGCCTTGTACTAATGCTGTGGTCACAAGGATGGCGCTGTTGTGGCCCCTGAAGCTGTAGGGCCTCTACAGAGGTACTTCGGTAAGTGGAAGCATGCTACTGAAGGGAACTTTGGGACCCCACTTCTGTCCTCTATCTTTGCATACTTCCTCTCCCATATACTGCCACCATGTTATAATACCCTTGCCAAAGGCCTCAAACAGTAGATCTTGGACTTGGTCCCCTGAATTGTGAACCCCAAACCAGTCTTTACTTCAGGTGACTTTACCAGTAGCCATCATAAATGTATTTTTTCATTTACATATATGTATAGTTGTGTACCCACATGTGTGGGGAGTATGTGCATGAACATGTGTGTGAGTTATAGAGGCCAAAGGTCGATGTTAGGCATCTACTGTTGTCCATCTTTTTTTTTTTTTTTTTTTTTTTTTTTTTTTTTTTGAGATACAGGCTCTCACTGAACTTGGAGCTCCATGATTGGCTGGGCTGTCTAGTGAGCTTCATTGATTACAGGTGTACAATGCCATGTGTGAGGTGCCGGGGGTCTGAACTCAGGTCCTGAGGATCATGTAGCAAGCAAGCACTTGGCAGATGTACCTATCTCCCCAGGCCCCTGCTATTGGCACTGTTTTGTTATAGTGACACAGAACTGGCCAATATGGGTGACTTTGCTCCCCAGACCTATTTACTAGACTGAGAAACTGGTTAGAGGTGGGGAACAGCCCACACTCCTGGGCTTTTTGCTTATAGATTTAGTCGTCAAAGTGTGTGTGGGGGGGGGGGGACAGAATCCTAAAGGCCTCACATTTCTTCAAACTGTTTGCTTCATGAGCCATCAAGTTTTTCAGACAGCCTCTCTGCAGATGAGTCGACCTCTTTTCTGCTGTCAATGACAACTAGGGGAAGGCACCAGGAAATCATACCTGTTGGGTTCACAACTGTCACCTTTTTCCCACAGCTCTCTGGTCTCTGGGCACAGTTCACTCAGGTGGCTGCTGTGTGTGTGTGTGTGTGTGTGTGTGTGTGTGTGTGTGTGCGCGCGCGCACGTGCGTGCGTGTGTGCTCGAGCATGTGCCCCCTCACACCCCCATAGAAGCAGAGGCTGAGGAGAGGGGCCAGCTTCGAGAATCTCCTGTGACCTTCAAGTCTCCCTCAGCTGTCTTCATCCATAAGAGGGAAGATAGAAACTCATTCTGCTAAACTCTCTAGATCCTGGAGGTGGAGGGGGAAGAAGAAAAAGGAGTGGGAGGGAGGGGGAAGGAAGATAGGAAGGAAAGAAAGAAGTAATCGAAGGAAGGAAGGAAGGAAAAAAGGAAGGAAGGAAGGAAGGAAGGAAGGAAGGAAGGAAGGAAGGAAGGAAGGAAGGGATTGACTGATTAGTGTCCTTAGGCGTGGGTTTGAGTCCAGGCTGACTGGTCCTCTGCTTTCTCTGAGGAGGATCCTGAAGGAATCCATCCTCCATGGTTGTTGGGAGAACCAGGTAAAGTGAAAGTATGGTCTTGTTCAGTCAAATATAGTCTTTTGCCTGAGCTAGAAATTCTTAATTTTGCTGAAGAAAAGGGAACGCAGTGGGCAGGGTTGCTATGTGCCACGGGGCTCTAAGGGCATAGATAAGAACTAATCTGCAGGGACTGAGAAGACCCTGACACTAAAATGTGGTGTGTCTCTTGAAGAAAGCTTGGGAGTGGCCTCCCCTCCCAGGTGTGCCTGCTCAGCTCCATCCTGAATCTGCCACCTGCACCGTCCATCTCTTTCCCTGACAACCTGCTCCCACCCCACCCACCCACACTTCTAGTTGCCAACCCTCATGCTTCAAACCTCAGTTTCCTGGTGGCTCTGAGTCTCCTAACTCAAGGTCCAGATGGCGGAGGGGAGGGGCCAGGAGGAGATGTGGGGGTCCAACTGGCTCTGCATCTTACCAGCAGATGATTACCTTTTAGTCACAGTTTCTAAGGGCCCATGGGAGGCCTGACATAGCGAGGTGACGTGCTGTTGAGTTCTGAAAAGGAAGAGAATTCTTTAAAATGTGACACAAAGCCTACTTTGTTTTGTTTGTTTATTCTATTTTTTCAAAACTCCACTGATACTTAGCTTTGCAATAGGCTATTGTCAACTGAGCATGCTTGGCAAAGTGCTCGCTCTCTCTCTCCTCTCTCTCTCTCTCTCTCTCTCTCTCTCTCTCTCTCTCCCTTGAGGTGATAACCACATTTCAGAGTCTTCAAAATCTTTGAGAAGAGCCTACCCCTTCACCCTATGACCCTCTTTACAAAGACTCTTTTGTATTTGACTTTGGTGGCTGAAGCATTCTGGGAAAGAAGATGCCTTGCTTCTAACAGGAACCAGGCCTTCTCCCCGAGCTTTCAAGGCACTTCTTCTCTGCCATGCTGCCATCTCTCCCTAACTGAAGACCTGTTGTGTGGCCAGCTGGCCTAAACCCAGCTCTTGATTTCTAGTTGTTATGATAAGCTAGAAGCTGAGAAAACTGATAGCAGGGAGAATTCTATTTTGCTGAGGCTTCTGTCCAAGGTCATTTGCTCTTCTAGTGTGGCCTAAGGCAAGGCAGAGCATTATGGCTGCAGGAGCAGGCAGGAACATTGAGGAAGCCACTCCCCTCATTGTGGCCAAAAGGCAAAGAGCAGGAGAGAAGAGGCCAGGCACAGAGGTCAAGTATTTGTCTCTAGTGACCCACCCCTCAACTAGGCCCTGCTTCTCAAGGTTCCCACCACCTGCCAGTGACACCACAGTGTTACACATCTGTCAGTGGACTGATTTGATGGTGGTGTCAAAGACCTCATGGCCCAGTTACTTCTCCAGAGCCCATTCTATGGGCAAACCACATTGGGAAGCCAACCTTTGACTCATGAGCCACAGTGCCAATCATGAATACAAACACGTGGCCACGACCAGCCACCACAGTTCAGTCTTATTGCTGACATCATTCTTTCTTGTTTGTTCTCATCAGATCCCACCTTGTCTGCTGTGGTGGTATTGTAAAGTGTCATTGTAAATAAACTCAAGTTTATTTCCCAGATTGCTGTTCCCTGTGGGTTTTAGGTGAGAGAGGGCCATAAAAAAAATCTCAGGGGAGATTTGCCAGATTAAAGGGAAAAGTAGTCATTTTGGTCTCTCAAGGGTCTTTGAGATCTATTGCCCCACCTTGAAGTGAGGTAGTAGCCAAGTCTCCAAGGCCTCACCTTCCCATGATTCTCCTTACCTCAGACTTCAGTGAAGTCTGCCTCCTGCAGGGCCACTGGGGTCAGAACCGAAGGAATGAACACAGACTCCAGTCCATCGTGGACTGAGCTCATAGGTGAGTTCCAGCTGGCTCTTACCCTCCCTCTCCCCCCCCCCACACCCTATGTTACCTTCTGTCCACACCCTATGTTACCTTCTGTCCACCTTTCCTTCCCAGATGCTGCCCACAGCAAAAAAAAACCTTATAGAGAGCCTGATGGCCACACTGTGAACTCATAACTCTGTGACACCAACATATGCTTTGGTGACTTCTCCACTGACTAGTGTGCTTCCACAGGTGACACTGCTAGACTCTACTCTCACAGCAGGCTTCCTTCATTCCACCCCTGGATGGATTGGCTTTAAGTCCAGAGGAATTTTTACTTCAACACAACGATTCCTTTGAAGGCCATTGACAAATTGACCCCCTGACACTTTTGGCACCACGGTTCCATTGAACTGCAGAAAACAGGAGAAGCACCTACTATAGGCAGACAGCGCAGTGCACTCCAGCTTCCAGATGAGCCCAATCATCCACATATGTACATCATTTCCTGCGGAAATCTGTAAGGACACTGCTACTCTGGACAGTGCAAAGCAGTGGAATCTTCCACAAGCTGTCACTCCAGTGCCTCCCCGAGCTTTGCAGAGAAAAGCAGCCTTCGAGGAACACCCCCTCCATTCTTCAGCGAAGGGAGGGACTGAGGCTTGGGGACACTGGATGTTCTGTCTTGTAGCTTGAGAATTTGTAAACTTGTGGGCTTGAGAGCCTAATAGAGACCCTTTATTCTGTTCTGTTTAGAACACGGTATTTTTTGTAGGGGGTGGGGATGGGTCTGGTTTGGATTATATCGTTAACTTCCTCTGTGGCCCTTCAAACCCACAAAAGAAAAATTTGTTAGTTGTCCTGGCTTGCTTTCTATTTTCATGGAAAGACCATGACCAGAAGTGACTTTGAGTAAGAGTTTACTTGGCTTACAAACCTCAGGTCACAGTTCCCTGAGGAAAGCCCAGGCAGGAACTCAAGGCAGGAACCTGGAGGCAGGAATGGAAACAGGAGCCACATGGAGCACAGCTTTCTGGGTTGCTCCTCCTGGCTTGCTCAGTCTGCTTCCTTATACCCCCAAGGACAAGCTGCCCAAGGATGGCAGCACACACAGAGGACTGAAATCTCCCATATTAATTGTTGGTTGAGAAAATACACCCACAGACTTGCCTGCAGGCAAACTGATGGAGACATCTTCTCCACTGAGTTTCCTCTTCCCAAGTAACTAGCTTGTGTCAAGGACAGTAGTAATTACTGGAAGTGAATGGGGACAGTACATCCCTTTAGGTAAAGCAGAGACTCCTAGGTCTCACCTCCCAATTTCTTTCTTTTTTATTTCCTGCCTTTCTTCCCTCCTTCTGTGTAGCCCAGGCTGGCCTTGAACGCTCAACTTCCTGCCTTATCCTCCTGAGTGCTAGGACGAAGTGTGTGTTGTTTCTCCCTGCCTCTTCCTTCTGTATGCTTTCTGTTGGCCTCTCCAGCTATGCTCTGTTGAGGTCAGTAGTCTGGAGACTCAAAGCTTTCCCAACTGAGTCACGTGCCACTCTTCTCCCTGGAGACAATGATATAGCCCTGAGTGTGTAAAACAGACATGTGTTTAGTCTTTTGAGAATGCACTGTGCACCCATTATGAGTAAACTGGAAGGGATGATAATGATATAAACAGGTGTGTGTGTGTGTGTGTGTGTGTGTGTGTGTGTGTGTGTGTGTGTGTGTACTTTATTTGAGAGGAGCATCAACTGAAATGCTGAACTCTCAGTGAACCATGGGACATCATGTAAACATCAGACCCAAGTGCTCTTCTATAGATTTCTGGAAATTGTTCCCATTTTCTGTTCATTTGTCTCAAAGTGCAGCATGTGTTTCTTTGCTTTAAGTATTCCCTGCAAGAATACTTCCTCACCAGCAGCAATGAAGCCTCTAAACAAGCAACCTCCTGCAATGATTAGCTCAGGGGAAGCTGAATAGCAAGCCAAAGCAGTCTGGGAACTGGGACCATGGTAGGACTGAAGTAAGACTTTCCCATAGCCGAGCGTTGGTAGTGCACACCTTTAATCCCAGCACTCAGGAGGCAGAGGCAGGAAAATCTCTGTGAGTTCGAGGCCAGCCTGGTCTACTGAGCGAATTCCAGGACATACTCCAAAACAGAGAAACCCTGTCTCAAAAAAACAAAAAACCAAACAAAACAAAACAAAACAACTTTCCCATAAAGTCCAGCAGGTCCAGGGCACATGGGGGAGTAACTAAGTTAGTCTTACTGCAAAGTTCCTCCTGGCAGACTTCAGGAGAGTCCACTCTTAACAGTTGAGAAAGTGGGGTGAATTTTGGAAAGTTCTGATGTGTGATAAGTCTTCTAATGGGACAAAGGAACAAATCTAGAAAGTTCCCTCTTCTCCTGAACCCATGGCTGTGAGGATCAAGCTAGCCAAGGGTCAGTGAGAACCAATACTGCCAATTGTGGACTGCTAATCTTGAAATAGCCTTTTGTCCCAGTCATCCCTCATAAAGGTTCACGTTGGATTCAGGGGACATGGTGCTCCATTACCAACTAGTGCACACTACCCTGATAACCTTTGTCTAGCAATATTTGGCTTTGTTCAGTGTCTACACCATCGTTCATCAACACTGTTCAGTCACATTTCCTCCCTGTATTGATAACAGCTACTCCTTACCATATGCTTGTCCATGATGGGCGTCTTAAATGTATTAATCCACCGGTCCTCACAAAGAAACCCTGCCTAATCTACCGATGAGGAAACCGAGGCACAGAAGGTAGCCCTCCATGAAGCTGCAATTTCAGCCCCTCCGTCTAGCCCCAGTCTGTATTCTGTTGCTCCACCACCCGATGCAAACTGAGGCTCATCTCTCTGGGGTCTTAGAAGCTCAGAGGAGAAACTGAGTCAGCACATGCTGAATAGTCATAATGCTTTTTTGTAGTTCCACTTCTGATACCAAAAGCTGGCCACTTTCTCCTTGGGAACATCACTGAAGTCTAGGCATTGACTTGGTCATTGGAAAAATTAGGCTGATAATTATAGTAGCCCATAAGGTTGCTGCAGGAGCTAGGAGGATACTGCTTGCAAGATGCTAGGAGAGTATGCACCTATGGGAATCCCTGTGCATCCACCCAATCACATGGGCCAGTGTGCTAATGTTCTAAGTATCGCCAGTGTTTACTGACAGTAGACAGGGTCCATGGTGGATGCCACACAGCCATGAGAACAAAAGGACTGCAGCCGGGCAGTCACCTGGGCGACCCCAAAAGCAGCAAGTCAGACCCAGAAGAGTGCATCTGCTGTACCTCCATGGACATCGAGACCACAACTAATCTTTTCTTTATATCCGTGACCCTATAAGTCCTGTTGCTGTTTGTGAGAAACAGACAGTAGTTCTTACCATATCTTTGGAGCCTGCCAGTCTTTGACTCTGTTTTAGTTGGAATTACTATTCTATGACAAAACACTGTGACCCAAAGCAAGCTGAGGATGAATGGGTTGATTTAGCTTACATGTCCACATCATAGACAACCAGTGAAGGAAGTCAGAACAGGAGCTCAGATGGAAGTATTTTCTCAATGGCAGTTCTCTCCCTTCAGATGGCTGAAGCTTATGTCAAGTTGGCATAAAACTAGCCAGGACAGACTTCATCCCTGTTTCATCTCTTCTTGGGCCAGTTCCTTCAGGATGCCATTTAGTCTCCCCTGAGCCTAGGCCTTACAGCAACATGCTGAGGAAGGAAGAGGACCCAGGTAGAGAGTAAATAAGAAGCCTTGGGTGGATGGTAAGAATGATTCCTGAGTAGTTAAAAATATCAGCAAAACCCAGGCATGGCACCACACCTGTAGTCCCAACTAAGAGAGGTTAGGCCAAAAAGATGACTTGAGCCCATTAGTGTGGGGCCAGCCTGGGCTAAATAGCAAGATGCCTTCTCTGAAAACAAAATAAAGTGAAGCAAAATTTTAGAATGCTAATTAGAGAACAACCACAAAGGGCCTTTTATACCACAGGAAGGGAATAGAATCTTATTCCGAGGACGAAGGTCCAGGAGGGTAGAATCAAAAGCCAGGTAGAAGACTGGACATTTGTCCTATGGGAGATGATGGCTTTAGTCTAGAGAGAAAGCCAGACTAAAGTTGGTCAGGGGAGTAAAAAGATGTATTTTACCAATAAAGAGTAACTGTGCAATCTGTTGTTAGTGAAAAATGGGTTAGATTAAGGACAAATTCGTGAATAAGTTTATGTGACCCATTAAAAAAAGCAAATTGATGCTCTAAAACTGGACCTTGAGGATCAGAACAGAAACACTGGGAAGAGTCCCGAGTCAGGAAAGTCCTATTTGCCTGTTCTGTTTTAGGGGCAGTATGGTTAAGAACGGTATCAAGCCAGTCCATGATGGTGGCACATGCCTTTAATCCCAGCACTCAGGAGGCAGAGTCAAGCAGATCTCTGAGTTGGAGGCCAGCTCGGTCTACAAAGTGAGTTCCAGAGAAACCTGGTTTTGAAGAGCAAAACAAAAAACAAAGGAAAGGAAAGAAAAAAAAAAACAACAAAGGCAATCAGAGGATGCTCTGACAAGATGGTGAAGAAAACACCTGGAAACCCGACTCCAGGCCTGGCAGAAAGTGTGAGTCTCTTCACAGTCAGACCCCCAAGAGCACAGAGACTCTGGCCAAGAGGGTCAGAGTGGGAAGAGATCTTAAAGACACATGTCTACACACACAGCTCCCAAAGAGCCTTGTTCTGCCAGCCATAGCCACAGGAAGCCGTACTGACAGCCTGCGCGATCTGTTCTCGCTGAGACTGTTTCCCAATATAATTTACAAATTTCAGTTGGAAATGCATTAGCAGTTGAGCAGTGAGGAACTTCTACCGGGTAAATAGGAAAACTAAATTAAAACCCCAGCTTCGAACACGATCGAACAGTACACACAGCCCCTGCAGTCTTCCGTAACCTTTTCAAGTCTAAAGAGCTCTTTTGTTTTGCCCAGTTTACCGGGTGCTTTTCGTTTGATTTGATTTCAGAAAGTTTTCAGACGGCAGCTGATGAGGTGGCACACACAGCCATCTGTTTGCACAGCCACCCTTAAAGGAGTCTCCGGAGAGAGACAGGTGCTTTAAAACATGGCTAATAGCAGGAAGACAGACAGGTGGGTATGAGACAGTCAGAGAGAGAGAGAGAGAGAGAGAGAGAGAGAGAGAGAGAGAGAGAGAGAGAGAGAGAGAGGAATGCAAAGGGAGCGAGGCCCAGGAAGAAGCAATCATGCAATACCCAGGCTTCTCCATGCTGCCACACATGAAATCAGGGCAGCTCAGTAGCACAGCCCTTGCCTGCTGTACATGAAATGCAGCCCGGGTCTCATCCCCAGCACCACTGAGATTTAAGAAGAGTGTTATAATCATGGGGCAGCTTGCCTCAAGGCCATCACCCTCTCCTGGCCCTGTGTCACTCTGACACTGCATTAGACACTTCAGCCGAGCCACTCACAATTCTCTTGGCCATCCCTGGTCCTTCCCATGAGACCCCCTTCTCCTCTTCCAAACAAAGACCACTGTGGCTCTGGTTTCTGCAAGTGGCTCTCCTCTCTCTGTGTTATTTGTTTTTTCTTCTAGCTTCATTTCTAGGGCAAGTCTCACAGTATGTTAGCTGGACTTTTCATTCATGCAATAAATACCTGGGACAGGGTTCAATCTAATTCAGCCAGCTATGGGTCCATGTGAGACAGACGATCTCAGAAGCAGAAGTGTGTATTGGACCAAAGCTGTTCATCTTTTTGCAGCCAAGCAGCAGAAGGGGGCCTCTAATGACCTTCTACCTCCCCTGAGGCTCTACTTCCCATAATCCCATGATCTTCCAATGCTCTATTCAGATTCCAAATCCATCTGTGACTGATGTGTCGATGAAGGCAAAGCTTCCCGATCAATCATCTCCCAAAAGTTCCCTCTCTGAGCCAAGCTTTCCAAATGGAAGCCTTTTTCGGGAGCAGGGGTTACCATTTCCTATATAAGAAATGGTGATTATGTCCTTTGGCAATTTAATTCATTAAAGTTTTGAAGACAGGTCTCCCCATGTATCCAAGAGTGATCTTGAACTTGCTTTGTAGCCCACGCTGGACTCAAACTCACAATCTTACTGCTTCGGTCTTCCAAGTGCTAGGAGTATGAGCACATGAGGCCACTTTCCATTCCCTTTCAGGAATTTTGGACAGAGAGGTGCCCTGGAAAAGGGCAACCCAGTAATGCATTCTTCAGGTAGCCAGAGAGGAGGCCTCAGGCTATGCCTGGCTGAGAAACCAGTCTGACCTCCACACACTCCCATCCAGTATCAGAAAGTGTCATGTTGGCCAACATTTGTAGCACCTTCTGAGCTACATAGTAAATAACAAGACCTTGTATCAAAACAAACAATAACCACAGGGCAGAGAGACAATTTAGTAGCTAAGAGCATTTCCTGACTCTTGAGGACCTGAGTTCCATTCGCAGCAACCACATGGTAGCTGAGAACATTCTATAACTCCAGTTTCAGGGGATCCAACACCCTCTTCCTATGTGGTGTCCACACATACATACATAAAATCAAATAGGACACACACATAAAAACAATAAATGAGGCTCTGGTGATAGTAAAATCCTTACCATGGAAGCTTGAAGAACTCACATTTAAAAAATCTGGACATGACGACATACATGTGTAATCCCAGGACTGGGGAGGCATAGACATGAGATCCCTAAGGCTCCCTGGTCAGCCAGCTTAGCCCACTTGTTGAGACCCAATCCAATGAGAGAGCCTGTGTCCAAAGACAAGGATGATGTGACCTGAGGAGCGACACTTAACCCTGACCCCTGTCTCTCTCTATATGCACATATGGGTATACTCCTTACATGTGTATGTGTGCGCACACACACAAATAAATAAATAAAATTTCAACTTCTGAGAGACAAGAGCCAGAAGGATGGGCAGAGAGAAAGTGAGATGCCAAATAAAGGCACAGGAAGCAGCATGACATAATAGATAAAAGGCTATTTCTTTATTATTTACAAAGCACTCTTCCAAATCAATACAAAAAAAGTCAAAAAACAGCTCAACAGATGCGAGAGCAGTGAGCAGATGAAGCAACACTCTTAGCTGGTGACGTAGGAAGAAACCCACGCCTGCCAAGAACTAAAGAGTAAAAATTAAAGTTATTTTTTTTAACGGGTTAATAAAAGTTTTAATTTTTTTTTTGGTGTGGAACTCCTAGATGTAGTTAGTCCCTGGGATGTGTTTATATGCAAGTAGTAGACCATGGGGGAACCCTAAGAGATGTCAGGGTGGATGGGGAGAAAGGGAGAACGGAGAATAGGAATGCATAACTCATCTGGTCTCAGGATGTAAATGCTCAGGCCTCCTCCCGAGGCTGATGAGAGGTGAGTGGCCATCAGTTCTCCTAATTCTCAATGAACCTGAGGACAGAAAGCATGGCCTCTTGCCAGCAAAGCACAAGACAAAGACATGCAGGTGCTGGGTGTGGAGCTGAGGGTTGGGCTTGGAGATGGAGCCACAGAATTGGAAAGGGGGGGCTAGTGCCGTGAAGTTTAGTGTAGAGGGACGTTTAGCCACACACTCCCCCCTCTGCCTGTTGGAGCTGCTGCAGCTCACGTTCCTTCCATTCTCACTGTGCACCGGACCCCAGGGAGGTGTCTTTGAGTGTTAGCATCTCTTATGGCATTCACAGTGTCCTTGTGGAACAGCTCATGCCTTCATGTTCACTTGTGAGTGAGCACAGGGACAACCCCCAAGAGCAACCTGCCCAAGGCTCCATGATGATAAGATGGTGGAGAACCAGCTAACCCACTGCAGGGCAACATCTCTAGAGCACTCCATGTGGGGTTTATTTTTTTTTATCTTGAAACTATGGTCCATGTTCCCCAGGCTCTGCCTTGACACTCCCCACTGCCTTGCTTGGCAATTTGGTTCTTCCCTAAAACCTTCCTGAGCACACTGGCCTCCTGAGGATTTTAATTCTGTCTTCTGAGAAAGGTTCCACCAGACTATGACCTCTTCAGGATCTATCCCATTGGTCTCTCTCAAGAGCCTTTCCCTACTTGGCTACACACCTCCCATAGCCCCAAATTTGTGAACACATCCCAGTTTCTCTTCCTCCTGTTTACTTGTTTTCTGCACTGCAGTGATTTCTTTTTTTTTTTTTTTTTTTTTGGTTATTTTCTCCCTTGTTTGTTCTGATTCCTTCAGATAGGTGTAAGTTCCATAAGCTTTTGTCCTTATGGAACATAACAAATGACAGATGGGCACTGATAAGGACTTAAAAGAACAGAACAGTTTAGCCAGACTTGGGATACTGTGTAACCTACAGGATGTACACACTCTGATTCCAGGATTGAGCCCCAGAGTTGGAGGGGAAGGACTCGCAGCCCTGCACCCACACTTTCTTGCATTCCTTGCAGGCAGAAGCTCTGGGAAGCTAAGGAAGAAGCCACAGGAGTGGCATGTTCTCAGCCTTGCCATGTGAGCCTGGGAGAGTGGCATGTGTGTGTAGGATCCTGGCTAACTTCACTTAACAAGCTGAGAAAACAAAAGAGGTTATTATCTCTTATGAAACTGGAAGCTCAGCAATAACCATGTGGCCATTGCTCATTTGGAGGAATCTACTGACTTTAGGGGAGAGCAGAAAGTACTGACATGTTTAAGTTCAAGATGAAGGACACTTCTAGGATCCAGAGCCCAGGCATGCAAGAGAGAATGGATCCTTGTCTCCTACTTAGTTTAGTCTGAAGTTGTGTTTGGGGCCTGCATGATGCTAGTGGAGAAATGTCCTTACACATAATGCCAACAGTAATGCACTTTAGTCAAGGGCTATGGGTGGAGTTCCAGGAACTAACAAGGTGGGAAAGGAAAGAAATCCTGGAGCTTATTTCCCAGACTGTGTGCTGCTTTTAATGTAGCTGAGAGACCTGAATGTTATTCAAATATTACTCAATAATGTTCCCTGGTACTTTCTAGTATTGAATATTTGCTAGAGGCAAATATTCTTTATAATATCTTTGTAAAGCTCTCTATAAATACCATCTGAAGTAGTGAGTTTTTATTTATCCAGCAGTGGTGTAGACATCTATAAAAATTCCTAGAAAGGATGGAGAATGTTAAAGATATTGTGAGAATGACTTGGGTTTGGGGGCTCTAGTTTCTCATTCCCAGATCCCAAAGATTAGCATCTGTTGAAAATTTGGAAAGTCCAGAGCAGCCATGGAAGCTACTGGTCCCTCAATTAGAAGGGCTTGGTTGCTCAGCATGTGGCAAGTAATGACACAGAAGCTTGTCACAAACACCTTGTGTCCTTCCCAAGCAGGTAAGCCAGTCACCACCAGACACTGGTGCTGGTGTCCCTCCTTGCTGAGGACTTCCATGACGTTGTCAGTGATACTGCTGGTGACTGATGGGTGTTTCCATGTACCAGATTCTTCATGTCCCTATGAATACTGGATTCTCTGGGCTGTAAGCTTCCCGCCTGTAAAAAGAATTTAGTGATCTTTTCAAACATGATTCTCAGTGAGACAGGAGTAAAAAAAAAACTCAGTAACTGCAGGGTTAGCCATGTGCCCACCACATTCCTGAATGCCATGCCCCTAATTACCTCAGCTACATTGTGATCTTTATTTCCAAGAATCACTGCAAAACTGATAAGAATCAAAGAGTTTAGGAAACACAGCCAGAGCCTTGTGTGAGCCCTGTGGTTTCAGGGCCTACAGTTCAGGTGCTGGGAGGCTGAACTCTGCACATTCAGCTTTCCTCCTCTTTAATCCCACAGATGCCTTCTAGCACTTTCCATCTCTACCAGCTGGCATGCCTCTAAGATGGAAGAGGCATGGGTTCTTGGTCTGGTGACTGTGACCAGTAGCATAGAGATAGACCTGGGTCGTCACACTTCCATGAACGGCAGGGCAACTCTAGAAATCAAATCCTCCCAGCCCTAGGTCAGAATTTGTCTAAAGCATGTAAAAATACTTTGCTGAGGGTGAACACTGCAAAATGTTCAGCATTAATGTCTTTGCATCTGTCTCCCAGTCTTGTACAAAGTAGGTGTTCAGTGAAGGGTTGAACTGAACAGATGACAACATCTTCTTTAGTTAATAGTTATTCAAGAAGAACCAAAGAAACCCCGGGAGCTATCACTGTTTGCCTCTCCCCAGCTGATACTAATCATTATCCTTGGACTGACACCCCACAAATTTGGGTTGGGCATAATAGCTACTCTTTGCTTGACATGAGGCTTAGTGGCCCAGAAGCAGAATGCAGCAAACAGGCTTTATGTCAGACTTGGCTGCCGGTTGGGAAGCACAGGGCTATCTTGTCTAACAGCATGGAATGTCCCCAGGGCAACTGGCACTGCTTGGAGAAAGTCTTCAGACCTGCAGTGCCCGTGATACACAAGTTCCAAGTCTAGCAGGGCCCCGAAATCTGGATAGATTTCATACATACAACCTTGAAGTCCACCCCAGAGAACTGGCTTTGGTATTTAGCTCTTCGGATGTTTCGAATGTAGCAAACGCTGTAAGAGTGTGAGATAATCTTCACAATGATTTTTTAAGATTGATTTTTATGTGCATTGGTGTTTGGACTGCATGTATATCTGTGTGAGGGTTTCAGATCCCCTGGAACTAGAGCAACACATAGTTGTGAGCTGCCATGTGGGTGCTAGGAATTGAACCTGGGTCCTCTGGAAGAGCAGCCAGTGTTCTTAACCTCTGAGTCACCTCTCCAGTCCATCACAATGTATTTTTAAGGGTCATGGGAGGATTGCTTAATGGCAAAACATGTGTTTAGTGTGATTAAGACTTGGGTTCAATCCTCAGTCCCACCACCACCAAAAAAAAAAGGAAAAAGCAGGAGGGGGACCTTGTGTGGGGGACCTTGGCAGATCCCATGGCAAGTGACAGTGACTGAAAGAGGCAGAGGGACAACCATGCCAGGCAGACAGAGCTTAAGTGAGTTTTATTCGAAAGGGAAGGGGGGAGGAGAAAACAGGTAAAGAGACACAGAGACAGAGAGAGAACCGAAGAGGGAGACAGGAAAAGTCCTGTCTGCCTCAGGGGAACAGCAGTAAAGAGCAGGTAAAGAGAGAACATAAAGAAAGCGGGAAGGAAAGGCTCTGGAAAGAGAGTGTAAGTGGGTGGAGGTCTTTCTTTTAAAGGGGTCCTTTGCACCTGGGCTGACCAGGGTATTGCCTGAGTGCATTGTGACAGATGACAGGGCAGGCCAGCATAATGCCTGAATCCTTGCAGCTAATATCATAAATACTGTATAGGCTCAGACATACTTCATGTACATATGTATTATGTACTATGAAGTGGGTAGAAATATGCATATTAAAATTTCAGAGCTGATTTTATGCTTGTTTTTGTGGCTGTTTTGTGGGAAAGGGGGTTGAACTCAGTCCTCATACATGTCAGACAAGCACTCTGCCACTGAGCCATGTCCCAAGCCTGTAATTGTTTCTTTATTATCAGTGAGCCTACAACTGGCTTTATGGCTTATCATTTTGTATATCACCGGGTTTATAAATGACCATATTCACTTCCAGGATGAAAACCAGTAAAATTGTGTTAGAGTGATACTGTGTGAGAATTTTTTTTGCAGTGCTGAAGGATGTTTCTATGATGGTTTTAATATGGACACTGAGAAGTATGGATGGTATTTGCTGAGCACTTACAGCTCTGAGCCACTGTGTAATCCTCTCACCCTTGCTGCCTTGAACCCTCAAGAGGAACTGTGTAAGGAAAGCATTAATCCACCCCTTTAAACATGGGAATCTAAGGTCCTGAGGGCTGAGACACAAACCCCTGCACACTCCGTTTCTTCTCTTAGGAGGTGCAAAGGCAAGCATAACTCCTTTTTCCTTGGCATAGTACACAGGAGCTCATAAGTGTACACAAAAACATCTAGTTTTCTTCATAGGCATCAGGATGGTGAATTGGCTTTGATTTTTCCTTATACTTACCAGTATTATTTTTTTCCTCCTTCCCTCCCGGGGGGTGCCTTTCAGAGGAGCTTCAACAGGGTTTCTCAGACTCCCTGCAGCCTCTCTATTCCTTGTTCCTTGGGGCAATGCTCTGCTTCCTGGAGAAAGAGTTCAATCCTGCTACCTGCTGTACGTGGCAGGCCTGAGTAGGAGCCCTAAAGAAACTGCTGTAGCTCTACTTAGCACCCCAGGATCTCTTCTGGCTTAGGGGACCTTGCAGGGTACAGGCTGGGGAATATATTCCAAATTCCACCTGCAGCAAGGGCAGAGGTGAGTCACATCAAAGCTCTAAGCTTAGTGACATTGTCTATAAAACAAATGCTCCATTACTACCATCTCACAGGACTGGGGGCTGCCATAGCTAAGAGCCCAGGACAACACCTGACACAGTGACTGCTCTATACAGTGTGATGATTAGAGCTGACTGTCACTCTGATCATGACAAAATGACCCAGGAAATGTTCTCTTAAAGCTATTTTCCCCACCTCTCCACTTTCAGCTCCTTATTCCAGCTTGGACTTCCCAGGCTCTGGTCTTTTTCCTACCCCAACAACAAAGTCTTTTCTTGTTCCTTCTCCTCCAGGATAACCTTCCAGATGATGATTAGATTCTCCTGGTCAAATCTATTGAATGAGATGAACAGCTGTGAATGTACCCAACCATTAAGGGTGGCCTCACATTTGCTTTTCAGGGAGCTTTTCAATGTCTATGCCCAAAAGAATTGCAATGGTGGCTGCCTATGCTTTGGAATACATAGGTGTTCCTGGTGATGAGGACATGGGTCCTGAGGGGACAATGGTCTGTAGGGAGTATGGAGCTCAGAGCCTCACCCATATTTCTTTTGACCATTCCCAACCCTTCTGTTGAAGGCTGTGACTTTGTCGACTTGCTTTTGCATTGATGGAAGCCTGCAGAAGCCTTTGAACTTGTTTCCAATGCCCCACACACTTTACTATGCCCATGACCTCATCATCGGCCATAGTTTCGCAGTCTAAGGATTTAAAAAGCCTTCATGCTTTTCCTAAACAAATGCTTTCCTGGCTGTACTAGTGAGCTGGGCACCACTGAGGCCAAGAATGTGCTCGGCTGAGCACATACAAGGTTTTGTGTCCAATGATGGTAGAAGAGCAGAAAGTAGGCCATTTTTAGTCAACACAGCAAACTTGGAGCTGCTGACCATAAACGCACTGTTAGCCCATCAAAATGACTAACTGGGATATGAACGTCAGAAAATACCCAATTTCCAGCTTCGTGGTCTCACTGCCTGAGCAGCGTTTTCTGATGGTTTTATTTATGGTGCTGTCCCTCCTGATTTGCCCAATTCTAAATAAATCATCACCAGTCTCACTGACCCACATCCCATTTCTTACTAACCATCTTCAATCTGTCTCTCTTGAGTCTAAATGCAAGTGCAGTAAAAACCACTGTGAATCCTTTAGGGTACTTCTCACCAATTAAAAGTGGCATATTAAATTTCTGAAAACCTTTGTAATCTGCAGCATAAAATCACATTTTATGGTAGCAGATAATTTAGAATCCATAAGCTAATTAAATGCAGTGAATGACAAGTGTATTCTCTAGATAAATGATAGATAAGTCACAGATAATATACGAATCTAAGAGACTAGAACCGTTAGAAAAAGAAGGGGGAAAACTGAGTCACAAATGTTAGTCCTTTTACACAAATGATTGATTGTATTAACTATGTAATGGAGTTGATTGCTGCATCTTTCTGCCTCCAGATCTCCTGGAACTATGAGGACAGCCTCTTCTGCCATGAAGGAGTCAGCATCCCTCTCTATACTGCTATATACCATGACACTCCTGGATGTAGACAGGATACAATGTCTCTGTTTCTTCCTCTTGTCTCCAGACAGATGGACCACAGCTACTGAGAAAAAGTGAGACTTCCAAATGAAGACATCAAAACTATAACTGAGAAAGTGCCCCTTCATAGCCCAGAAGTGTTTGGATCTTGGATCAATCATATATTTTTTGATGGTCATCTATCTTGGCATGGAGAAGGATTCAGAGACTGTGTAAGAATGAATGCAGTGATCAGCCAGAGACATGTGGGATTAGGGAAGCAGAATGTTAGCCTGCCTAAGTCCAGACCCTCATTTAGGAAGAGGGGAAGGAGGTTAGGCCTGTGGGGCCAGTCAAGCTCAAGAGAAAGCAGCCCATAGCATATGCAAGGTGCTAGGTTCTATGAATGTGTTTGTGTGTGTGTGTGTGTGTGTGTGTGTGTGTGTGTGTGTGTGTAGGCTGGCATAGAACACTTGACTGGAATCCATGAGGCTCTGAGTTCAGGTCTCAATACACCTACATATGCATGAAGATAAAGAAGAGCGGAGAGGAGTCAGATACAAGGAACAGAATTGATTCCCCAAGATCAGAAAGGGAGGGGTCAGACTTGTGACAATAATACAAAGCCTACATTGTTGGTCCTCTGAGTTCCCAGCAGATCCCAAGGCAATTTTCAAAGTCCTGAAAGACACGGAGGATGCATGGTTTATATTTGTAGGACTGTGCTGAGTCATTGTCTCCATACTTACTTCTATGAAGAGAGGCATCATTTGTGGCCAGAACCAAAGCTCCACTGAAACCACCTAGTGGCCTTGATGTTGCTTGAACAGATAGATGGCAAAGGCCAAATGCGGCTATGCCAGGAGGGCTTCAGAAGAACAATAAGAGCAAAGGAGATGATGAAAATGTAGGAAAATTATCAGGAGCCAGAAAAGATGGAAACAAGGTTTCGCTTGTTTCCCCAGTCCTTCATTCCCAACACTAAGAGAAGATGGGAAGAGCCTTCCCTTTCCTGCTTGCCAAGCTCTAATGCTCCAGTGGCGACTCATGACAGGTAAGCTCAGACACTGTGGCATTGGGTGGATATTCTGCTTAGACTTAGGTAGTCAACTCCTGGAAGAAAGCTGCACAGCAATTGTGGTCCAGGAGAACTCTTCATCTGATGACAGGGATAATGCAGACCACCTTACACAAAGAAAGGGTAGTGTATAGTTCATTAAGCTAAAAACGTCACCATTAGAGATCATTTCAGGCCTGGTTGGATCCAGGAATTCCAAACTTCGTTGCTGAGTCTGGGATTTCTTCTCAGTATTTGGGTAACTTTTCCTTTCGTTGGCTCCATTTTCTGGCTGATCGGCCACATGGGCCATAACCTGTTATGGTTATGGGTTTGACTCTTCTGACCTTCAAATCCATCAGCATAAATGAGAGCCTATCTCCAGGCATTCCACCAAATTTCCAGGTCTGAGTCTCACTCTGACCCTATGCCCACACCAGGAGCAGTTACAGCAACATCAGGTACATATGCTGATGTCTGGGGAAAGCCTGCCTGTGGTGTAGCAGAAAGGCTGAGTGGAGACTGGGGTGAAGCAGAATTAAGGAGGGGCTAGAAAAAGGTCCGGCCCATGGGTATGCACCACAGACTCACTGTCTGAGGTCCAGAAATACTTAGCAGTTCACTGTGGAGGTCCACAGTAGTGCTCAGGACTGACTGAGATGCCATAGGACAGCAGCTACAGGGACACATGGGAAGGAAGGTTCAAGCCTCTATCTGAAAGCCACTGGCATGGAAGCCTCACTTCCCTGTGAGCTCAGGTTGCTTCCATGGCCCCTGGCCAACCTCAGACTCCAAAAACCAGGGCTGTTATCTTGCTTGTCCAGTTTTTCTGACTTTAGAACATGTCAGCCTCAGGATACACAGCACAGACCCTGCCTTCCTCCCTGAAGCTGGATACTTACTACCCATCTGAGGAGCTCAGTCCTGTTAATGGGCCATCGTGCTAGAATAGAGAGGCCACCATTAACAAGCAGAGGTCACTGGTGTTCTGGGGACACCTCAGGCAAAGTGCTTCTATTTAATCCTCACACAGTCATATGCAGCAAGAGGAAACTGAGGCACAAGGCACATATTACCTTACTGCAGACCTCAGGGCCAGGAAGCAGGAGAGTTGGGCTTCAGACCCAGACAGTTTGCCCCCGCAACCCTAGGTATCTCTCAGCATCAGTCAAAGCCACTGGCAAGAAATGCAGTCTGGCCTGTGGGACAGAGCAGAGCTGACCTATGTACTCCCTGTTTCTGGGCCCTGCATCCAGATATCCTCCCAGGACTGCTTTTTGTTGGCTCCTCATTCTTCATGCTGCTACTTTTTAGCCATGTTACTGATGAGAAAACAGCTTAGTAAAATCAATGGTTTTAAATTATACCTTTATGTACCAAGGATTCAAAACAAGCTACAAAACAGAATACCTTCCCATGACAAAAAATCAATCTTGCTGATGCCACTGTTCCTCCGGCCGGCCTCCCTCCCCGCCCCCACTCCCCTCTAGCTCAAGACTCTCTGCTCTTGCATCTGCTGCTTTGTGTCGACTTTCTACAGGTTTCTTGTTCAGGAGACTCGTTTTATCTAAAAGGTCAATTCTTCCAGCGGGGCACCAAGCAGAATTGAATATAATTATCCCAATCTCTAGCGTGTAGAATTCATGCTTGAATTCATTCAAAAAATAGCATGCAGTATAATTAACTGAGAGTCCGACCAAACCTATTGAGAAAGCCTCAGGTATCATACAGTTCCCCTTACAATAGAACATTTTCATTTAAGGACATTGTACGTATTAACCCAAGTCAGCATCCAATTACTCTGTGAATAAGTGAATTCTCTGTTCCAGGAATGTAATTTGAAAATGTTGTCATGCAATCTGAGGCAAAAGGTCCTTTTTCATTAATCTAACTCTCATTAAAGTGGAAGCCTGCAGGTTATTTCAAATCCATTAGTTTTAAATACAGGTGATTACAATCCTATTGCACATAAGACAACAGATGTGTCTATCAAGAAATATTGGGACGTTGCGAGGGATGGGACTGGTCGGTGGTGTGGCTGTCACACTGCCAGTGAGAATCGCTGGTGGATGGAGGAGAAATGGGAAACTCTTGTTAAATCCCCCAGGGAGAAAACCAACAAGACGGGTGGGGCGGATGTATTGGGGGAAGCTCCACCCCCTTTTCCCAAACTGCCTCTTGGGTATATTTTTCATCCGTTTAGGCTTGGGGGTTCAAGAATGAGAGATTCGTTAGTTTTAACTCCTCTTTTTAATTTTGTTTTGAGACAGTGTCTTACTGTGCAGCCCTGGCTGCCCTGGAACTTGCCATGTAGACCAAACAGGCCTCAAACTCACAGAAATCTGTCTCAGCAATGTAACACTCCACTCCGCCCTCTTTGTTTTATTTTTTGAATCAAGTAGGCCTTGAACCTATGATCCTCCTATGTCAGCCTCCAGGGGACTGAATTTCAGGTGTACTCATACCCTGAGTCAGGTGTTTTGTTGTTGTTGTTGTTGAGACAGGGTCTCTCTATGTAGCTCTGATTATCTTGGAACTCAGTATGTAGACCAGGATAGATCCACCTGCCTCTGCCGTCCAAGTGCTGGGATTAAAGATGTGTAATGCTGCCCCCCCCCCCCCCCGCACTGAATCAGTCTTAATTCTATAAGAAGTCAGTAAAGTTGTGAAATAATCTTTTTGCACACTGTGAGGATGTGTCTTGGTCAAGGCACCTTCTGATTGTTTAATAAAGAGCTGAATGACCAATAGCTGGGTAGGAACAGGTTAGGTGATGGGACTTCTGGATAGAGAGGGAAGTCTCTAGGTACCACAGAGACTTCAGAGGACACAGAGAGGAAACAGGAGGTGCAAGACGGAAGAGAGGTTAAAAAGCCAAGAGGCAAAACGTAGATTAATATAAATGGGTTAATTTAAGTCATAAGAGCTAGTGGTTGTTATAAGATCAACCTAAAGTTGTCCTCTAGCCTCCAGTTACACACTGGCACACATGTGCATCCACCATACATGTGAACCCACCCACACAGAAACATACATGCACACACAAATAAAATAAATTTTAAAAGAAGGGAAAGAGGCAGAAGGAAGAAAAATGGAAGAAAGGGAGGGAGGGAGGGAGGGAGGGAGGGAGGGAGGGAGGGGAGGGAGGGAGGGAGGGAGGGAGGGAGAGAGGAAGAAAATCTCTTGCATACCTAGGAAATAGCAGGCCTTCACTAAGTGGGAGATTCCTTAAGCAACTGGTCTTGCGTCACTCAGGCAGGGAGAGAGCAGAGCAGCAGCCATTCATTTCCTAAAGCACCCCACGACAGGAAAGCCTAACCAAACCCTGAGCACAGGCCTATCTGCAAGCAAGCAGGCATCCCAGGGGCCAGCCTCTCCCTTCAGCCTTCTTAGCTTCACCTTCTCTGCTTTAGTAACCTGGACTCTCTGGGTACCTTGCACATTCCAAGTTGCTTGCGGCCCAGTGCCTCTGCAAGTCTGTTCTCTGGGTGTCTCTCCCTCTAGCTCTCTGTAACCTTTTCCTCTTTCTGTCTCAACCCAGTCACAACTTCACAGACATCTCCTTAACAATATTTCCTAAGGTGGTTCCAAAGTCCAGCTACTTCCTGTTTATTTCTTTGAAACCCTCAGCCTTCTGGGATATTGTTTGTTCAGGTAGGTTTTATCTGTATCCTTTTTAAATTATCAATGACAGGAAGGAAAAGACCTGACAATTGTATTTGTCACACAATCCACGGTGCTCACCCAGAGTCTGGTATACAGGTGTTCAGTAAATACTAGGTGAATAAAAGAAAAAAAAAACAAAAACGAATGAATGAGTGAGCAAGGTTCTGGAAGCTGAGATTGCTTAGGAGCTGTCAGGTAGAGATAAAGAAGAGAAAGGCTACTGTGTTGTTTTCAAATTAATCTGCAGCATCGAGTTAGTGTCTTCACAATGGCGATGATTTCTGCTGCCAGGTTCCCTCATTCTTCGGCAGTCAGGCCAGCCCAAGAGGTGAGCAGAAATGGTGTCTTTGAGACAATGTGGCCCAGAGTCCTGGGGTGTGGCTCTCAGCTGGTCAACAAATATTAAATACAAGATATACCCCACCCACACCCACTCAACCTCACTGCCACCTTGAGCACCCCCCCACACACACACACACACTGGCCTCCTCCTGGACCTTAAACTTGTCATCTTCCTGTCTCAGCCTTCAGACATTTCCTCTAAATAATTTGTACTCAATAAACATCCACCTATAAAATATCTGTGACTGGTGGGTTTACCCAGAACTGAGTATCTAGGAACCATACATTATCAATTTCCACCAACCCTGGAAAAAACCCATTCACTTGAGGACAGAGACCGTGCACATAGCAGTGGACCCTTTCCAGGTTTTAACATTCTAACTCTTCTCATACCCCACAGACACCTTCCAGGTCAAAACCCGGGTACACTAAGTGGCTTCCAAGAAGGGAATTTGTTGATAATGCTTGTCTTGGGAGAGAGAAAACTCAAATTGGAACTTGGGTGTTTAATAGATACATGGTAATGCCCCAGGCATGGCTACTCTTCCAAACTCCAGTGTAAATCTCCTTGGCACTCTTGGAAACTCACTCACAATTCCCTGGAACAAGAAATATTGGGTGAGGGTGGCTTTATTGAGCATCACAAAAGTGTCTCATGACCCTTGGAGAGAGCAGTCTTCACCACTAACTTTCCATCATTCTGACTTTCTATCCCAAGCAGCAGCCACTTGGAGACAATTCCAAGGACCACGGCTTGCCTGAAGTTCTCTCTGAACATACCAGCTCTTGTTTCTCTCTCCATGCACCAAAGGCCCCTGTGGTCAACCAGACCCTTCCTGTCAGTTCTCTAGCCATTCCCAAGTTGCTTACATCCTCCTCAACCTCAGTAAAAACAGCCTGCCTGTGTTGTGAACCAGGCTTGGTCAATCTGATTGTATGGCAGCAATGCCTTTTACGAATCCGTGAATTGAAGTAGATGAGTACACCACAATCCTCCCCCAATCCTTACCTTATACCAGCGAAGCCAGTAGCCCTAAAGCTCTGATTAGAAACTGAAGCAGATGATGGTGACAAGCCACCCCGAGGAATGACCCAAACATGCACCTGAAGTGAGTTCCCTTCATGGCTAGAGTCTCCCAAAACGCTCACAGATTGGATTGTTTTCCCAAACCAGGCTTTGTTCTCTGTTTGAGACTTCCAACTCTCCCCTTCTTCTGGACAGTCATTTGACACCCCCCACCCCCGGTGCTGAGCCCCACATCCTTCCAGCCTGTTTAGTTGCACTTGGAGTAATGTTCTCAGAGCAAGAGTTGGCTGCTTGAAGGAAAAGTGCAGAGATTAGTGGAAAATGGCCTCCCTGATTCTTCAACAGCCACTCTACAGCTGGGCACCATAGATATCTGTGAGTTGAAAGCCTATAACTTCCCATCTCCACACCTGACCAGGAGCTAGATCTTGCCTCAACTTGATCGTCACACCGTAGTTAGCCTGGCTGGTGTTTAGGGATGGGTTCCCAGGCTACCAAAGAGGAGGAAACTCATAGAGAAGGATACCCACCAACCCTTCCCCTTGATCTCTTTCAACAAAAACAGGAGGCTTGTTTCCCAGAATGTACAGCCAGAAAAGTGAGCCTAGATTGCTCTGATAGGCACCATCTTGGCAAGAGGAAGTGATAAAGAAAAGGGACCAGAGTCCTGGAGACTGCTGCTATGTTCAGAATGGCCCCTCCCCCATACATGTTGACATATAATCTCCACTGTAACAGTGTTGATAGATGAACCTTTACTGGAGGTTAAGTCATGGACCACCCCTCAATGGGTAGATTAAGACCATTGTGGAGGGAACAGGTTAATGAGTGGCAGAGCAGGTTTGGTCAATCCGATTGTATGGCAGCAATGCCTTTTACGCATCTGTGATTTGAAGCAGATGAGTACACCACAATCCTTCCCGAATCCTCACCCAGAGCCACTCCACCTGGCGACTCAGGTACACAGGTTTGTTCTCCCACCATGTTGCATCACAGCACAGAAGCCCTGGACAGATGCCAGTGCCATGCTCTTGAACTTCCCAGCCTCTAAAACTGTTGACCAAATAGACATGCTTCTAAAGTTCTTCATAAATACTGCTACTGTGGAAGCACTTAGGGTTCCACCTACTATAAACACACTTAAAAGAAAGTGTTTAATTGGGCTTAGTGTTTCTGAGTGCTAGAGTCCAGGGGGCAGAGAGAAGGCTTGGCAGCAGGAACAGCAAATCACAGGTAGAGAGCATTAACTCAACTGGCAAGAGTCTTTTGATTCCTCAAAGCCCACCCCCAAGTGACACACTTCCTCTAGCAAGGACGCACCTCCTGATCCTCCCCAAATAATCACCAACTGGAAACTAAGTATTTAGGTGCTTGAGACTTATGAAGGGCATGTCATTCGAACCACCATACAAGAGCAGCTGTAGCCTTAGACAACCTTGACTTTCACCACACCTGCTCTATGATGTGTCTAACTTGTAAACCTACAGCATCTGTGTATAGATGGGTGAGAATTCTTAGCAAGTGAGTGATTGCACTTTAGATTTTTAAATTTAATTTTTAAAAGTGTGTGTTCAGTATTGTGTACTATGTATTCCATATAAAGACCTGTATTTATACATAAGAAAGAGTTGGCATGATTCATGTACCACCACTGAGGAGAGAAAACCCCAGCTCAATTCAGGATCTCTGCTTTCTGGGTACAGACTATGAGACAATGTGAATACTTTCCTTTAAGTCTTGCCTTTTTCCCACAGTATCTCATGGCAGTTCTGAGGAAGTGGGCTGTAATTCTCCTTGTTTACAACTGGGATACAGAGAGATGAAAAATGCACTCAGTGTCATAGAGCTACCAAATGAAGCAACATGTTTCACACGCAGAGCCTGGCCATTTACAAAGTCTAGAAAATCTTAGTTTTTAAAAAAATTTGCTTTTGAATTGGTTTTGGCCAAGAGAGGATTGGGAACCTGTGTATGTTTGTCCTCTCAGACTAGAAGACTGTGGCAGTCCTCACCTGTCCTCTGCTTTGCTGGGCTGGGGGGTGGCAGGGAATATGGCCACGCTGGCTGCTTCCCACACTCCTGTGCCTTTTGGCTCCCAACCGGTTCAGTCACTGGAAGATGCTGGTGAAACAGCAACACCACAAACATGCAAGAAGACTCTCCTTTGTCTCTGTCTCTCTATGTCTCTCTTTGTCCTTCTCTGTTTCTTTGTCTCTCTGTCTTTGTCTCTTTCTTTGCTTCACCCCCAACCTACCCATCTCCTTGGGAAGTGGCCTTGATCTGGGCTGATTTTCCTCCATGTGGTCACATCTCACCTGCCAGGCTGCTGTGTCTCCAGGTCCTAGTCCTCTTCTTCCATCTGACCCTCCAATCTAGAGGAGACTAGAGCTTCCTTCAGTTTCTGAGCTCTGATCTCCCTACTATCCCTTTTGATTTCCTGCCCTTTGATCACCCCAGTGACTAGTCTGTTATATTAAATCCCTTCCTTTGGAAGACATAGACTGGACTTTGCTTTCCTGGCCTAAGCCAGAACAGTATAGGGACACACACACTCACACAAACCGTAGCAGTACACAAGTGGAAAAGTATAGATCTGATCACATTCACTGGCCACATTACCCCCACTGCAGAGCAGGATTGGACACCAACTGTGTAGGTGGATATGAGAATACAGTGGGCAGCATCCAGTTCCTTGAACAGTGAGCATGGAAACACTGCTCCCATGGACCCTTCATCACCCACCACTTCTTCCTGAACTGCAAAGGGTAGAGAAAGTGGACACAGATCTTAGGTTACTGTAAGACAAACACAGGGACTGTGTTTTGGGAGTCCAGGAGTACACACCTGTTTTGGCCATTCATCCCTCCTCTACCTTCTGATGTCCTTGGTCCTCTTCAATGTGACAAGTGGCCAGAACCAGAGGACTTTAAGAGGCATTCCCAGCTGAGGTCTTACTGGAATTAATGGCATGAAGTCCATATCCTTTGACTTTCTCCAGGCCTTTCCAAAAAAGCAGCTTCCTTATTTCTTACCACGGGAGCCCCTGGAGACAGTTTCTGAACATGGAATGGACATGTTATAAATGCAAACATTCTTAAGAGGGCCAACTCAGTGACAATCTTGGTAGCCATGATGGGCACAGTAGTCAGAGTGATGGAGAGTTAGAGCCAATAAGATGCATAGAAGCTAGAAGAATGGGGAGGTCTGAGGGGAGCCAGGAGCAAAAGAATCTTGTCAGCTTGTCAGGCCATCAACTATGTGGAGGCCCACCACCATTAGAGGGTAGTCTGTTAGCTCGGTCCCCACACTCTCTTGTCAGTCTCACCCCAAATCACCTTACCAGAAACACACTGAGCACAGGCCCAGTCAGGCTGGCACATGAAATGAATTAGCATGTTAATGTAAGAGGCCACAGTGAAGAGGAAGCTTAAGCCACAGTGAATATTCCTCTCATCTGAAGTCCCAGAACAGCAGGTTCAAAGACACACAGAACAACAGCCAGGGCTGAAGGACAGGAGAATGGAAGCTGCTGCTGTGGGAACAGAATATCAGTTGGGAGTCATGATAAAATCCTGGTGCTGAAACTGGCTGGTAGTGGTGCAAGCCTTTAATCCCAGAATTTGGGAGGTAGAGGCAGGTGGATCTCTGTGAGTTTGAGGCTAGTCTGGTCTACAGAGCAAGTTCCAGGACAATCAAGGCTACACAAAGAAACTGTGTCAAAAAAACCCAAACCAAAGCAAAAATAATAAATGATAATAATAAAGTAAAATTCTGGTGCTAGATTATGGTGGTAGCTGTTCAATAGCTCAATGTCCTCAATGCCACTGAGCTATGCACATGAAAACAAAAAGCTCAATAACACGTGCATCATCAAAAAAAATTCCAATTCTTAAAACTTAACACCAATGACAGTCTATGCTGGAGAGGATGTGGAGAAAGAGGAACACTCCTCCATTGCTGGTGGGAGTGAAAACTTGTACAACCACTTTGGAAATCAGTATGGCGGTTTCTCAGGAACATGGGAATCAATCTACCTCAAGATCCAGCAATTCCTCTCTTGGGCATATACCCAAAGAATGCACATTTATACAATAAGGACATATGTTTAACTATGTTCATAGCAGCATTATTTGTAATAGCTAGAACCTGGAAGCAGCCTAGATGCCCCTCAACTGAAGAATGGATAGAGAAAATGTGGTACATTTACACAATGGAGTACTACTCAGCAGAAAAAAACAATGGAATCTTGAAATTCGCAGGCAAATGGATAGAACTAGAAGAAACCATCCTGAGTGAGGTAACCCAGTCACAAAAAGATAAACTTGGTATGTACTCACTCATATAAGATTTTTGACGTAGAGCAAAGGATTACCAGTCTACAATCCACACTGCCAGAGGAGCTAGGAAACAATGAGGATCCCAAGAGAAGATTGCATAGTCCCTCGTAGAATGGAGGGGGACAAGAACCCCTGAACAAAGTGGAGCACGGGGCGTGGGTGGAGATGAAGGAGGTGGGAAGGGAAGAAGGAGAAGGAGGAAGAGAACAAGAGGACTGAGACAGGGGAGGAATAGAGGAGGGCAAGAAAGGAGATGCCTTGATAGAGGGAGACAGTACAGGTATGGAGAGAGGTCTGGCACAGGGAAAATGTTAGGGGAGCCACAGGGATGACCCCAACTAAGAATCCAAGCAGTAGTAGAGAAAATGCCATTGATGCCCTTTCCCCTATAATGAAATTGGTGTCTACCTTGGTTACCATTCCTAGAGCCTTCATCCAGTAGCTGTTTGAAGCAGAAACAGGCACCCACAGCTAAGCACTGAATCATACTCCTGGAATCCAATTGTGGAGAGGGAGGAGGGATGAGCAAAGAAGCCAAGACAGTGCTGCAGAAATCCGCAGAAACACTTGACCTGACCTAGTGAGAGCATGGAGACCCTAGTCATAAAGCTGGGGAAACAGCACTAGACCGAACCAAGCCCTCTGAATGTGGGTGCCAGCTAGGAGGCCTAGACAGTCTATGGGACCTCTAACAGTGGAGCCAGTCTTTAACCCTAGAACACAAATGGATTTTGGAAGCCCATTCCTTATGGAGGGATTCTATTGCAGTCCAGTTACAGCAAGGAGGGCCTAGGCCCTGCCCCAAATGATATGACAGACTTTGAAGGTCCCTGGTGGAGGGCCTCACTATCCCTGGAGATGAGTTGGGGGATGGGTTGGGGGGATTGGGTGGGAACTTGGGAAGATGGGAGGGCGAAGGAATGGGGGAATAGATATATAAATGTGAGTAGTAATTAAAGAATTTAAATAAAAGAAGAAATTGTAAAAAAAGAATAAAGACATGAACACTGAAAAACAACTTGACAATAATACTATTGTATACATGAAGCTGCCATTTTTAAGTGAATTTAAAAATACTTCAGTGTTCACTCAGGCAGCATATACATTAAAACTGAAACAATACAGAGATTAGCCTGGCCCTTGTGCAAGGATGACATGAAAATTAATAAAATTCATAAAGCATTACATATTGTTAAACAACACTCAAACTGCTAATTAAACGAGGACTAATTAATGTACACCTTTCAATGATATCAATGGTCTCGGTCCCCACAAATAAAAATACATAGACTTGCAGAGTGGACACATACACAATGGAATAGTATGCAACTGCAAAGAAAAAATGAAATCTTCAGGAAAATGGATGGAAATGGAAAAGAATATTCTGAGTGCGATAACCCAAGTCCCAATGTTTTCTCTCATCTGAGGATCCTAGCTTCAACTTTAGTTCAGTACATCTGTCATAGAACACCAGTGGAAGCCAGAAAGCAAGGAAGAGGGGAGGGTTATCATAAACGGGGCAGTGGGGGGTAAGGTGGTAAGAAGAAGTTGAGGCAGGGAAGGAGGCGGGGTCAGGGGTTGGGGAGATGAAGACGTGGATAAAGGGTGTATAATGGAAGTAGATGGAAAGCAAGATACACCCACTTGTGCAATGGTGGCTTGACTGTTGTGGGGACAACCGACTGGTCCCTGATTGAATTCAAGGCCCACCACACAGGAAGGTGGCAACTGATACTTTCAGGCTGGCTAGCAACTCGGGTCTGGAGAAGTCAATTAGCCCATTAGGAAAACATATTTTGATGACTAACTGACATAGTAGCACACTGTCTTCTAAACACCTGTGCCTGTTCCTGTAGACAAAAGCTGCCCTTAACCTTAATCAGAGAATTCTCTCCTCATGATGAACAGTGGCAACTGTAGAGACTCAAAGCTGCCCAAGATACAGAGAATAATGACAGATGTGGGCCCAGCCCTAAACACATCATTCATATCACCTCCTTGAAGAAGAAGGGGCAGGAATGTATAGGAGTCCGAAGACGAGGGAGGCGTTCTTTAGGTCCACACAACCGTTGCAATCATTGACTAACAACTATAGTTACCTGTCCTGGGGCTAGACAGACCCACTTTGTCAATAACCACTCACGGAAGGGGGAGGGACTATGGGAGCCCAACTTTGACCTCTGAATTTATTGGCTATTAATAGATTGTGGCAAAGGGGAGAATCACTGTCTTTAGTTGTATACCCTCAGCTGACTTCAGTGGGCTCCAACACACAGCTCCAAACCCCAGGTTGCATGGATGATCCTGGTTAATCTCAGTGGGTCACAAAACAGGGCGAATAGACATGAACATTGGAGAGATCTGTGGGGAAGTGGGGGCCAGAGAGGGGTAATTAGGAGGTGAGGAGTGACAATGGTCACTATGCATAATATACATGTGCAAAATTGTAAAAGTAAAGATAAATAAATGAGATATTTTAACTGCAAAACAAGCACAGAGCAAATAAAACAAAAATAAGGATTGTTTTAGCTACTTTCTGTTGCCTAACAAATCACATCAAAACTTTGTAGCTCAAAACAACAAATTCTTATTGTTAACTATTTTTACTACCCTTCTGGCTTGAACAGCGAATGTGGAGGCAGTCTTCTGAGATGGCTGCCCTTCCCTCCCCCAGGGTGAGGGTGCATGCCTGTGTATGGTTCCTCCTGTAGTCTTGGTAGTTGGATCACAGGAATGAGCATTATGACAGAGCAGGTAGAACATCAGTCCTCCTAAATCTAGGCCTGGAAGTTACAGCTGTCGCTGAAAGCCATGGAGTACTCTTAAAGAAGCCAGAGGCTGCAGGAACATACGTTCCCCCTCTCAAAGGAGGAGTGTCAACAGTGTGTATGTTCCCTTTGAGCCTACCTAAAGCGGCTGAAAACCAATGTCAAGATGGTGCAGGCCTGAAGGAGGGAGGGACAGATGCAGAGACTTCTCTCTTTTCATTTGTAGTCACTGGTAGGAGTTGGGGTGAGCACACTGGTTGATCCAGTACTGACTGGTCCAGTCCTCTGCTGAACAGTGTCAAAGCACCCAACCACACACAGCTGGACACTCTTCAAAGTCCTGGGTTATAGCACATTCATCTAATGTTGAAACTGCTGAGATTCATGTTAACTTTCTTAGATGACTCAGAAGCCTGCAGCTTCCTGAGGGGCCTGGGGTCACCACCAGTGACATCCATTATCATTTCGATGTTCCCACACCCCAAGGCTGGTCGACAGAATGCCAAAGAGATAAACCACTTTTACTGTAATTCACCCTCTGAAAAAATGGGATTTACCAAGCAAATTAAGAGGGCGAAGAAACTTACAGGGGTGACATTTAGCCTACTCAAGACACCAAACTTTTCAAGCACTTTAGAGCTGCGATTTACATACAATTACAGGAATGCCTCATTTATCCACGCCTGCCAGGAGGAGCAGTTTCATATGAGTAGATTTTCCAGATAATGGTGGCTTCCGCTAGAAGCACTGAGCCATTTAACCAGACTGGCAGAAATCGTCCCCAAATAGATACTCAGCATCTAGAGTATCCAGACTGCCCGTGGCCATCAACCATAACATCTGAGCCAGGCCCAAGTTCTCAAAGCAGCTTGCCATTATGCAGGTTGCTAACTGATAGCTTACGTCACCAACATCAGGTAACTGCTTCATCCATCCAACACATGTCCACCGACCACCTACTTCCTGCCATGGCCTGATACTTTTGTTTGTTAAAGATCTATTTATTTGTGGGTTTTGTGTATGAGTGGTATGAATAAGTATCTGTGCACCACATATGTGCAGTGCCCATGGAGGCCAGAAGAGAGTATCAGATCTTCTGGAATAGCCATGTGGGTGCTGAGACTCTAACCCAATCCACTGCAAAAGCAGCCAGTGTATGAATGCACATACATGTGAGTGTGTCTATGCATGCATGAGTGTGAAGACCCAAAGTTGCCAACTGATGTTGGATGTCTTCTTCCCTCACTCCCACCTTTATTTATTGAGTCAGAACCTCTGAATTAAGCTCAGTTCACTTATTCCACTAGTTTAGATAGCCACCTTGTTCTAGGTGAGCAGCCTGTCTACTCCCATACTTGGATCACAGGCAGCTGCCATGCCTCCCAGAGTTTTTGCTTGGGTTCTGAGGACATGAACTCCACATCTCATGCATCTCACACTTGCAGGACAAGTGTTTATCCATGGGGTAATCTCCCCAGGCTATATAGGGGCACCCTGTATCTTCTTTCATATGCACAACCTGGTAAAACACCTTTTGTGTGTCTATGTTCTGCCTAGATGCAAACAACACAGTGCTGTGGAGCTTTCTGGTCCTTGCTTTTCCACCAAGAGTCATGTCTTTAAGACGGTTTATCCTGCTCTTAACATTGTCTTGCTTTGCCTCCAGATCTGCAGCATTTTCTTTTCAGGTTGCTCTAGGGATGGGCAGTCAGACCATCCTGCCTCAGAAGCAATGCTGCCCTGAGCACCTATGCATCCAGAATGACAAGGCCTCAGAGTACATGTGACCTTCAGTCACATTAGCAGACTACCCTCATGGGTGACAATGTCACACTATAGTCACCAGTAGTTTACAAAAAATCCCCTAGGGCTGAAGAAATGGCTCAGTTGGCAAACACTCTGTCTGCCAAATCAGAGAACCTGAGTTCCATCACAGGGGTCCACATGGCAGGAGTGAAACCACCCCTACAAGTTGCCCTCCAAGCTCCAGACCTGCACTATGGCACATGTGCCCAGATGTGCTCTCTAGAAGATTCGATTTCCTGTACGTTGTAATTTCCTAAGCCAGACTGCAGAAGGACAGTGTGTCAGCTCAACACACACACACACACACACACACACACACACACACACACACACACACACACACACATACACACACACACACACACCAAATAAGTAACTTTTAGAAAGAACAAAACAAAACAGAAACAGCCCCATGGTGGGACTCATCCCCATACTGCTGTGCGATTGCCAACAGTTGATGTTTTCATCTTTTTTTCTTTCTCAGTCTTGTGAGTGTGAAATGTGACTTTCTGCTTATTTTTTGCTTGTTTACCCAGGGGCTCAGAATCCCATCATGCCCACAGTATGGCAGGCTGTATGGGTTGCACATTCATTTTCCTTGTGGTCTGTCACCTGTTGCTAATTGCCTGTGTACACCAAGGTGCTGCGTTTGGGCATAGCTGGTCATCCCAAACAGATTCCCACCTGGGTCCATCCCCTTTAGGCTTCTTGTCTGCTGACCTCTTTCCTACCATGCCCTGAAATCACAAGGGAGACTAAGCTCTTCCTATAGCCAGGCATCTTTGTGCTTGCATTTCTGTTTAGCATTCATGGCTTCCTGACATTTCCTACAAGTGTCCTTATGGCTTCCCTATCAGATGGAAAGGGCTGGAGGGTAGGGTTTAACTCCGCTGCCTTCCTACTCCCCAGCAGGCAGCACACAGCGAATGCTCAGTAGGTGCCTCCTACATCGATTCTCTTCACTGAGTATCATGTATAGCTGGAGGAGTGGTCATGTTTTTGACCATCTATGAAGATGTGCTGACACTAGCAAAAACTCCAGGGGCAAGGCCAGTGAGATTCTCCCTTTAGTTGAAGGCAGAATTCGTTCACAGATCCAAGGTTTCAGACTCAACTCTTCTCCAGGAAGCTCTCTCACTCACATGCGAGAGAATTGAAAATGGATAATAGAGAAGCTTCTGGCTCTTTACTCAGATAACTGAGGGTGTTTGCCTGCATCCCATCGTGTGCACCTACCTGTGCATATTCCTCATCACCCATCACCACTGAACAGCAAACAACCACAGAACAGGGCTTAAAGCAATGGTGGTGATGTGTGACCTGCCATCTCCTGCATGGGGAGGTCAGTGTGGGAAGTGGGCTGGCTTGTGTTGCTGTCACCCAGCATAGAAGCTGGAATCAGCTTGGCAGCATCTCCACTTATATGCCTGCTGCCTGTGCTCCATCAGCAGGACTAAAACCTCGGACTTTTGGGTACCTCTTGGTCTAGCTAGTCTCTGCAGTGTGGAAGCTACAGGAATTGGCCCACAAAGCTGCTCAGGAATGTAGCTCTGAAGTCTGACACCACCGGGGCTGCAAAAGTGCTGCCCAGGTTCAAGGGCAAGAGAAACAGACCATATTTTGACAGTGAGTGACAAAATTTGGTAGATTGTGTGGGACTTATTGTATGGCTCTTATTGGAGATATAATTGCCTGTACCTCCCAAGCCAAGTCCCAGAGGGAGGTGTGACAGCATGGACCTCGGAGATGAAGTCCTAGTCTGCTCAGGAAGGAGGCTGAGTCATGCCCATGGACTTCAAATCTGTTTAGAGTAACTTTTATCTCACAAAATCCTCCTTTTGAAACTAAAATAAGAAGCAGGTAACAATGAAGACAACAAAAGTCAAACTCAGCCTTCTCTTTCTGCAATGTAGCTGTGCCCACCCCCAGGCAGGGACCCTGTCTGCCTTGACAGTTGCCTAACTCAAGTAGGAATGCAAGGTTCGGGACTGGACTTTCCCCTTGGCTCTTCAGCTCGTGCCTCTTCCCGCTTACCTCCCATTGGATAGCCGGCAGCTGACTGATTGAATTTAGCAGAGATAGATTGGGGAAGTTGCCCTCCTAGCAGGAGCTGAGAGTAATGGTACCCGGGAGGGACAGGTAGGCAAAAAGGGAACAAACCCAGGCAATTTTCAGACATCTCCACTGTCCATTACTTTATTCCCTTAAATAAACAAATAACCCCCAGGCAATCAGCAGCCAGCAGCTGCAGGAATGATTTCCTTTCTTTACACTCAAAGGCCAATCGATGCTCCTTAATCGCAAACCACATGCCTCGCCTAGTCCACACAAGCAGGTCCCCCCTGCTCCCCTGCTTTCCAGACATCCGCTTGTCACAGTCTCTCCTACCCTGCAGAAGTTCCAAAGAGGGAAGACAAGAGATAGGACCAGCCCTACCCAATGGCTGGGGAATCTTCTAGAAGAGCAGCAGATGTATCAGCCGACTGAAATGGATGGTCAGCTGTCTGGGCCATCAGGGTGGCAGAGGAAGAATGTGCCCAGACCCTAACTTCTACAGTCCATTCTTATCCTTGCAAGAGTCAAAAAAGAAAAAAGAAAAAAGAAAAAAGAAAAAAAGTCACAAAAGGAACAGCTGGGCTTCATGCTGACTCTTAGACCAGATGATTAGAAAATGAACATCATAGGTGTCTAGATCCCATAAGAACATGATGGCTGTGATCCTTATTTCAACTGTGCCCAGCATATACACACCAGGACCCTGCCTTGGACAGCATTTAAGGTTGCATTTTTCTAGATGCATACTTGGGCTACCATCACCATTTTAGATTATGTGCTCAGGGATTGACAGAGCAGTGGAGTCGATGGAGTAGGGGGATATGCTTCCAGATGTTCAGGCAGAAGCAGCAGAAAATCCCATTTTACCTGCCAAATCCTGAGAAGTTGATGCTGTGTGGTTCAGCAAGCCTCAGGTCCATGCCACTTCCTCAGTGTCACCAAGGTTTAGCCCATATTTAACACTGGTACATTGTATACATTTTTTCATTGAATTGACTCACTTTGACTAGAAAGAAAAGAACACATTTGTTTTACAGAAAAAGTTGTATCACTGCCTGATCAAGAAGCCCAATATTGCAGGTCATAAATAGACTTTGCCTATAAAAATCAGCACAATGGGAGTTCATGGTAGATTAGACACAAACCTTTTAGTCTGCTCATTCTTGAAACCTTCCTAAGGTGACAGTTAAAGGAGCAAAAACAAAAAGGCATAAGCCCATGGAACCAAAAGGAACAGAGGAGACAGATAGCAAATGACAGATGTCAAGAAAATTTGGGGGACTGGGAAAAAATGGGTTCAGATCAATTGAAACCTAAATGTGGGAACAAAGAGGCAGAGATGAGCTGGGCCACAAAGTGGTGTTGGGGAGGCCCTGGGAAGAAGGGAGTTCAGGTAAGGCTGAACCCAGGAGCACAGCAGAAAGTCCTAGTTAGATTCTGCCAGCTCCTTAGCTCTCCTCTCCCACCATCCACAACCAGGGACCCATCTTTTCCCTCCCAGAAGAGGATAGGTTGTTTACTTCACAAAGGCATCAGTCCTTCTGCATGGACAGCATTTTGTGTAACACACACACACACACACACACACACACACACACACACACACAGATAAAACTGAAAAAGCAGCTAAGTAAATCTATAGTGTCCTGTGACCTGAATGTCACAGTCTTTAAGCGGTGAGATGTTGGCCTAGTGACAGAAAATGGTGATGCCCAAGATCCTTGGGACACTGTAAATTGTGCTTGACCCAGACAAGAAAAGGTATCAGTAAAATAGAAACGCAGAACTATAAAAATGATCACATACAAAACAACAACAAAACAAACAAACACCAAAAGTAACAACAACAACAAAAAGTCAAAAGAGAGGAAAGAGAAAAAAAGATAAGAGAATAAGTGGTAGCTAGAGAGATGGCTCAATGGTTAACAGCACTTGCTACTCTTTTGGAAGACTTAGGTTTAGTGACTCACAACCATCTGTAATTTCAGTTCCGAGGGATGTGATGTCCTCTTTTGATCTCCTTGGGTATCAGACATGCACATGGTACCCATGCATGCATACAGGCAAGACACTCATACATTAAATAAAATAATTCTACACAAATTTTGAAAGGTTATAAATGAATTGTTTCAGAGTAATTATCTTAATAATAGACATCCCAGGAGGGAAATGGGTATGCAGACAGAAGGAAATCAACAGAGGAATATCAGCACAAGAAAATCTTCCAGACTCTGAGGACTTGCGTATTCTGAATAAAGGGGCCTACTGAATGCATAATGGAAGGAATGAACAACCAATCACACCAAATGACATCACCACAAATAGAGATAGAAGCCTAAAATCTTCTGAAGATGAAACCAAAAGCAATAAGAACATCAACAAAAATCTAGGTCCACGTATACAGGATTAACAGTGAGGCATGGCCCTTCTCGGCAACACTGAAAGCCAAGTGAAGAAAGCTATTGTTTTCCAGTTTGCACAGAAAATCTCTGTAACATTTGAATTTTATAAACAGTCAAAATATTAATTCAATGTTATGGGATAACAAAGTCCTCTTGTCAAGTATGTAAGATGTCAAAACTTTGCCTTCAAAGGACCCTTATTCAAAAACATATCAAAAGGACAAATGTTGGAAGATGAAGACATGAAGCCCAGGATAGGCACTCCTGCCCAGGACAACAGTAGAGGGAAGAGCCCACTGACAGCTGTGGTCCAGGCTTGGGAAGTATTGAGGTCGGGTGGAGCAGTGGTATCTGTAGCTCCAGGAGACATATCTCTTGAAAAAAAAAAATGAGACTGACAGTTTAATTGACAGGTGTGGCCGGGTGTAAAATTGGATTGAAGGCTTTTGTACAGAGCTACTGGGGGGTGTGAGAAGAGTCACCCGGGACAGTCTCAGCTAAGCAAAAAGAAGGAATCAGCAAAGAATGACACTATGAGACACTACTCACAGAAGCCAAGAATAGTATTTCCTCTCAAAACAGCAAAAAATTGACAATAAAGCTCTAATGGAAAGATAGAAGTAGGGAGATGGTGGTGTGGTACAGGACATTACAGCCTCTCTCTTGTTTTTATTTAGAAATAGTAACATGAAGTTGTTGTGTATTAAAACCAAGAAGCCAGAACCCAAGTGTTACCACTGAAGGAACAAGCCAGAAGAAATCGCTAAGGGACTGATAGTCACTGCTTCAGAAACTGGTATTCTGGGCCAGGAAGGGTAGCAAGGACCTCGTGAGCTACATATGAACCAATGCTCATATATTATTTTGATGTGATTTTTTTTAGTATTTTTTATTTTGTATTGGTGCTTTGCCTGGATGTGTGTCTGTGTGAGGGTGTCAAACCTTGGAGTTATGACAGTTGTGAGCTGCCATGTGGGTGATGGAAGTTGATCCCAGGTCCCCTGGAAGAACAGTCAGTGTTCTTAACCACTGAGCCATCTCTCAGCCCTCGATGCAATTTTTAAATGAGTTGAAATACAATCAACCTAGAACAAAACCATTGGCTTTTTGCTAGATGCTGTCATTTGTCCAGACCTCTGAGAATGAGCCTGCACTCCACTCTGCACTAAGAGAAGTGAGATGGCAGGGATGCACAGCATCTCCTGGGCAAGAAGTCTTGAGAACTGGAGGGATGGGTCTAAAAGGACCTGTAAATGCAAGGAGGGGTTGACTGCAAGTCAGACTTATTAACCCAGGATGTGGGAACAGCAAGGTGGGAATTTGAAGGGGATGAATTCTGAGGAATCTTGGGCTGTATACTTACTTAGTGATGCTTCCTTGAAGATGTGATGTGTCTTTGGAAAAAACATCTGTGTGTTATCTCTACCTAAGGTATATTGGCCCACATTATAAGGATTATAATAAAGTGTCATTAATGGAGTTGTTGATTACACTCTGATAATTATTAGACTTAAAAACTTGAGGATGTAAGTCCTTATATAATGTTGCTCATTATATGAGTGAGACAGAGACAGAGAAAGAGAGAATAAGAAACTTTAAACAAGTCTTTTATAAAAATCTACCTTTTTTGAAGTTAACTGAAAAACACCGAATGGAAGCTATGCAACAAAAGACAAAGTCTGCCGTGTGGCTTCTCACACTAACATGCATCAGACTAAAGAACTGGTAAACCAGCCACCCCAGGGCTCCTGAGCCACCATGCCTGTGATCTACAGTTAGATGCCCTGCTTTCTCAGGTGCTGATTGGCAATGCTCACAGTCCTGCTTTTAAAGTCCTTGCAATGGGGTGGAGGAGGGTGGGGGAGTGGAGGGGAAAGGAGATGAGGACTGTAGAGAGGGAAAGTGTTTCCCTATAAAAAGTTTTCTGTTGAACTGAGCCAGGTCATTTCTTTTTCAGAACCAGCCTATGATCTAAATTCTCCCACCTGTGTCTTTAGAGGTACACACCATCCTCTCTCCTGTTCCTCAGAATGAGCATCTCCCTTCCCTCCCTAACTGTGGATCAGGATAAAAGCATAAGTCTGGGGGACTTTTAAGCCATCTCTAACAATAAGTGAGGCAGGGGCATTTCCTAAGAGTCACAGCCACCAATCTCTATGATCCTTTTTCTTTTTTTCCTCTACCTCAGTTTGGGTCTGGATTGAGACGGTAATAGGAGATGTTTCAAAAGTTCAATCCACCTACAAAGGCCAGAGGGAAAGGGTCTGGAGCAGTTGCCCTCTGTCATTGCTTAGAATACTCCTCCAGTTTTATACTTCTCCAGCCTCTACCTTGGAGTGTTGGGATTACAGGTGTACAACACCACACTTGGTTTTACACAATGCTGGAGATCAAACCCAAGGGCTTCCTGCAAACTAAGCAAGCACTCTACCACTGAACTCCATCCCTAGCCCTAAAGCCTTGATGGAAAAGCAGCTATGTTTGCATTGAGAGGATGAACTGGAGTGGGCAGAAACTACAAATCTGTTGCTTTGGGTGGTGCTACTGTGGCCTGGAAGTCCCCACAGGGTGGTGGTTACTTGCTCACCTCCTCGTCCCCGGCCCCACCCCCACCCCATTCCCAGAACAAGACAGGAGATTTGTTACTGCTGATGTGTGGCCTGTCCCAATGAAGGGGGCTTTTCATTAACAAAGTAGCGGGCGGTGTCATCTTCCCTTGGGTCGGAATCATTCACTATTTGCACAATGTGTTATTATTGTATTTTTAATTGAAATGTAAATTCTGGGAACACTCTGACCCAATTTACTCCCAGGGAAAAAAGGGCAAAATTCTCATTTTCAAGGCTCCAGAAAGGCAAGTTAATGTTAGTAATGATTAAGCTCCCGTTCCTCCCCTGCAATGGGGCGGGGGCCGGATGGGACCTTCTTACCCAGGCACAATAGTAACACTACCCCATCCTCTGGGTGCATTTGATTGGGAAGGTAGCCAACTTGCAGGGGAGGGGAGCTCACATATTTGCCCCAGCCATCCGTTGTGGGGTTCACACCTGGGCCACGGGAATGGCCAGGGTATATAGATGCAGTTTCAGGTTTTAAATGACAGTGATGATTGATGCTTGATTAAACGATTGATTTAGAGGGGAGATCATTGTTCCATTTATTTCACAGAAACTCTCTTTGTAAAAACAGAACCAAATGGAGACAGGGTGGCTCAGGGACTCAGACTGTCCACACACATCACACACCTGGCTAGAGTTTCTAGAACTTACTCTAGAGCTCAAAGGGCAATGAGTATTTACAACAGAGTTTCCTTGCAAAGGGAGGGGAGAACCCTCCAGCAGGCAACAGCAACTGAATGCCTACTAAGTACCAAATCTTGGATAATGATGGAAAGGAGAACTCGAAGTAAGTTCTGTTGTGTTTCTACCAAAGTTCTAGTGGCCACCCAAAGTTCACCTACCCAGGGAGATGTTCTCAGCATCACATCTACCTAAGATACTACCCCTCTGACTTGTTCTCTCCTCTTGGTCCTTTTGATATTTTCCTCATGGTGTTGATGATTGCTGCTGGAAATTATCTTACTGGTTGATTGTGTGTTTCCTTCCATAGCTCCACTCCCACTAGATGTTAGGGGGTCCCCAGGCCCCTGCCCCTGACTGCTGTGTTCTGCATTGTATTGTCATGCCATAGGCACCTGGCACCCCATAGTGATTAACAAATATGTCTCAGTCAGAGGGTGTGGGTGTCCAGGTGGTACAGACTTCATCTGGCTCAGAAATTTGTCATGCCCCCTACTGTGTCACCTATTGTGTGTCATGGGATGAAAAAGCAAGGACAGTGAGAGACAGAGAAGGCCCAGCCCTCACTGTAATGTTCCCTACTAAGGTTTTCAGTGAGGATGGTCCCTCCTTTGTATCACCATGGGAACCCTGGAATACCGGGCGACAGTTCTGGTTCTACAGCTGGAGAGAGTTGCAGTTATCATTCAAGAGTAGGAGATAGGAGTTCAGCTAAGTACCTGACAATGCATGGGATGGTTCCAGATGAGTCATCCTGATTTAAGTGTCCACAAGGCTAAGCTAAGGTCAAGACACAGATTCAGATGGGAATGGTATATGGAGTTCATTACAAAGCCAAAACTCTAGTGTGGGTGGGCATTGCTGAAGAGGTGGGTGAGAAGCCTAACAAGGTGTCACTCCAGTGTGAACAAGAATGGGGTCTCTGGACTGCCTAGCCCTTTCAGTTGTCAGCCGATATAGGCAACCTCTAGTAGGAATCCCTTGGTCCACCCATTATCTTGTGGAAGGGAAGGGTGACCCTGAAACACAAGGTCATCTAAGAGCCTTTGCTTAAGGAGGAGGTCCAAGTTCCTGGTTAGAAAATCACTTTAGAATGAGGGGGCCTCACTCTTTCCTCAGTGGTAGAGGAAAAGAGGTCTATGGCACTTCAACTGGGCCACATATACCACCAAGAAGAACCTTCTCCACCCTCCATCTTAACGTGGATCTATCTCTTTGCTGAAGGAAAAGGAAGTGAGAGGGAGAAGCACCACTCTCCCTGGCTTTTTGTGTTACTCGAGCAAGTTCTTTGTGAATTCCTACAATAAAATGAAGATAAATTAAGACAAATGCACGTCAAGAGATTGATGGATGGCACCAAGAAGCAGATGAGGACCCTGAGGTCACATGCCCAAACCCACAAAAGCCAGCTGAGCACTGTTTTCTGCTATTGGATGATGCCCCAAGTTGGCTCTTCCAGGCAGGGTGTGTGGTTTTCTTTTTAAAGTAACTTGGCATTTTATAGCATCTTCTTATAGCACATGGACCAGACAAATGTTCAAGGCAGGAGTGGGGGTGGGCAGGATGGGACGAGAAAGATGTGTAGAGGGTCTGGGTCTCCTCCTTCTCATGCCCAGGTCTCTAATGCTGTGTGTGCACAAGCCAGGAGCTGATATTAAGCTAAAATTGCATCTGCCTTGGGAGTAGAAGGAAGGATATTTCTGGGTCCCCTTTGAAGCTTGCTTCCATTATCAGATGTCTCCATCCACATGGGTTGGGGCACAAGACCCTGGTTTTTATAGATAATAAAGACAAAACAGAAAGTCCTAGAACTTACTCTGCAGGCCAGAATCCACCCATTCATGGATAAGTCAGTTGGCAAAAGACCCTAGTCCAATGAGGATATGGGATGAAAGGATCAGCCCTACCACCCAGGAGCTCATAACCTGGCTGAAGCAGGGTACACATATGTCAAATGTCCCCTTTGGTCCACAATTACAAAGTGATTCCCACAGAGAAGTTAGAGAGCCTGTGGGAAGATCTGCCACTTGTTCCTCCAAGGGCTTTCTTGGAGGCTATGCGGTATTTTCTGGGCCTGTCTTGAGGAACATGCTGAGAAGCCATTGTGCTTCAGGTCGAGAAGAGCTTCTACCACTGAGGAGGCAAGAGCCAGCCCCAGCTTTCCAAATGCCTTCAGAGCAGTGAACAGTCATGGGCCCCGAAGCACCTCAGATCAGCACCTTCTAATCCAGGCCTGTGTCCCTCAAGGCCTGTCCCATAAGAACTGCTTCAGGGAATGAGACCACTGCCACCCCAGCCAGTAGATCAGAGGTGGGGAGTCGTCCTGGCTTCCTCCATCTCCCTCATCTGCTCAGAACAGCTGGCCATCCACCATCTCTGCTTCTGGTTACCTCCATCCACTGTGAAGCCTTGGCTCAGCTTTGTGCCATCTCCTGCAGATAACCCTCTCTGGGTCCTAGTTCATCTCCTGCTGCCTGCCTCGATTCCTTCCTGTGTTGTCTCCCAAGAGGAGCTTTCTGAAGCATTAGTCTGACTGTTAATGCAACTAGCAGTTATTTAGCACTTACTGTATGCCTGGTCACTTTCCCTAGCCTTTGCAGCTACCCTTTGGTGTGAGTATAACTTAACAGATGAGAGCCTAGAAACTTAAGGAGAGACAACTAGTAGCCAGCGTGAGTGTTGTCCTTAGGGTTTCTATTGCTGTGAAGAGACACCCTGACCACGGCAGTATTTTTAAAGGAAAACATTTAATTGTGTGATTTACAGTTTCAGAGGCTTAGTCCATTATTGTCATGGTGGGACATGGCAGCATGCATGGTGCTGGAGAGGGAGCTAAGAGTTCTACATTTTGGAGGGGGGAGGAAAGGGTTTATTTGGCTTACATTTGCACATCACTGTGAGCTCTACATCTTGATCTGCAGGCATTAGGAAGTGAACTGTGTTACTGGGCATAGCTTGAGTTTAGGAGACCTCAAAGCCCAACCCCACAGTGATAAACTTCCTCCAACAAGGCTATCCTCCTACTCCAACAAAGCCATATTCCAATAGTGCCACTACCTATGAGCTTATGGGGGCCAGTTACATTCTAACTACCACAGATGTCTTGAACCTCTGGTGCCCATGACCACAATCCTGGCTACTATCTCCTACTGCTGCCATGCTTACAATTTTTCCATCGATCCTCAGCTCCTTCTAGATGGAAGTCAACCACTTTTACTTCTGAGAGCTCTCACACTCCATCTTCCCCCATTGCCCACCATGTTTCATGGCCAGGCACCAACCAGTCTAAAGCAACAGGAGTGACATATGTTCCCAAAGAAGCCAACAAGCTTGGAACTTCAGCCTTCCTACACCCATCTCTTATCATTGTGGTTTCAGGCCACCTTTTCCACGTTTCTCCCAACAAACATGCTGTTTGGGGACCACCATGGCCTGCCAGGTCTGTCACTAGACTTATCTGGCATTGCAATTTTCTTGATGAACTTGCTAAAATTCATTGTGTGCTTTCCAGATGCAGGGGCTATGACTTTTCTTTTGCCAAGCACTGAATAGCAGAAGGAGAGTCGCTAGTAGCTGCTTGCTGAGTTGAAGCACTGCTTTGAATCACTGTTGGTAAGAATGTATGTTCAATTGAAAGGTCCAAAGACTGTTCAAAAGTGGGTGGAGTGGATGGGGAAGGGAGAACAGGTAGAGACACACAAGTGAATGGATGTGCAATGGACTGATCCTAGCTTTCCAAGGTGTTAGTATTAGGGGATGGGACTTTTATGGCTATTTGGTTAGATCATGAGAGTGGGGACTTCATAAATGGAACCAGGGACCTTAAAAGAGAGACCAGAGAGCCCTTTTATCCCTGTAACCACATGAGGACATGACCAAAAGGAGCTCCCCCTGGGCCAGGAAGTAAACCTTCACCAGATACCAACCTTGCTGGTGTTTTAACCTTGTACTTCTAGCCTATAGATTTGTGATCAATAAATTTCTGTTAGGAAGTTATGAGTGATCTATGGTACTTCCTTACAACACTTGAAAAGACTAAAACAGTATCCCTAAAATATTACTAGCTAAGACATTCACTTAGCTAGTTTTGGGGACTCTATGCTCCAAAAGAACAGTGAAACCCCAGCCTTCCATTTTTAAGTCTGGCATCCCAATCACAGTTTATCACTGAGCATACAGCATTCAGGACTGCAGACAAGGCTTACTGTGACTGTATGGTGCTGAGTCACCTAGTATCTCCTGTCTATTGTAAGGTTTGGTGTCCTACCTGCCATGAGCTAACTGTGTGACCTCAGGCATGTTCCTCAACCTTCCTGTGCCTCAGCAGCCTCATCTCAAAGTACAGATAATAAAAAACAGCAACCCTTCTGAGTGTCCTTTACTGTAGAGAATGAGCTTAATATTGTTGTTACATGCAACATCATAGCACACTTAGAGGGCTTTTGGTGCTCTAAGGGCTTCCTAATGCCCCCTCCAGTTAGCAGAGACCTTCCTAGAAATTCCAAGGATAGAATGAAAAGTCAGGTACTTCTATATGCAAGAAGCTGTGCCTGCTCACAGGTCTATAGCCCAGGAATTAAACCCATGAAGACAAGTTGGCACACACCTCATTTTTCTTGCTGCAAATTCAGGAATCATTGGAGACCCGCCATCTTGGGCATAAAGCAAGCTCTGCACTGGGTAACCCAGGATTAAAGACTATCAATAGCTTGTGACAGGCACTTCCTGAGCAGCTCACACTGGTCAAATAGCAGCAATCATTAAATATATGAGGTTCGCTCAATTTAATCTGTTCTTTTCATATAGATTGATTAGATCAGCAGACTAACAGAACCAGGAGACAATTGACATTTCTGCATCCCTTTCAGACAAGCTGGGAAGAGGAGGAGGCAGGGAGACCTGTCCTGGGAACCCACCCCAGCTGTGTTCCACACAGTTCTATCTGTGGAAGACTAAAAGCATTGCAGGAGCTCAGGGGCCCAAGGCTGGGGGACATTCAAAGGAACAGGAAACTAAAGCATGTGCTGCTGTCTCTGAAACCTGACAAGGACACCACTCTCTCTCCTTTCCTCCTCTGTCCTCTCCCCACTGGGACTGGATTGCTCAAATAACAAATGATATGCAGAGGACCAGACAACCTTGGAAACCAACATCCTGAGAAGTCCTCTCTACCCAGGTGTACAGCAAACAGCCCACGATCTTGGTGCCAGCCTGAAATAGACAGTGGAACTCTGGCAGGCTACAGAAAAGTTTCATAGGTGGCCAGTATGGTTTATGCCTGGAATCTCATTGGTTAATAAAATGAGACAGGAGGGTTGCCAATGCCTAGAGCCAGAGCTAAAATAGTAGATTCTATTAAAAAGAATTTTAAAAAGACTCTTGATCTAGAATATGCCTAGGAAGATTTAGGATGGTAGAGTTTGCTGAGAAAGGCTTGGTGGAGCAGGTGAAGTCTGGTTAGAGGGATCCAAGACAACCTCCATCCTTCACCTCCACGTTGGGGAAGCCACATAGCTTCTTGCCTATGACATCTCTATGCTCAAATGCCTCACAGCTGGAAAGGACATGTCCCGGTGCTCTCTGGGCCACTTCTGAAGGCTTATTTTGGATGATACAGAGACATTCAGCCTCCAAGACCTGAATCACACACAGTGAGAAAATGATGTCTGGTTTTCAGTTTTCTTTGAATCCTATGGAAATGAGCAGGAAGGCTCAGCTGAGTGCTACTAGGTCTTTGACACAAAAGTGTCCCCAAACTTATCCATGTCTGCTTCACAAAGAGTAGACCTCACTGGGCAATGGTCCCTGCCTAGACTTTCAGTATTCCTTTATTTTCTCAGGGTTTGCTTTCAGATTTTTTTTCTTTTTTGTAGCAAATAGGGCACAAAGCCAATGTATGTAAATAATACAGGCTTTCCTTTGGGGGAACATTTATTAAAGTAAAAAGAAATGCATTTACTTAGACACATGCTGCAGTGGTTCTCAACATGTGGGTCATGACCCTTTTGGGGATCCAACAACCCTTCCACAGGGGTTGCCTAAGATCATCTGAGTATCAGGTACTTACATTACAATTCATAAGAGTAGCAAATTTACAGTTATGAAGTAGCATTGAAATAATTTTATGGTTGGGGGTCACCACAGCATGAAGAACTGTGTTAAAGAGTTGCAGCTTTAGGAAGAGTGAGAACCGCTGCATTCGGGGCTCATTTCTCAGTGACGGAGTGCTTGGATAGCATGTCCAAGGCTCTTCTAGGTTTGATCTCTGCACTTGGAAAAAAGAAACCTACTATGTAACTGATCATTGTACATTCTATGAGTTCTTTGAAAATATCTGAAGTCTGGGAATCATGGTTGGCGACTGTCATCCCTAGGACATCTCCTCTCTGTTACATAGTCAGTTGTTTGATTGGATGATTCAAATGGAAAACTCCTCAGCGCAAGAAAATGATCAGCCTACAGAGGATTTGGAGATCTGTTGTCATCTTTCTTGTACTCAGCTCCCCAGTCTTCAAAATGGGTGGCTGTTGGGTAAGATCCTGTCTCACCTCTCATAACCCTATACCTCTGATGGTTTAGCCTCACCGAAGTGTATGACTGCCACGTCCTGGACCCCAGTCTCACCCTGCCCCCTCTGAGCCCCGGACCTCACACACATCCCTTTCAGCCTCTTCTCTTCTGTCTCTCCCTGTCCCAGTCCTGGTCTCCTAGAACATTTTTGAAGTTGTGTCCCAAAACATAGTACTGCTGAGACAGCATACCTCACCATGCTCTATGAAAGCTGCCACTGTCTGGGTTTTCATGGGTTGGTCTCCTGCACCACTGCCTCCTGTTGCTCCCATCACCATCCTCTTTTGCCCTCACCTCTTAGCCCAGCCAAGTACTTTTGCTCACCTTGTAGGGATCCTCTCTCAGCATCACTTCCCTTGAGGCTTTTCTTGACCAGCTCACATCTTTAGGCTGGAACAGACCTCACTCTGCTGAGCTCCTGGGCCACCGTGGTTTTTGCTTTTATTTGATGGCATCATATATGAGTGTTTGTCTCCCAGATGGGACCTCCAGCTCCTCTGTGTGCTCAGTGGTCAGTTCAGGGACCAGCATGGAGTAGGTTCTCAGGAGGTATATGACAAATACCTGAATGATTTATCTTATAACTCTATGTGGCTTCTGATCTCTCTCTCTCTCTCTCTCTCTCTCTCTCTCTCTCTCTCTCTCTCTCTTCTCTCTCTCCTTACTTCATGGTCTTTCTCATTGTGTTTCACAGGCACTACCTTGGGAGGACATGTGAATTTATCATCTAGTCTCATGCTGTATTAGCAACTTTTGCATCACTCTGACAAAATACCTGATAGAAGAGAGGAAATATTTCCGTTGGTTCCTGCTCCCAGCTTTAGTCAGGCATGGCATGGAAGATTGGGCACAGTGGCTATGTCTATGGAGCGGCAATTAGAGGCTGTTCGTATTATGGCATATCAGGAAGCAGAGAGGGTGCTAGAACCAGGCTTTGTGGAAGTTTAAAGCTCTACCTCTGGTCATTTACTCCCACCAGTTAGATCCCATCTCTGAAAGGCTCCACAACTTCCCAGCTGGGGAAGAAGCTTTGGAAACAGGAACCTGAGGGGGCATTCAGACTCAAACCAAAGTAGAGTTCCTTCCAGAAGGCCCTGAGCTTCTGCCTCTCTCTCCTCCACTCTCCTCTGGGCAAACAGCAGTTTCCCAAAGGAACTCCTTCTTCAGGAGCACCAGCAGAGCACAACCCCCCTGGAACTCTACCAGGTCTGTTTTGTGCCTTCCTCAGTCCAGTGCATTTCACTGTTGTTAGGTCTTCCATGCCAGCCACATGTGCCATGCACTAGATCCAGTGATATATGGAGGAAAGAAATGTCTATTTTAGTCTCAAGAAAATCACATGATTTTGCTTAAGCTCAATTTTAAAACATGGAATATGACTGAACTTAATGTTAGTACTTAAGAAAAATGTTCACAGTAATTATAGATGAGGATACATATATGCAATTTATTTCAAATTTAGTAATACAAAAAAAAATTCTGGATCCAAACGTAACTATTTATAACTTGGCCAGGAGAACTCTGAGAATCCCAGTTATTTCCCCAGAATAGGTTATTCTTCATGTATCTTATTTAAGCAATAATGCATGACAGAGTGTGAATTATGGCATATTAATTCTCACCTAGCGTGCTATTAGGCTAACGCTGACGGCCGAAGCTGTCAGTGCAACTAGGCATGAATTAATATCTAATAATTCCCCTGCTGAAATGTCTTATTGAGATTATTTTATTAGGAAAGGTTATTCCTTTAGAAATGTTTTTGTACGCTAGTTGGGAAAGGGGCTCTCAGCCTGGGGAGGGGAGGGGCGTCACAGCTTCTTACAGTGGTCACTTCACAAACTTCTGGCATCTCCAAAAACTATCTCTAGTGATATACGCATCATCTTTGGGAAGCTGTCTCTAGCTGGGTGCATCAGAGGCCCCCACAAACAGGGAATGGACACCATCTTTTAACTTACCTTGAGCTGAGGCACAGAGGTAGGGTGCCTGGCTAGCCCTGGGTTCTATCCCTAGCATTGAGAGAAGAAAAACAGTAAAAGCAAATTCAGCCTTGTGGTTGTGAGCATAGCATAGCATGGTGCAAATGTAAAAAGCATGATGCCAGAAACCCTTTCCAGCATCAGTGAGGATGCCAGGATGCCCATGCGCCATGGTGTAATGGGAACCAGCAAGATCTGCATCTGAGGGACTGGATTCGAATCCTGACTCGATCACCCCCTAATAGCACCACAGGGGCCCAACTAATTTATCCCTTTCTAGTCCATACTTCTTTTGCAGAACCATGCAGGGAACTTCAGGCAGCCCCCTGCCTACAGGCCTGGTGTGGTACATGAGCTTCAATTATCTACAGTTCTGCAGTCTCTCTCCCCAAATATTGCTCCAATGGAACCCTCCCTGCCTCACTGCCTCCTTCCCTCCCTTTCTCCTCCTCCTCCTCCTCTTTGCCCCCCTCTGTTGTGGATAGACTCTATAGCTTTGTGCATGAAAGGTGAGTACTCTACCTTTGAATGGCATCCCTATCCTATTCCTTTGCACTTACATTGAAGCAGCAGGAGGTCCCCCACAGAAGCCAAGAAGGTACCAGCTCCATGCTGGCATTGAAAGCAACGAGGTCAAATATAAACCTCTAGTTTTTATACATCACCCTTTCCGAAGGGATCCTGTGATCATAACAGGGGAATGGATCTCCTCCTCTCAGCATGCTCCTTCAATTTGAGTGCTTCAAGTTAGCTATGTGTTTTTTCAGTTGCTGATGGAGCTGAGTGTTCAAGTGAACCTGCAGGAAGTAAACTTGCTAGTGTCCTTCCCTAGTGTGAATTTAATAGTTCAGAATATTAATAGATCAAAAGATTATTCCATCACTCTGAGCCACAAGCTTTGCTTAGAAATTGCTGTGTGACCTTGAGCAAAAGTCTTCCCCTCTCTGGACTTCAGCTCCCTTATCAGTTGGAAGAATGACAAGTCATCTTGCTTGGCACCTTCCATATGTGATGAATCTATAAAATGCACACATAAATCATGATAAATCATGCCTAGTGGTGATTGAAGACTAATAGCATCTTTATCGTGCTTCTCCAGGCCTACAGCAGCGGTCATCTCCAGATGTACTAATCACAGAATCTGCAAGCTGCCCAGTCCATCTGGAACAGCACCTCCCACTAAATCAGTGTTGAGATGCCTTGCTGCAACACCCATCCTACAAAGTACCACCGAGCCCTCCCCACAAAGCACATTTTCTGGTTTAAAACACAGGACTAGCTTCCTCCAACAAGTGACAGAAGGCTGGGAGTGTCTGATCTTTGGAGCCCAAGAAATCTTTCTATTCCTCCCACGGCTGGAAAGGCTCATAGGCGCTGAACAAGGGAGGTCTTTGTGTGTCACACAATCCGGGCCCTCAGCATTAGAGTAGTTCTCTGCCCACGCGTGGACAAACGCTGAGAGGTGCTGTTGCCCACATGTGCATCACACCTCTTCACTTTGGTCTTTACAGTTTGCACAGCTGGAATTGGCATGTGAGTACACTCCAGAGAGCTGCAGAGAGGGAACAGCCATGCTGAAGGCCAGGCATGGTCATCTGCTGAACACTGCTCAAAGGGCCCTTGTCTCTCTATGGTGAGCTTCTCTGGAGCCTGCACCTCAGAGCTGATGATCTCCAGCAAGTCCTTGAGGCCCTGTCGTCTGGAGCTTCCATCTCAGGTCTGGATTCTCAGGGGACTTCCTGTTTGACTCGCAAGTTGCCAGTCAGTGTTTCCTCTCCTCAGTAAACACCAAGGGAATCCAGTGTCATTTCTGGAAGTCTAGGGGCTGGCAAGAGCCCATCCTTGATCTGGCTCCACAGGAAGCTACAAGAACTGCAAGCTCAAGAGCCATGACAAGCCAGAGCTCTAAATGTCCTCCTAACCCCAGCGACCCATCTTATCTGTGAGATAGGGTTGGGTTCAGTTCTGGTCTTAAAAGTACCCACCAGTGCCTCAGACATGCACTCTTTGACACAATCCAGATCTGAGACATGGGTCTAGCTTGACTTGCAAAGCAAATAAGGGAGGCCGGGAATTGCTGTGTGCCAAAGGAGGCTTCTGCTCATTTACCCTCAGCACAAGCATCTGCTGACTAGCTGGCACAGCAGCCTTCTCAGGTAGACCTGTTAGAGGTTTCTAACGTGCTGTGACTGAGCAGAATGAAGTAGGAAATCCCATTGTAGAGATGGTATTGCTGAGGCCAGAGAATGGAACTTCAAGGAAATGACAGGACTATGGACTTGACACTTCCAGAAATTTGGGAACTAGCAAGTTGGCCTCATTCTTTTGCAGTGCACACTCAGCTGAAGTGCTTCTGATGGCCCAGGAAGGCCAAGAGTCTCTGTAGGAGAATGCCCTTCATGCCACCACTCAGGACCGCAGAAGTCAGGCTTGGAAGCTGACACATGAGGCACATTCACATTGGAAAACGCACTTTTCAAAAGTCCTTTGACATGGCATTTTTCTGGTGGTGTTTTTGCTTTGTTAAAATTCCTTGTTCAAGCCGGGCATTGGTGGCGCACGCCTTTAATCCCAGCACTTGGGAGGCAGAGGCAGGCAGATCTCTGTGAGTTCAAGGCCAGCCTGCTCTCCAGAGCGAGTACCAGGACAGGCTCCAAAGCTACACAGAGAAACCCTGTCTTGAAAAACAAAAACAAAAAAATTCCTTGTTCAAACATGGTGCCATATGCCTTTAATCACAACACTTGGGAGACAGAGGCAGGTGGATCTGTCTTTGGGCCAGCCTGGTCTACAGATAGAGTTCCAGGACAGCCAGGGCTACACAGAGAAAACCTGTCTCAAAAATAAATAAATAAATAAATAAATAAATAAATAAATAAATAAAACAAAAATAAAACAAACAAAACACTTCTTGTCCACTCACGTACACTGAATCCAAGGCTGGCCCAAAGGGAAGTGGCTAGAGCTTAACAATTGTTAGACTACCTTTAGAAGGTACTGTGCATGCTGGGTGGTGGTGGTAGTGGCGGCAGCACACACCTTTAATTCCAGCACTAAGGAGGCAGAGACAGGCAGATCTCTGTGAGTTTGAGGCCAGCCTGGTCTACAGAGCGAGTTCCAGGACAGCTAGAGCTGTTACACAGAGAAACCCTCTCTAGAAAAATCAAAACAAAACAAAAATGGAAAAGAAAAAAAAGAAGGTACTGTGTAGAGAAGTCTGGGCCTGGGTTTTGTTCTCATCTCCAAACATAGAATGTCAATATCTCCTACCCTGTCTGAAGGTACTGGGCTTCTGGGCCTGAGCCTCCTTGGTGGTATGTGTCCCCTCCTGTAAACAGCTGGGCCCTTCTTGGCAGCTGCTGCCGATTAGTAAATTACAAGGTCAAGATTAAAAAAGAAATGACTATAGAATAAAACCTTTAGTCAGGCAATTTGAAGTCAGGCTGCCACAATGAGCACCTGTTGAGAAAGCCCATTATTAGGAGCTGGGGCTCCGGGTGGAAAGAGCACTGTGAATTAATTTTGATTGCCTCATAGAACTTTGCATAACAAATGATCTCCTATGGGGGTGTCCAGGGACTTGAGCTTGCAGGAGAGGGCCAGATTTCATTTCTAGCAAGGTAACATAAGATCTGTGAGGACATTAAAATCTACCATTGACTGCTCTTGTCTGTATCCTTCTGTTTGAAGCAGATTGTGCATGCTAGGGTTACCCTGTATTATGCTTCTGGGGAAAGAGTAACAGTTGATATCAAAATCTTTTCAAAGAAGTTGGGAAAGCATGAGGCCAGAAACTCGTGACTCCCGGATTGTTAAATCATTTATTTATGTCTGTGTCTGTGTAAATGGAGATTGGGGGCTATGCTGTGTGTTTTAAGCAGCCTGTGTTTTATTTTTCAAACACACCCCCCACACACACACACCCCTGATACTTTTTTCTAAGAGAGGAATAGTGTAATAGATTTGTTAAAAGTGGATTTGCTTGCTGTTCGATGATCTTTGTACTTTGTAATGTCATCAGAAATGAAAAATAAAAGTTAGGCATTAGCAATGCGGAGGTGCTGTGGACTGGATTGGGGGGTGGGGTAGCGGGTGTGCTGAATACTAATCAGTTTCATTCTTTCCTGAAAAGAAAGAGACTTCAACTAACAGACATGGTGTCCTACCTGTCTGCCAGCCCCGATTACATCTGAAGCAGGCATCCCATCTGTTTGCCCAAATGAGGAGTGCAATATCCTACTAACTACTTTCTATTATCTTTCAACTTAAAGTTTTCTAGGGAAAATGATCCTGGGTTCATTTGAAGTTTGTCTGCTACACAAAAGGAAGTTCTCGAAAGCTTAATGCTGCTCAGCTAATAGGCAGCTGTTGAGCTGGCTCTGCTGTGTTCTCAACACCTGACTGTTAATATCACAGGGGTGTTCATAGCAGTAGTCTCCCATTTGTTGCGAGTCAGAAAACCTAGAAATATCCCAAGGACAAGGGACAACTAAGAATATAAGCAAAATTAAGTTAAAATGGCTGTGAATTGCTGTCTCACCCCAGTCTAAATGGCTATCCTCATGAAAATAACAAATGCTGTTGATGGGCCTGGGGGAGGCACCCTTAGACACTACTGGTGGCATTGTGAATTGGTACAGCCCCTATGGAAATCAGTACAAAGGCTCTTTAGGCAACTTAAAAATAGACCTGTCAGATAACTCGGCTATCCTACACCTGGAGACATGCTGGGAGGTATTTAAGTCGGTGTTTCATTGAGATACTTGTGCAACTATGTTTGTTGCTACTTTATTCTCATCAGCCAAGACACAGAAGAAGGGACAAAGAAAATGTAAAGAAGAAGACTATGTTATCTGCAAGAAAATGAATGGGACTGGAGGTCATTGTGTTAAGGGAAGAAAGCCAGACTTACAAACCAGTATCCTGTACTTTCTCTCATATGCAGAAACTAGATTAAAAAACAAAAAGACATTAAAATAGGAAGAGAGTTGTTTGGAAGGAGGAAGAGGACCATTGTGGTGAGGAGGCAAGGTACATAATATATGTGTGTGAAAATGTCATAGTGAAACCCAATGTTTTGTGTAGTGAATATACACCAATAAAAAGTAGTAAGTTAAAAAAAAAAAAAAAACAACTCTAAGCCAAGTCTTCATTTTTTTTCTCTATGACTTTTTCTGTGAATAGGGATGTTGAAAGTTGTATGTCAATATTTTCCCCACTAAAACCGCATTTTAGTAAATGAATCAAATCTGTTTTTTTTTTCAAATGGATTGCAGCTTAACCTCCAATATGTGAGCATCACCCCACACTTCCAAGTCCCCAAATCGGTGAAAGTTTGAAGTTGGGTTGTTCCTCATGCTTGCCTTTGTTTTTACAATCAAAACGACGGGATAACCCAGCCGAGGGGAAATTTACTCAGCTTGCTTGCAAATGCTGTCCCCGTGAGCACCTGCTTCGAAAAAGAATTCCAATTTCGGTACAATTCGGAAAGTCTTTGGGGGTTCCTCAGCGATATTAGATAATTGAATATAGCTTTCTCTGGTTGAAAAAAATATCTCACACATGCAACTTCCCCCCAGCTCCCAACTCCCTCGGCGCACTAGTCAATTCTTATGACAAAGTTAATCTGGAGCGTGACTTATGGAGTCCCAGTGGGAGGCCACTGGGGCCGGTAAATATGTAAACAGGGCTTTTTCAGTTTCCGTTTCGCATGAATACAAAATAAACTGCGGCCCTCCGCACACTGGAAAGTTCTTCCTTAAAGTTAATAAAATCTGTCAACTTCCATAAAGGCCGAGAGGAAGGGGGTCCACAGGTGCAGCCGGTCGGCCGAGGCTGGGGAAGTCGGGGCAGCTAATACAAAGCCCTGGGCACCGCGCGCCTCTTCCCATCAATTCTCATCAAGCGTTATTAGTCATCTGCCGCCTCGGAGGTGCGTCCGCGCTCGCCCCGCAGAAACGACAATGACATTTGGCCGCGCTGCAGGTGCGGCTGTGTGTGGCCGCGGCCGAGTGGGGCCGCCTTTGTGGCGTTCCGGTCCTTTGATCTGGGCACAAAGGGCGGCGGAGCTGCAGCCCCCAGCTTTCTGCTCGCAGCTCCGCCCGCGCGGGAGGGGACGAGCCAGGAGGAGTGGCAGGCTGAGAGAAGGGGCCTCGGGAGGGGGGAATCCATAATATTTATTTCAACAATAGCTTCAAATCTTTTTAAACATCATAAGAACACGGCTCATTAAGCCCACAACAGCCTTGAAATTGTATTATAAAACCGCAAAACAGAAATCAATACATTTGCTAGAAAGGAGGTAATGAAATATATTGAGTTGCCTGAGAAGTGGTTTGTATGAATCATAATATTATTATGTGCGCATCAATTCCATTCCAATACTTAAAGTTAACCAGCTAGCAAAGAGCACCCTGAACCCTCGTTAAACAAACTCTCTGTTAGTCCCCAGGCCGGCGCATCCTGTAATAACCGAGGGAGGGGGCCAGATCAATGTTGCCCACCCTGGCTGGGCTTTAGCTGCGCAGCTCTATTGCTTCCTGGCCTGATCAATACTGGCTCACAATGGCCGGGGGAAAGCCGGGGGCAGGCCCGGAGCTTCAGGCTGGAGCTTCCATCCTGAGCAACGCCACCGCCGGCTTCTGCGAAAGGGGCTCTGGCCAGCTGCTCAGCCCCTCCCAACCGAGGCTGCAGCTTCCCTCCTGCGCACCCCTCTGGTCAGGAACTCCTGGTGTCTAGGCTTCCTCTACCCTACTAGGTGTGACGTTTCCAGTAGCCCCAACACCTGACACTCACCCAATGCAAGGGGTGGCCTTTTTTTTTTTTTTTCTCCTGGCTTTCTGTTTGCAAATAGATACTGGTTTCTTCTTTGCAGGGGGCTGAAGTGAAACTTGATACATTTTATCCTTTCTCCTTACTATTTCTCCCAAAGCAGGACCGGATTCTGCGATGTGGTGTACAGGAGACTGGAATTCATGGAGGGTAACACGATTAGAGGGTTTGTGGGACCTAAAGCTGATGCAAGTGGAGGAGGAGGTTCTCTGAAAGGAGAATTATTTGGCTTTTCCAAACTGGAAAAGTGAGTCTTAGGGAGGGCTCCGGGGATGGAGGTCTGGGAGCTGGATGGAGCCTCACACCTGCTTTGGGAATCTCACTCGATCGACAGCCAAAATCCACACTAATGAAAATGCCCTATGTACAAGCAACTCCAAATTGCCTCCATCCCTAAGAGCTGCCATGCTGTCTGGTTCCCTTGCTCAGGTGGCTCCAGAGCTAGCAGGGTCATCCAGATACAATCTGTGGGGTAGGAAGATCAGAAAGTGCTAATCTCTGCAGAGCTGGCCAGTCAGCCCCAGGGGGTCCTCTTTGTCCACCCCCTGGCTCCACCTGTGGCCTTTGCTCTGTGGATCTGAACTGAAGGTTGAAGCAGGAGGAGCTACGGAGTTTTGGGACACTGGTCACTTTATGGATACAGCCACATATAAATGTGTTTGCATGGACACATACACACAGAGACAAACTCTCATCCATGCACACACACACAGCCAGGTCCGAGTTCTGGGACATACTTTTGCCTCAGCAAACACCTCAAAGTACAGCTGGAAGGCTCCAAACAGAGGTTCCCTGCCTCTCCAAGATATTTGGTTATGTTTGGGAACATTTTGGATTGGCATTACCCAGGAGGAGGGGAACAATTGGTTTCTATCTGGTTATAGAGGGGTACTACTAGTCAGGCACAGGGTAGACCCTTACAACAGAACCCAACTGTTGAGAGTTAGAAGTCTAGGCTAAGGCTGCACCCCAGTTTCTTTTCATAGTTCACAGTGTTATGGTTACTGTTTCAACCCCAGTGGTTTCTACATTCTATCCAGAGAAGGGATAAGTGAATGCAGAGACCCTATGCTCCTCTTTCTCTCAGGGCTGGGAAACAAGCCTTTCATTTCAGCCTCTGTAGCGAACCACCTACAGCCATTGTCCTCATGTTTGGCTGTGGCTCCAGCTCTGGGCCCTTGAGTCAGGGACACTTGTGCACAATCTCTTTCAGATTTTGCCTTTAGAATGTCACTCTAACATGGCTGTTAGTACCTAGCTTGCTAGGGGCTGGCTGGCTGTGAGGGCAGCCGTCCATAGCTAGAGGAGTTGGAAATAGAGACTCATTTTTCCAGTGCTACCCCTCCCCTTATTCCTCTTTCCCCACCTCCTTTCTCTTTCTTTTCCTTCCTTGTGGCCTGCTGTCTCATGCCCCTCCCCCTCTGCCTGCTGTATCATGCACCTCCCCCAGTGCTTATCCCAGAATTGATCACCCCTGCCATCTTGCCTGCTCCTAGAGCCAGGCTTTGCAACGACCCCAGTTTCTACTCTCCCTGGCTGAGAAAGAACAGTGGTCATCGAGACAGCATTAACGCCATGTCCTTGCTTGGAGAGGGAGTGGCATTCCCATCATACAATCCCAGCACTGGCCACCCATTGACAAGGCAGATGGCCACCTGGCCCATGACTAAGTCACCTCAGAGTCCCCAAAACTGGTTTTTTTTTTTTTTGGACACAGAACACTAAGTGATAGCTGCACATTTCTGCTTGAGCTAAAACCTACATAAAATGTCCTGGTTGTTGTGAGAACCAAACTAGAAAGTAATTGGTTCTGTGTTCTTTTCAGATTTTCTTTAAATATTTTTTTTAAATTGTTTTCATGTCAGTCGTACACCCAAGGGATGAAACAAGAAGAAAAACTTAATGGTATAAAACTCTCCTCGCTGTAGTGCAGAAATGCCCATGAAAAATTAGCCCTGATGATTTAATTTTGAAACTTCAGAGGAAGTTCAGTGACACGAAAAAAATTGCCCAGGCCTAACATATTAAAGTAACTTAAACAAAATAACTCAATCATCCATCTTGTGAGCTGGATTTGCCATAATTTGGTTTATGGAACCAATATTGAGTAAGAAAGTCAAAATGATTTCTTTCTCTGTAAATTTTTTGGTGGTTGTTTATAAATGCAGAGATTCCATCATAAAATATATGAGTTTTCTTTAAACCAAGCATGCAAGACATTAGGAATTCCTCCAAAATGGCAAGCAATTTATTCTTGTTTACTCTATTTATTGCCTCCAGGGTGTCCATAACGTCTGGAAACATAGGCAAATATAAACAATGTGATCAAGGACATCTTCTGTCATAAAAGCAGCTAGTAATATCTAGATTCCCCAAGCCTTGCGGACATCTCTGATTATCTCTGTCATATAGACGGTGCATGTGAAAATCCAATTCACATTTCTCAGGTTATATTCAAATACACAGTCTAATTGAGAGTAAATATGTCTTCCTCTACATAATAATGAATTCCATTTGTGCAAAATTTTCTGGAGGGCAGAGCAAATTGAAAATGGGTAGTGCAGAAGATAGTTTTGTAAAGTGAAGAATGTTTGAGAGAATTTATCAGTTCCTGACGTGATTTTCACAAATTGGGATTTCTTTAACTCAAGACACAACACGATGAATTAATAATGGGGATGAAGATGAGGGTGGCAGTACAAGTTTCTTGGCTCCGTTGTGTGGCAGTTGGTCAGCTATGGACTTGACACGGTTCATCTCAGTGGAAACTCCTGCCTATTCTGCTTGATCGATGGCTTTAGGCACATCAACGGAGCACAGCAATGCTCTTGTTTTGTCTGACTTGAGTCTAGGCCTGGGTATTCACTATAAATGAAGTATGCTAGATTAGGAAGAATACAGAAAGACAAACATCTTCAGGCTGTGTGACACTGATTACAATGCTCTCTTTCTCGCTTCCCTTTAGTGTCACAAAAAAAATTCTTTTGGAGCAAAAGTCCCAGAATAAAATTCCTTTCACCTCCACTGTAGGGAAAGCTCTCTTAGTTTCCAAGATTCCAAATTCACGTATCCTGCCATCCAAAGGCAAGAAAAGTGCTCCCCAGAGGGGCTGACAGGTCTACTGGGAGGCTCAGTGACACTGAGTTTACTTAAAAGGTATCTTTGGAGTAGCCTGGTGGTGGTGACACATGCCTTTAATCCCAGCACACAGGAGGCAGAGGCAGGTGGCTGTCTGTGAGTTTTAGGCAGCCTGGACTACAGAGTGAGTTTCAGAACAGCCAGGGATACAAAGAGAAACAGTGATTCAAAAAATCAAAAAAAAAAAAAAAAAAAAAAAGTAAAAAAGAAATCTTTGGAGCCGCTTCCTCGAAAGTTCTGACTCAGAGTTGGAACATCAGGCTGGGGACTTACTCCTCAGGTGTTTTATACATTGTCATATGCCTTCTTTATATTTATAACTCTTGAGGGTAATGGTGATATACCATCTTCATTTATTGCCATGGTATCTGAGGGACAGACAAATGTGCTTTAAGATTTGTTGAAATAGTGATGATATTGATTGGGACTTAGGGAGTTGGAGTCAGTATTCTCTGCTGGGAAGCATTCTTGTCCCCATTTTGAATTTTATCCCCTCAACCTCAGACCCCACACTCACCTCCTACACACCAAACCATCTGAATCTGAACTTTAGCTGAGTGTGAGCAAATCTTGTTCATCACATTGCCCAAGTTCATAATAGCCTACACATGCTTGAGCGCACACACATACACACACACAGGCACACACAAACACACACATGCAAACACAAGTGCGCGTGCGTGTGTGCGCACACACACACCTGTTGGGAGTGCCCAGGTCCCAGCACCTGCATGCTTGAGAGCATCTTTGTTTGCAGGTGTGTGTGTGTGTGTGTGTGTGTGTGTGTATGTGTGTGTGTGCAAGTGTGCATGTGTATCTTACCAATAAGACAAGGACTGGCTTGTCTTTCGACACCCCTGCAATCTTGGAAATATCCAAAATATTTTCTGCACTGGAAGTAATATTTTGATAGAAAATTGCAAAGAAAGGAGTATTTGAGTACCAAAAGTTGTGGCTGAAGGGAAAAGTAGCTAACACCTAGAAGAGAACTGGCTCCGACCCATCTCTGCAGCCCCTGCAGTGACTCCATAGCCAACAATCTTCTTCAGGCCCTAATTGCTGATTTTAACTGTCCTCCAGTCCTACAGCTCTGGCGTCCTGGCTCTTTGCTGCCTCTTCCCTGTCTCCTGTTGTCTGAGGCATGCGTCATTAGCTGATGTTAACTTGTTGGATAGTTTCTATCCATAAAGCAGTCTCCCCTGACTGGGCCACACAGGGCTGGGGCTCTGGAGTGGAGGCAGATAAAGTGGGGGAGGCAAACTGCTAACAAGCACCGCCTTCAGAGGTGCACATCCCCCGACCTCAGCCTGTGAGTGAGTGCTCTCCTCTCCTCATCGTGCAAGTAAAGAAGGCACCTCCACTGCTATCCCAGAGCCCTACTTCTGGTTTTGCTGAGTTTGATGGCTCAGACCTAACACCTCCTGTAGGTTTAATATTTTCACTATCTGAAATGCAATTCCAAAGATTTCTTAGTGACATTCCATTCACCATCAATCCAGGAAAGAAGCTGAGCCTAAGAGAAGGGACGGCAGACATGGCCTCTGTGTTACAGTGGGTGAGATTGAGATCTTCCTTGGTGAGGGTGGCGTCATCATAATTTCTCTATACCAATTTTCTCTGCAAAAGTCAGGCAAAGTCTCAAAGATTTCAATCTGGCCTACAGGGCATGTGGATTTCTCAACCTAGGGAAGAGGGCTGTTTTGGTGACGAGGGCAGGGCTCCCAGTACCTTCAGGCTCTGCAAAAGTTATCCAAGATTGAATCTCCTCTCCTCAAGAAAAGGTTTGGGATGGGAGTGGGGGACAGGATTCCAAACACTTAACCAAAACCTCTTTGGAATTTAGAAACTTTAGTTCTGTGAGGACCAGATCACTTCTCTGCCTCAGGGGGAAAATGTTTCCTTGGTTCAGGTAATTTCTCTGTCTCAGTGTTTACAGGAAACCATGGGTCCAAAAGAGGAGCTCCAGAAATGTTGCAAGTCCTCCCTGAAACTTAATAGTTAAAATCCTTCTTCAGGCTGAGGATGTGGCTCCCTGGTAGACTGCTTGTCTAACACCCTAGCCTTGGTTCCTAGCACAGCAAAACAAACAAACAAACAAACAAACAAACAAACAAACAAGATTGTTCTACTTCCACTTTCTATTATTCTATTTAGGTCAATAGAAATGGTGGAAGTAAACTAACTGTTTTTCTAGATTCTTGTACAGTCATTCTAGTTCCCTGAGACATGATTGTGAGGCAGAATCCCGGGGCAAAGTCCTGCAGGCTGATGGCAAAAAGCTCATTGGAGTTTTGAATGGCTGTTGAATATTAACCCTGACACTGTCTTGGACAGTAAGTTTCTGGCCCACATTGTTGACTCTGAGCTGGGCAGTCCCTGTGTCCTGGGAGGCTGGGCAGCACCCTGCACCCTTGTCCTCTCCAGTTATGACAACCAAGGCATCTCTGGATGTCACCAATGTCTCTTATGGGGCCAGTGTTAACTAGCTGAAAACTGTTGCCGTCATCATAGAGGAAATATTTATTAGATATTAGGAAATGTATTAGATATTTCTGTTCCACTTGAGAGAGGGCTTGTGCCAAAGAGTGCCTTTCTGAACATAAAGTAAAAGAAAAAAATAATGTTATTTTCATAATGTAACAAAATGTTAAGCAGCCATTAAAAACTTTTTAAAGACACGTTCTAGGCTCTAGAATATGCCCACACTGTGATATGATGCAAGGCATGAGAATGTGTGTGCCACCTGTATTCTGCACAATGTCCACATCTGAAAACACTAAAAATGTCCCCAAAGGTAAAAGCACAAAAATTAAAACCATAGTCATTTCTGGGCAGTAGGATGATGTAGTATATACTTTCTTACTTAAGCCTTTGTTTTGTCAAACTATTTACCTCATGAGTTTTGCATTGCACAACACCAGGCTAGCCGGGCTGGGAAACTGCACACTGCAGTCCTGTACACTAAGTCTGACCTCCTTCCACACCGGAAGCAACCACTCTCCTGTTCCTGTGACCACCGTTCTGCTCATTAGCCACTCATATCATCTGTTTCACACTGGGGCTGAGGTTCCCGGGTCGGAATTGTTTACACACACCCTGCTTCTCAGTCTGAGCACTCATTCCCTGGATTGCACACACCTCTCTGACCCCAGAACTGTGCTAGGGGCTGGGAAATTCTGTGATAGGGCACATAGTCCCTGTCCTTAGGAAGAATACGGTAAGCCAATAAACAAATACAATAAACATATACAATGAGGCAAGACAAATCCAGGGTGTAAAAGAGCCAGGGAAGCAAAAAAACAAAAACACAACACAAAACAAAAAGAGGTACTGAAGACAGCCATTGGGAGAGAGTGCAGTGTAATTAGGCTCAATGGTTATCCAAGGTCTGTCTAGGGAAGTGTATCTGAGCTAGCAGCAAAGGACAAGTGGAAGAGTAGAAAGACTTGTGGGAACTAGCTGACAAAGCCTGAAGCTGCAATTTTGCAGACAAAGGGGAGAGCAGTGAGGAGTGGGGTTGGGGTGTGGGTAGGGATTGGGGGTTTCTAAGAGGCAGGAAGCAGCTTCCAGCCTCCTGTGCCAGGCTTGGGTCTAACCACAGAGGTGGCAGTAGTAAACCAGATTTGGGGCCAGGGCCCTGGGTTGTTTTCAAGGTGATTCAGGGATCCTAGAAAATTGTATGCCTACACCAGTGAGACCAGTGTGCCAGGCCTGTGTTTTATCAGCCACATCTCAAGTGGTCTGATGGCAGGCAAAGTGAGAAGTGTTGGTCTCAACTGGTACATTGGACCTCACAAGGCAGTATAGACAGGAGCTAGGCCTAAAGAGGACATACCTGCAATCCCCCATACTTGAAATATAAGTTCAAGTTCAAGGTCAACCTAAGGTGTATAGTGAGACCCTGTCTCAAAAAACTAAATCCAAATCAAATATATATGATTAGAGAAGATGGGTAATAAGTGAATTTTTAGTGATAAAAGATGAATGAACAACAAAATACCTGATTATACCATCATTTTTCTCTGGGATGAAGGAGCTACGATATAGAAAACCAGTATAGTTGTGTTTGTGTCCGTGGCTCTTCTCAGTAGACTGAATGAAGTACAGCCTTGGACCACTACCTTGGAGTCTAGATGTGACTTTACAAAGGTTCATCTGGGGAGGGGGGGCAATAGATGAAGAATTTTTTTTTGTCTTTAGTTGTTTTGTTTTGTTTTTTTTTTTTAAAAGAAAAGTTCCTTTTTAAGTAGGTATTTATTTGTGAGTATGGTGGTTCATACCTTTAATTCCAGCACTCAGAAGACAGAGGTAGGTGTATCTCTGTGAATTTGAGACCAGCCTAACCTATGCAGTGAGTTCTAGGACAGCCAGAGCTACATAGTGAGACCCTGTCTAAAAAAAAAAAAAAAAAAAAAAAAAAAAAAAAAAAAAAGGACGAAAAGGTATTTATAAATATTTACTATGCTGGGTTAGTGCTCCACATTTTAAAAAATACATACATATCTTAGGGGCTGATAAGATAGCTCAGCAGGTAAATACAATTACCACCAATCCTGAGTTTGATCCCCACACTCCACTTGGTGAAAGAAAAGAACTGACCCCTGGCCCTCTGACCTCCACACTCATGCTCTCTCTCCTATGTTCACCTACTCTCACTGCCTCCTACCCCGCCAACAATGAATACGTTTTAAAATCCCTCTGCCTTTCTTCCTCATGAATCTGGCTTCTCACTTTTCTATGCTTTAGCTTTTGCTACTTTCAGGACAGATCCTGCCTCCTTCCAGTTCTCAGGGGAAAGGCCAGTGCTGTGCACCTTTGTCTATTCCATGGGTCTCCCTATTCAAATACTTCCTTCCGCTGACCTGTGGCTCCTAACTGCCTTGTTCTTTGAAGCTACACTGTTATTTCTAGCAACCCTCTCTAATCCTCCAATAAACTTGTTTCCTTCAGAGTGCTACAGAAAGACCAGGCATTAGAAAAGGTCCCATCTCCATTAGCATTCTGCAGTCAAAGGAAGTTAAATGTGGGTCCAGCAGGACAGAAACTAGAAGCAGGGAGTGCATCTCCAAGCTTACCTCATGATGGTCAAGCCCACTCGACCCACAGGCTTTCTCAGCTCTGGATCACTCTCAAGGAAGGGCAGAGAGGAATAGCTTGCTTTCTTTTTCTGAGGGACAAGAGCTGTGTTCCTTTTTTGCCTGTATTGTCACTGAGAAGTTTCCCATGAAAGGATGCTACCAATTCAGGGCATGGCTTTTGATGGTGCAGTGTCTGGCTCCACTGACTAGCACTGCTCTGTGCTTAAGCTGCAGAATGCTACCATCTTACAGTAGCCACCGGTGTCATTAGCATTCATTCCTGATGAGCAACAACTCTTAGAAAAGCAACCTGGAGCCTCGAGGGCCACTCCTCTGGGCAGTCTACAGGACCAAAGCTTAGTCACTGATGTTTTCCTGCCCCCCAAACAAAGCAGGGGAGGTCCTGAATACTTGTCATTCCAGGACTGAGAAGGCTTGCAGGGGTTCCTTCTCTGGGTGTGGCCATATTCCAGTGTCCTTTGCATCCTTCTGGACTCTTCTCTGAACTCTTCAGGCTTGCACAGTGACCTCCACTGTGTTGTGAGCACCAGGGAGCAATCCTGATGCCTGCCAAACTGCCTGGCATTTAGAAAGTGTTTAATAGTTTACCAATTGTCTCAGTCTGTTTCCTGTTGCTATAGGAGAAATCTTGAGATCAGGTATTTTATAAAGAAAAAGAGTTGACCTTGAATAATGGTGCTACAGGCTCTGAAGGTGCCCACATCTGCCTGGCTGTCAAGGGTGGGCCTTGTGGGAGAAAGGGGAGAGAGATTAGGAAACAAGAGAAAGCTAAGGAAACCACCTCCTCCCTCTCTCTCTTCTTTCTTTCTTTCTTTCTTTCTTTCTTTCTTTCTTTCTTTCTTTCTTTCTGATACCTTCTGTTTTGCAGCTAACCCATTCTTGAGGGAGCTACATCCACCCCTTCATGAGGGCAAATTCCCAACACTCCAATACCTCTCAAAGCCTCTCAAAGGTCTCAGGACACCCAGGACCTCACAATACCTGTGTGGGGACTAAGGTCAAAATATATTTTTGACGGGGACAAACAATTCTCAAACAACAGCTTTATCTTTTTACTATGATTTTGTTTTGTTCTGTTTTGTTTCCCAAGACAGAGTTTCTCTGTAGCTTTGGAGCCTGTCCTGGAACTCTGTAGACCAGGCCTGGAACTCACAGAGATCCACTTGTCTCTGTCTCCTGAGTGCTGGGATTAAAGATGTATGCCACCACTGCTTTGGCACTTTTTACTATTTGATGAAGGGGGGTAAGAGGTGAGAATAGAGGGAGGGTGGGAGCTAGGAGTGGGAGGGGAGCTCTGGGTGGAACCTGCTCCTTCAGTGTGAGCATGTGGATCCCTCGTATAGGGCTTGCCTAGCCTGGGAAAGGCCACGGGCCTGAGCCCTGCACTGGAAACACAGTTCTGTCTGGATTAATGCCCTTCTGTGGGAAGCTAGCCTGTTTACATCTCTGTTGTGACTGAGCCTGAAGTGAACCTTCTGAGGACAAAAATGACAGTTTCTTGACAGAGGAAAAACAAAACTTCTGGAATAGTGACTCTACTATTCCATTGAAAATGCCAGGCTTTAGAGAGAAATCTCAGATTTATTCATGTCTATTGGGTGTATTATTTGTGTAAAACAATGGCTTCCATTAAAACACTTCCATACATGATAGATACACTGCACTTTGATCATATTTACCCTCTGTTGCTCTCTGTTGTTCCCTCCTCTCTTTGCGCTGTCCCTTTATGCCTTCACACCTTTACATCTAGATACATATGCAAGACATATCATGCAGTATTTGACTAAGTCTGGCTTATTTTGCCTAATATGACTATCTACATTTCCATCCATTTTCTTTCAAATGATGTCATTTCATCCTTCTTTATGATTGACTAGTACTCTATTGTATACATCTACCACATTGCATTTATCCTTTCTCCTAATCTTAAAACTCTTGATTTTAATTCTTTTAAAAATTCTGTTTTTGTGTGAGGAAGGGGCTGTGCATGCCATGGTGAGGTCAAAGGACAACTCTGTGGAGTCAGTCCTTTTCTCCCACCTTTGTGTGGGTTCTGGGAATTCCACTAGGGAGACCAGGCTTACAACAAATGTTTTACCCACTGAGCCATCTCTCCAGCCCAAATCCTGAATATAAAGATTCTCTGCGGTTTTCTCAGACAGATCTTAGAAAAGTGCCAGTTCCCCAGGCCTCATCTGCAGTGAGAAATGGCGCTTCTGCATGCCCCATCCACTTCAGCAGAGTTAGAGGAAACAGCTTTGGAAAGCACAGCCTTGGGAACCCAGGATGATCCTCACTGAAGGCCTGGCTTCAGGGGCCCAGGATGATCCTCACAAGAAAGCCTAGCTTCGGTGGCCCAAGATGAAACCCATAGAAGGCCTGGCTCAAGAGTCCTATTCTGTTTTGAACATCTCCAGGGAGGATTTCCTTCTGCAGGAAGCTGAGGGCCTGTCTGATTTCTCCAGAGGGAGCCTCACACCACGAATGGCCTTGTTGATGTGTCAGGCAAGCTATCTTGGACAGTTTGGGGAGGAACTGTAGGATTCCCATAGGAGGGAGAAACACTTAGCTCCCTCTGCCACAGTTGTTGAGATGTGGAAAGGAGACAACACTCAATTGGTTGAAAAATCCCTGGAAACTAGAGCGTTGGAATGAGACCTTCGAGTTTTAAGTGCTGGCAAGACTTTCACATTTGTTAGCCAGGCTACGGGAGCCAAGCGTAACACTCAGTAGAGTGAGTGGCGGGAGTCTGCAGACTGTGGCTGGCTCCCCAGGCACTTTTGGAACTCTGAACACATTGCTTGTTTGGTTGGTGAAATCTGCTGGGAGACCCACAGGGCTCCTCTCTCTCTCGGCTTTTTTCTCAGGTCCTCTTAGAGTTGCACCTGGGCTACTGTGACAGACAATTGGTACTTGTGCCTAGGGCCTTATTTAGAAATAAGGTCTTTGCAGATATAATCAGGTTAAGATGAAGTCCAGATACTTTAACGTGGCAGGCATTCTCATAAGAGAAGCAGATAAACACAGTGTGAAGATAGTAAGGTCTGGCTATGTGGAGGTTGTTGAGGCAGGAGTTGAAAGGGCATATCTACAAGCCCTGAGGTGCCAAGACTTTCTGGCAACAGCAGAAGCTGAGGCAGGCAGAGTAAATTCTCCCCCAGGGAGAGCATAGCTCTGTCAATATGATTTCAGACCACTGCAACTCAAGACAGCCCCTCTGCTATTTCATCCTCTGTCAGTTTCAGGTGGGCCAGCTGTGGATGGATATAGCTTGAGGCAGGGCCTGATGAGGAAGGAGATCAGGTCCTCAGGGTATGAGGGCCTTGTCCCTCAGAGTGGGCTGTTGGAGGTATCACATCTGCTTGTGCAGTGGCTGCCATCCTGCCCACTGTGGCCACACAATCTTGGACCTCTAGCTCCTGCAGCCACAAACTGAATGAGCTTGATAAACCTCCAGTCTTACTGCTTCTCATTCTTTTGGCTGAGATCAAGTGTCAGTGTTGTAATGTGGAGGCTTGTCTCACACTGAACCCCCAAACATGCTGTCAGTTTCAGAGAGTCTGCTGTAGCAACAGAAAACAGATCAAGACACCCATCCTGCCAATCTTCTCAAGACCTGTCATGTCCCCTTAGTATATCCTATACAGTAGACAAAATCCCCAAATTTCCTAAATTTTGACGACTCCTCTAAGTGCATCCTTGATTTTCCAGGAATGTTCAAATCTAGCTTTGTGCCAATGAGAAAGTGTGGACTGCAGTGATTGTTTTTACAGAGAGTAAGAGACACAGCAGCTGCTCATGCCTGCAGATGATCCCCTCCCAGTGACAGCAACTTGGGATGACGGGATGGCTTGCAGCCTGAAAATACATAGAAAAGAGAAGTGTGTGAGAGGGTAAAACCCGACAGGTTTCTAGCTAGCTAGAAGAATCATTCCCCGTGGAATTTATCCCTAGACTTCAGTAAGGTATTTGTGAATAGGTTACAATTATCTCATGCAAAAAGCACCCCTGCACCCTGAAGGAAGATGCTGGAAATAGGGAGAGAAAGGGTCTATCCAAGTCATCCCAGCTGGCCTGGAACCCAGGATCCTACTGTCTCAGTCTCCTGCCTTCTGAGATTTCAAGCTTGCACTACCACACCCAGAAGAACTGCTCTTTCAGTCTCCACCATGAGTCACACTTGGATGGGAAGTTTCTTCCTCAGACAGGTGTTTAGAGAACAGCTCATTTGCCTGTGGGTCCAAGAGGGCTCTTTGCTGGATACCTATGAGCAAGGAAGAAAAGCAAATGTCAGACAAGGATACTGATTTATGACAGAGCTCTGAGCCTGAGGTCTCACCAGGGAGAGACAGATAGCAGGTTCCTAGGGAAGATGTGTGACAAGGTAAGAACAGCTCAGTCTTTAAGACCTCCATATGTGTCCTGGAGCCAGGAGCTCTTGGTTCAAATAGTTGTTGCTTATTAAATGTGTGTCCTTAGGCATTTAACATAGCCTCTCTTTGCAATAGTTTCCTTTCCTACCAAATGGACTCTCCCACTATACCCTATCTTGTGGTGGTTCCAGATTCAAACAGTTAATTCGAGTGTCTAGGGTGGCGACACTCTGTGTTACTAAATACAACTTACAAAGTGAGGTGACTTGTCAAGGATGTTGAGAAATCACTTCTAAAATCAACAGCAGGGTGGGCTAGGCTAGAGAAGGATCCTCCAAGGAACTGTTTCCTTCTGAGGCTAACTGGCACGGTGACTTCAAAGGTGCAAGAACACATGTGTAAACATGTCGCGTCCTGAGGCCCAGACTTGGAACCAGTGCCCCATAGCATCTACCTTCTCTCCAGGCCAAAGTGAGTTCCTTGGTGAAAGCTGGAGGCAGCTGTGATCAAGAAGGATGGCAAAGGGAAGGGTGGCAGATAGGGAGAGAAGAAGCCTTGCTGACTCCCATGGTAACTTGCTTGTCCCTTAAGAGAGGCTGTGCTAAGAATCCAGGCCAAGAGGCCATATTCTGCCCTTGAGTCTTCAGACTGACCGGTATCCCACTTCTGCTCTCAGATCAGAGGGTTAAACCTAAGAAAGTCAGGCTCGGGACCTTAGACAAACTTCTATCCATCCGTCAAACAAGTTCCTTGCTGGTAACTCTCAGTTCTGGAGATCAAGCAAGTGGACAGATGGCGTGGTGCATGCCTAAGAGTCTAGCTTTCAGGAGGCAAACTCACAAATCTTTTCTGTTTTGAGACCATCCTCAGTCGCTACATAGCAAGACCTTATTTCAGAAGAACAAGAAGGGAAAAGAGCAATTTAAGTGACTGTGTTGCTGTGTTGGAATTGTAAGTGCTGGAGTCCTCAGACAACCTTCCTATTGGAGCAGTGTTTTCTTTTGGTCCCCTTTTCTTTTTGCAGTGCTGGGGATCTGAACTCAGGGCCCAGTGCAAACTATGCAAGTACTCTACCATGGAGTCACCAGCCCAACCCCCTGAGGAGCTGTCCTAAGGACTCTTCCCCACATGCGTTCTGAGGACTTTCTGCTGTTAGGCCATAGTAAACCCCACACTGAGTCCTGGTGACTAGGATGCTTAGAAATGGCAGGATTTGGGAGGGATGTTATCTTAGTTACCCAAGAGCTGGGCCCAATTACCAATGGGGGAGGGGTCTTAAAGGGATAGTGCAGCTTGTTGTGTAATTAAGCTTCCCCACTAACAGCTTTTGTTTCCTCTTTTGCATTAGTGTGTGTTTAAGGAGAAATCTCTTGACAACAGAATGTTATTAAAACCCTCCAAGTGGAAGCAGGCTGAGCAAGGAGAGCATATATGAAGCAGCACTGGAAGCTCAGCTGATGGCCTCCTCAGGGGCTAGGAAGCAGCGGCTAGGAAATGCTGCCTAATGGATGAGTTAGTGCAAGAGAATTTAGGGACCTGTGTCATCTACCTATGCCTCAGTCATCGCTCTGTTCAGGCCCAGTTCAGACTGCCAGCCCTTATTCTAATGTGTCAGTTGAATATCAGACAGAAGACCTTTGTCACTGACCTTCCAACTTTTGTTTTCTTTCCCCCTCCTAACAGGGTCTCCCTGTGTAACACAGGAATGGCTTGTAACTAGTGGGTCCTCCTGTCACAGTCTTCCTATTTCTGATGTAAAAAAAAACTGTTTGTTTTTTAAACAAGGTCTCACTCTGCAGCTGGCCTGGAACTTACAGTGATCCTCCTGCCTCTGTCTTCTGGGTGTTCAAATTACAGGCCATGCACCACCATGCTTGGCCCGTGTACATTTCTGGGATAACGACCATATCAGCAGATTGGGCTAACGACCATGCTAACAGACGTGAAGTAGGGCGTACATGTGTGCACAGCTGAGACCAAAGCTTCAGGAGATAGTGTCACATACAGGCAGAGTGCTGGGGAGGGCCTGTGACACTGATGTATCACGACCTGAATCACAATCCAGGCTGAGAAATCCTAGTCATTTTAAATGTGTGTGGTGCTTGGTAAGGAAGTAGGGATCAGGACTCAATAAAACCTTCCCAGGCCCACTGACTTTTGTCTGTCTCTATAGCAAGTTGCAGCAGTTGAGAAGAAAATATCTCTGAGTAGCACAGCTGGGTGCACTCAGGTTATTTGATTTGGGGTGTGTCACTGGTTTGAAAACTTCAGGGGTTTACCAATTTCTCCTGTGCAGGATTACAAGACTGTTGGGGGAAAGGAAGCTTGTGTTACCCATTCCTTTGGGAATGAATCCAATGAAGCTTTAGGAGGGGACTCATCTAATTCATTGCACTGGAGATGCTTCAATAACAGGAGACTTCGTCAGTGGATTTTTGGGACTCACACACAAGATGAGGCACTTAGAAATGCCCAAATTTTGGGATGCAGAGGCAGAACTGCAGGCCCACCAGGCTAGACTTCTTTTCCTGTTGTGAACATCAGGAATTAGGTGATCGCAGATACAATCTCATCCATGTTCACAGGGGACATCTAGGCCTCCTACCAAAGGGAGCCATGATTCTGATCTGTGACTCCAGTGTCTCATCCATGCCCTGACAGACTGCTGTGTCAGGATTTAGCTGTGCTTCCTGAGGCTGGGTGAGGTCCATTCTGCCTCTAACTGAGACTTATATGGAACTTCCAACTTTGTGATTTGTGCATCTGCAAAGCCCTGCACAAAAACCTAAGTAAAAGCCTGATCCTGGACTTGCCTTCCTCGAAGAAGAGAAAAGTGGAGGAGCCCACACAGAGGACTGCCTGTTCCTGGGTGTCTATACGTGCCCTTACATTCAGTACCTCAGTGTCCTCATCCACAGAGGGCCCATCCAAGCCAACACATCTTCTACGAGTCTTTGTTCAACTAAAGCTCATATGGATGCAGAAACCCGGGGAAGCCAAATCATATGTTTAAACAGTTGAGAGGAAACTAGACTCAGCAAGGATCTAGGGCCCTGGATTTAGACCCGGTGAATTTTCCTTCTCTGGGATTTCCTGTCCCTTTTCTGGATGTTTCTATCTACCCCATGTTCCTTGGCAGTTGGTTTAAAGGCCATCAGCTCAGCAGTGAAAGAATGCCTTACACAGACTTGGGCTTAGCTGTTAAAATACCAACCGCTGCTGAACTGTGTGGTCCAAAGCTAGGTTTATAGACATAAGTTCTCAGCTTCTGTCAATCTCATCTTTTAGTGGAAAATGACCAAACTTAAGACTAAGCTTAAAAGTGCATCCACACCCAACAGCCACTTAAGGGGCAAGCCACAGGGACAGGAGGGCTGCTTGCAGAGAGAGGAGGGGGGTCCTTAAGGAATGTAAAATAAGTGAGCCCCCCAAAAGGCCCCCTGCAATGTTTTTAGACTAGTTAAAATTTAACAATTTTTTAAAATGTAAATTATCTGGCCTTCTCAACTGCACAGGATGAGGGGGCAGTGAGGAAGGGACAATGGGTTAGGATTAGATAATTTACTTAGTGCGAAAATTCCAGGAAGTTTGTGTTGATCTGGGCCTGCATGTTGTTACTCTTTAGCTCAAATCTAAATCTTTATCTTCCTATTACAGTCAAGAGGACTTTTTTCTACTTAGTCATTTTTACAGTTGTAATTTTTACCTCTTTCATCAAATAGAGCTGGTTAGATTGGCAGCTCTTAGCACTGAGATGAAAATATTGGGAGGGCCCAGTGGGTCCTGTTTTGTTTATTCTAACAGCGCAGTCTTTGATCTAAACATATTTCCTGGGGTCTGGACCAGATGACCTAATTCCTGTCTTATCCTTCTCCTCTTTTCTGTGCATCTCAGATTGCTGCTGCCTTACCGAGGGACGCTTTGAAATTCACTTTACATTTCCCCCCACTTTGTTAGCCTCTGTCATTTGTTTCATTGGGGTGGAGTGCGTAACTCCTAGCAAAGAACCCATGGCTTTGTTTTTCTAACAGAACTGTGAAGTTCTAACAGAGTGGGAGCCCTTTCCTTTTTTTTCTTCTATACTTCTCTTTCTTGACATTCTCAACATGCCAAAAAAAATAGGCAAATAACCTACTGCTTGAAGTCTATGTTAACTGCAAATCATTTTGGACTTTCTGTTTGAACACTTTTAAAAAACAAATATATATCTTAAAAATGCTGTTGCCTCCTCGTGCCCTAACAACCCTTTATAAATCTGAACTAGGAAGGAGCATGAGAAAAGCCAAAGCCCAAAGCTAGCTTCGCTTTATCTCAGTAGATCTGCAAGGTCCTTCCTTCCTTATCCCTGCCCCCTCCTCATAGACCCCCTACGTGAGGATCTTTGGATAGCTTCTGCCAGCAAGGGTGCTAACTTTTCTTCCTTCCCAGGTCACTGTCAATCATCACCTGCTTTTCCAAGGGTGTTTTCCAGGAAGGGAGGCCCTTCTTGGGGGAGGGGAGGAAGCAGGGAAGGTAAAGTGGTGGAGAGAATCATAAAGGAATAGGAGGGAAAGACACTCACACAAGGGTTAAGAAGCAGAAACAAGTCCTTAAAATTGGTAAATTTTGGGTCACTGGCACCGCTTAATTTTTGGGTATCTTCAGCAATTTACATTTTTAAAAAAAAGTCACCAAAGTGAGTCTTTTAGTTTTAAAATTTTGTGAACTTAATTGTCGTCCCAGTCTGCAGCGACCCAGTTCAGCCAACCCGGTTCTAAACTATCAGGTTGTTCCTCAAGTTCCAAAAGGAAAAGGAGGCTCGGTGGCCAAATCGGAGATGGGCAAGGCCTGCTCGCATCTGCTGCTGGGAACCCACCCAGTTACTGTGTGAGTATCAAAGGCCAAGCATGTTTATCTCTGGGCTGCGTGCTTTATGGGGCTGGAATGGACATAGAGGGGAATGGGCAGGTGGTAATCGATACTTTAGAATGATAGCCAATCGATACACAGATAGGTCCGGACAAAAGGAGGGAGGAGGGGCGCAGAGAACGGGGACCGAGACCCTGTCATGGTGGCCTAGGAGGCCTTCGAAAATCTGGGTGAACCCAAAGCACTTTAGTTTGCCTTAATTTACTTTCAGAAAAAGCTAAAGGGTGGTTCCAGTGATAGAAGAAAAATGCCCGTCCCTGGCCCCCTCTCGGAAACAGCCTCGCAGCGCCCCTGGGAAGCGCGACCAGCGAGACTTGGGGACCCGGCGGGTCTGCGGCAACCAGAGGAGGGCGAGCCCAACTGCCGCGCGGTGGCCGGGGAAGGCGGCAGAGGCGCTGTCACTGCCTGGCCCCTCGCGATGGCCGCAGCCCGGGGATATCCCCTACGGCCCCAGGCTTCGTGCCGGGGCCAGGAGCGCTGCGCGCGGCCTCTCTTCTGCACGCGAGACCAGCGAAACCGTCATCTTGGCGACAGAGGAGCCTGTAGCCTCTTCATCCGGTGCTCACTCCTGGATTAAAAATGTCTCAGGCAAGGCGGCAGGAAAAGATCCCGAAGGTGAACGGGAACCAAGGCATCCTCACTGTATCCCCACTGTGCCCACGTCAGATCCAGGGACCGAGGCTTTCCCGAACTCCCGGCTGGACTCTGAGGCTGAGTTGGTGCTTGAAGCGCCCTCGTGGCTCTCTGAGCTTTGGAGTCTAGGGACAAACCTTGGGTAGGCGCGGCCATAGTTAAGAGTAGCCTTAGAATGGCCCAGGCCTGATGGAAGCTTCTGCTGGGAGTCCTCACCTGGGCACAGCGAGGTTCAGTGAGATTCATCATCTCCCCGAGACAAAGAGTTCAACGACCCCTGAGCAGACAACCTCTACCCTATCTATTGCTAACCCTAAAATGGTGCGCAGAAGTAAAACATGCCCCCAGAACAAACGCCAGAAAAGAGGACTCAGGTGAACTTGTACTGTGAAATGTTTCAAGTTGCTACTAGAGATCTAAATAGAACCCCACGCCCTTTTAAATGTGCATATGCTTTTAAATGCCTAAAAGACTAATTAAATAAAGAAATTGTTGACTTCCTGCGTAGAGGCCCAGTTTCTGAGTCGGGTTATATAACCCTGCTGCATGGGGAATTCTCCCACAATCCGGCTCTCAGCTGCCTGAAAAAACAGGCCGCAGAATCAAGTGAAAGGGAACTAGAATAGTTAAAGCTGAAGTCTAAGTCCACAGATCATGTTGGCGGGGGAATTTACCTGTCAGGATGAGGTCTCCAACCACAGCTTATCCTCCCGGCTTCCTTAGGAGGTATTGTGGGAGAAAAGTGGAAACTAATATATATTCCCAAACAAGTAGATACTGGAAAGACAGATTGCCAGATCTCAAAAAAGCAAGCAAGCAAGCAAACAAAAACAACAAAACAGAAAAAAAATTATTCCAAACCAAACCAAAATGCAGGCCCATGCATGCCCATTCCTGTTATGCCTTTTACTATTTCTTATTTAGAGGAGATACTCGCTTACACAAGCAATTTACAGCTACCTGGGGAAATGTTAAACTACCTTAGGGGCCTGGCTAAATAGAAATGCACTCTAAAAACACAGACACGGTATGTTGTTTTATCTGTTGCAAAAAATGTATTTGATTACTTGAGTAAAATTACAGTATCTCTGTTGTTAGTAAGTATTAAATGTTAAAGAAATTGGAATTCCCCCTTTCAACTTTCCAAGAAAGTGCATGTAACAGTCCATTTTTTTCCTTCCATACCTAATACAAAATAAACCAACACTATACCTGCTCTCAATCAAGAAGCATTTGCTCTTGTAAGGGACATATGTACATTTTAATGAAAGTGATATTTCTTATTGTATATACAAGAGCATCTACATTTCTCCACTGAAGGTTGTTCAAGATGCTATCGTTAGCAGCATTGTGAAATTCCAGCACACGTTTTCTACTGTGAATATACCCTACAAGGCAAAAATGCTAAGTCTCAGTTTCAACTACCAAAACAACACTTGTGGTTTTTTTTTCCCCTCTAAAGAATTCTGCGTGCTTATTACTGTACAGAAACTTATTAACATTGAAGACGACTCAAGTAAAAAGCACAATACAAATAGCAGTTCAAAAACGGAAATGGTTAACTCTGTAAAATAACAAAAAGGCAGGTTGAAGTTCAGAATAAAAATGAGAACAAAACCAAAACAACAAACAAACAAAAAACCCAAACCTTTCAAATGTTCAGCCTGTACTGAAAAGTCCTTCCCTTCAATCTGTTTGGAAAGATTAGACAATGTGTTTGCTGATAAAATTTTCCAGCAGGATCAAAGTGTACATTTATATACAGACTTTATTAGAGATCTAACGCATCACGGAGGCATTTCATCAACACCGGATTCATATTAAACTGGATATAGAAAATAAGTTAATGCCAGATTAAGACTGCCTAGCAGGGCAACTTGCAATTGCTATGAATGTTACAGCAAGCTTATAGCACTCTAGTCCATTAGTATTTAGTCCAAAATACAGAAGACCAAAGTTAATGCTTGCATTCTGTTTGCAAAGCAAGGTTATAGCACTAATAAATAAGCTTTCTTAGAACTCTAGAGGTTGAACCAAGTACAAAAGAATGTCTTCGTAATGGAGTTCAGAGTCCCAGGGGCCAGAAGGTAAGGGGCTGGGGCAGAGCAGGCGTTCTGGGTGGAATGCTCCGGCAGCTTTAGCTTGTGACTATCTCTTTGCTGTCCTCCACGAAGCGGGTGAAGCGGAAGCTGGTTCCATTCTCGCTGCTTGCCATTTTCTCCAGGCCAGCCAGAGGAGCACTGGGTTCGGAATTCCCCAGCTTTTCCACATTCCCTGTCAGCCCACTGATAGGTGAGCTGCTCCCGCTCCCCAGGCTTCCAGGAATTGGAGGGATGCCACCGTTCTGAATGACAGAGATCTCGTTGGCCTTCATGGCCAACCCATTGGACAGTGCTGCTGTGTACTGGTTCCAAAAACTGGATGGATCCCCGCTTCCTGACCTCGCCGCCAGATCCTTCTGGAACATTTCTGGGAACTTGACAGGATTGCCTCCTAGAAATGTCATGGGGCCATCCATGGAGAGCCGACGGCCCCGGCGTGCAGGGGTGTTGTTCCACATGTGTGTGCCCATGTGGACCTGTGATGTGGATTGGGAAGAGAGAGGAGAAGGAAAAAGAGAGAGAGAGCCAGAAGCTTAATAGCTGAATCTGTCTCAAGTCATATCCCAACACTTGACACAGCAAGTGGCCTAAACGTCTATTCTTGTTACATGACAGACGGGGAGAGACACCAGGAACCATCCACTCCCAGGGTCTAGTAATAACTTGTTCCCTCTCTCAGCCCTCGGCTGGCTCTCCTCTTCTGGGCAGAGAAGCCTTACTTACTCTTTTTTTATTACCCGTATTTAGCTTATAATGGCCTCAAGCAAGCCAGGCAGTTGCAGATAGCGCCTTTCAGGGTTAGAATTGTTATGTCCACTCTCATTGCAGTGGCAAGTATTGTATCTGACACCCTTTACCCTGTAAATGTCCTTTTCAGATGGGAAGAAAGTAGCCCTCACTGATTGCCCATTGGAGGGCCTGCACACAGACAGAAAACCCAGAAAGTAATTATTCATTTCGCATTACTGGCAGCAACCTCCAGAGAAATACTCTGTCAACAGAAAAATGTACACAGTGAGAGTGCTCAACTGTTGCTCTAGAACAGGCATATTTGCTTTATTTCCAACACATATCAGTAGGAAATGTCGTGCAATCAATTATCATAATGCCCATTAGCAGGAGTGATGTTACTGTTTCTAGAAAAACAAACCATGCTAGACTGCGGTTATGAAAAATAGCTGCATATGCCAAAGAGAGCCGTAATTATTAAGTGATATGGGCAGTATGCAGGCCACACGGAGGTCTTTAATCAATACCCCATGGCAACGCCAGGCTGTCTGATTTGGTAGGTAAAGCAATTCATTTGGTGCACTTAGCAAGACAGCAGAGAAAGGCTGCTGCTTTGCTTAGGTACCAAATTATTCAAGGAGTGGTGACATGCAGCAAGCTACAGGCTGCTCTTGTCCCTGCCATGATCCTGACCCTAATAAGGCTCCCTCATCACCCCTTCCCCGTAAGTTGTGTGCATGCGTTTAGCAGGTCCCCTTTCTAGAACCTTCTCCCTGCCTATGCAGCTGAGGGCTCCAGGGACATGCACTATCATCGAGGGCATGAGAAAGGGCTGGAGGGTGGTGGGGCACACACAGAGCATGTACCTTCAGATTGCCTTTCGTCGTGAATGCTCTTCCACAGATAGTGCAACCAAAGGGCTTCTCTCCAGTGTGAGTTCTCTCATGGATCTGCAGGGCACTCGAGGAGGAGAAGGTTTTACCACATGTGTTACAATAGTGCTGTTTGGGAGTTCTCCGGGGCAGAGCTGGGAGTAGAACTGGGGATGTTGAAGAGGATGACAGAGGCCCCGAAGGGACATAACTAGTGAGGGCATCCTTACTGTCCTGAGGAGAAACGTGCACAAAGCCGTTGACCTCCGTTTTGATGAGAGATGACAATGAGTTGGCGGGAATCACCGCAGAGTTCTGATTGGGGCCGAGGTTGGAACTGGGCTCAAAGAGCTGTGATGGCAGATCTCGCATCTGATGTGTCAAGATGTGCTGCTTCAAATTACCCTTTGTGGAAAAGCCACGATTGCAAACTGTGCAAATGAACGGTCTCTCTTTGGTATGACTTCTGTAGTGAATGTCCAAGGCACTCTGACAAGCAAAGGTTTTGCCACAAATGTCGCAAGCAGTGTTTTTAAATTTACCCCGATCTCTGAAAGGGAAGAGGATTCCCAGAGACTCTTCTTTGATGGTTTTCTCTGCATGACTAGAGGTCAAGTCCAAAGCACCCCCATTCACTGGGGTGGGAGACAGACCATTGGCTAACTCACCTGGCCCCATTCTCTGTGGCTTCTCCTCAACACTGGGTGACTTGTGAAACTCTTGGGTGCTGTTGGATGGGGACAGAGCCTGCATGGAAGAGGTAGACTCTGAGATGGCAGGACTGCCGGCACTCTGGCTCTCCATATCGCCACCCACCGAGGATGAGTCGTTGGTCAGCACATCCCCTTCCACGGACCCATTCTCCACTGACTTCAGGCTGGCCTGCAGCTGCTCAGCCAGGCCGGCATTGATCATCTTCATTTGATTTTCCAAAGCAGCGATGCTCGAGATCTCGAGGGGCAGAGGTGACGATGACAGGCTGTCTTGGGAAGCATCAGCTGACTTGGGTGTGTCTGGGATGCTGCCCTCAGGACAATCTTCCATGTTCTCATCCGAGAAGTTGTCTAAGTCATCGAAATTTTTCTCATCAAAGGAGCCTGTGTCAGACTCCATGGACTCTGGGTAGTTGTCAGGGACTGGGGTATTGGGGATCTGGCCTCCCATGTGCATTCGGATGTGCTGCTGAAGAACCACTGCATTTGTGAACTTCTTCTGGCAGATCGGGCAGGAGTGCTGCACTCTGAGTGGGGGCATAGCCCTGTGGACACTGTAGTGGGTCTTAAGGTTCCCTTTCGTGGTGAAAGCCCGGCCACAGATCTTACACTTGAAGGGCCTCTCCCCAGTGTGAGTCCGGTAGTGCATTTTCAAGGCGCTCTGACAGCTGAGAACCCGGTGGCAGATGATACACTCATTGGGGTCAGTGGCCTTCTTGTCAATGTTTTCTACCAGTTGCTGTAGCTTGGATGTCTCTGAGGCCTGGGCTGAATCTAAGAGTCCCCCAAAAGGAAACTTGGCCTTGAACTGCTCAGACATGAGTGGCAACAAAGGGTTGGTGAAGGTGGCCCCTCCTGGGCCACAGTCAGCCACTGGGGAACTCAGGGTGCTGTTGCCTACTGTTGGGACTGAGCCAGTGGTCACGGCAGTCTCTTCACTTTTTCCACAGAAGGGTGGCACAACAGACCCTTCAGCTTCCTCTGGGAGCTCACTTGGGTTTCTTGTGGCCAGATCAGGTGCTCCAGAGTCACTTTTGACTGAGCCTTGGGGGCTGGCAGCAGAATGGCTAATAGGGATGGGGGCTGGCTCTTCCGTCTTGATGAAGGGAGTAAGGTTTGGAAGGGTTGGAGGCAATGGCAGGCCGACGGAAGTGGTCAGAGTGGGCAGGACGGGCTTGGTGTCTAGCCAGCTGGTGACAGGCTTCTCTGGGGGGATGGACATGCCATAGGGGATGCCGGTGCTCGTGGGGATGTTGTCCAAGTGCTCCGGCACAGGGTAGGGGTTCATCTGGATGTGGGGGTACTTCTCTTTGTGGCGCTGGAAGTGGACTTTCAGGTTCCCCTTGGTAGAAAACCTGTTCCCACAGATGTTGCACTTGAAGGGCCTCTCTCCGGTATGGGAGCGCAAGTGGATCTGCAAGGCACTGTCACTCCCAAAGACCTTTGCACAGAACCTGCACTTGTGTTTAAAGAATGCCTCATCTGAAGTACTTTTTGCTTCAAAGGCAGTGACATTTGGTGGCTTGCTTTTTCTTTGCTGGGCCAAGGCAGACAGGGAGTTTAAGTCCTCTGCAGTTGTTCCAACGTTGGGCAAAGGGCTGGGGAAAACAGCATTAGCTGGGGTCGGCTGAGGTAGAAGTGGGTTAGACGCAGGACTTAATAGGCTGCTTATTGCGAATGCTGGTGAGGATGACACTGAGACTGGCGGGGAGCTGACATGGGAGGCACCAGCACTGGAAGCCACTTTTTCTGAGGATGGGGTGGGAACTGCCGTCGTCACTATGCTCATGTTGGGAGAAGTGCCACTACTGGGCGGGACGATGGTGCCGGAGCTGCTCTGAGGTAGCTGGACTGGGGGGAGCTGTTTCACACCGCTGATGCTGGCAGATTGGCTAGCAAGGCTCTGTGCTAATCCAGCTGCCGCCGCCAGCTGCTGAGACAAATGGGAACTTAATGTGGACAAGGGGTTGGCAGATGTTCGTAAAGTACCTTGAGAAGGACTAGATGTTGGCAGGTCTGCGTTCTGAGAAGCCAACAGCAGTATTTGGTGACGAATCTGCTCTATGAGTTGCAGCTGGTGGATCTGCTGCTGCTGCAGGGCTAGGAGCTGCTCCATGAGGGCTGGGATGGCCAGCTTGCCTCCCGAGGCCCCCCCACACCTCGCTTCCTGGGAGAACTGGGCCACTGCCACCTTGGTGCTCTGCAGGTTCTCGATGATGACGTTGCTGTTAATCACCGAGAAGTTGCCCAGTGTTGTCAGGTCCCCGAGTTGAGGTAGAGAGGTTGTGATTGCTGAGGTACCCGTGGAGGAGCCGCCGTGGCAGCTTGGGGTGGTGATGTTGGTGACGCCGCTCAACGTGCTGCTGCTGCTGCTGCTGCTGGTGGTGGTGGTGGCGGCAACTGTGGCGTCCACCTCCATGGACTCTTCCCTGTCAAGTCCCTTGTGTTCTGAAAGGTTGCTGCAATCTTCTTGGTCTGTTTTGTTCACTGCCTCTTTCATTTGCTCATCGGGATTATTGAGAGATGGGCCAGAAGGGAAGGTTTTGGGTGGGGAGGCTGGACTTTCATTGACGATCAGAACTAATTGGTTCTTAGTGCAGTTCTTTTTGTGGAGCAGAAGATCTGATAATTCAAAGAATTCAGCACAGCACCGGCCACAGACATGGGCATCCTTGCTCTTAGTGGGGCGACTTGGTTGACCCTTCTCTGTGTCCCCTAGAAACATCAAAAGGTGCAGGGTTAAAAATGAAGCCAGGACAGACTGCCAGCAACGACTTGAAAGAGAAAGGATCATAAATGTTTTCTATCTGGGAGACTCCAAATATAACCCCTGAAAGCCAGGTTGTGTTACCAGGGATATTGAGGGATGCTGATCCAGCTGGCATCTTGGAGAGTTATGGCCTTTAGATAATTCATCAAAATATAAAATACCATGAAGGGAGGACATTGGTACATAATGAAATTCCATGGCGAAATATTGATTTCCAATATTTTATACACTGATTGTCTACTTGCCGGGAGAGGGTCCCTCCAGCAGGCTGAGGACTTATTAGGCTCTTGAGTTTCTGTCAACCTTATTCATTTTCAACTGATGCAAAGATATCTGTGACAGTTTGTTCTGTCACTAAACTAATTTGTAGTCATTCAGGTTCCAATCAGTTGTTGACAAGGGGGAAAAATGCGTATCACCTAGCTGGGGATGGATGACTCCAGAGTCACCTCAAGCCCCTGCCTGGAACCTGAGACCAGGCAGAGTAGTGAGTGACAAACACAGTTAAATAACAGACCCATTGACTTCAAAAAAGACACACACAGACACACACACAGACACACAGACACACAGACACAGACACAGACACACACACACACACACACACACACACACACACACACACACACACACACGGCGGGGGGGGGGCACGGACGGATGGACACAGGAGCATAATCCCTCACTGGCCTGTCTGGTACCTATATATCACCCCACACACATTTATTTTTCAAATTCAGGAATGGGCCCAAGTGATAATTCTAGCCAAAGACTATATATGCCACCACTGTGCTCCAAGTGGCAATGTTCTAAATACCTCCTTAAAAGTGGTCTTTCTGTCTATAAAAATTGCCATGGTATCTAGAATTTTGCTAAACACTAACGGAAGAAGAATGTGCTGAGAAGTGCTCCCATCCTTATGGAATCGTGCTTGCAAGAAAGTTTGCCAATTCTTGACTGAATGTCTTTAAAAACACTTTGTTTCTTACTGTTATCAACTGCTAACAGATTGTACTGAACCCTTTCATACACACATATAAATAAATCCCTAGATTTCTTGTTTGTCTTCACTGGTTACTCAGATGTCTTCTCACTAAGATCCATTTGTAAATTAAACGTCAGAATCTCCAACTCCAAGCTAACATCCTATTCAAAGACAGGATGGCGTCCCCTTGTTTGCTCAGCATGGAGAACACCAACTTCTGTTGTACAAATGGTGTGTGGTCATCTCTGAAGGCTGTGAAAAAAACTGTTTAATTCAAGGATTACCTCCCTGCATGCTTTTCTACAAAGCTGAATCAGATAATAGGTAGTTTCCATGACTTCCCAATTGAATCTTCTAGAAAACTTTTTTTTTTTTTTCAGGAGAAAAAAAAAGTAACTGCAGATATGAACACATACAAAATCAAGATGCTGCACCCCCACCCCCCACAACTCAGCGTCTACTCAAAAGAGCCAGAGGTTACCTTTTTTGATTAAGCATCTAACAAGCTTGAAGAGTTTTGCATTTCAGAAAATACAATTAACACCTAAACAGTCACTTGTGAAAATTCCTTAACTCTATCTGCCTGGAGTGACACGGAAGTCCATTAGGGCCCTGGTGAAGTATGCCAAAGCCAAATGAATGTATGCACGCTCTCCACACTGGGAGAGTTATTTTAGTAGCTAAGTTATACTTAATAAGCCAGCTTTCCTAATCCCCATCTTTAAATCTACACAGGGTTATAGTGCAAAATGCATTAACAACACCAAACAAATCGCAGTTGTAGCAGAAAATACCGATAATGATCCAGTTTTAATTTAATGTTTAATCATCCTAATTGGCACCAGATTCCCATGCACACTGAAGGTGCTGTTTTAAGCACTTTCTGTCTCTCCTCCTTCCTTGAAATAATACAAACAAAATATTAAATGAAATTTGCTAAAGTTACACTGCTTCACTTGGGACAAAAATGATGTGACAAAAATTCTGTTTAAAGCTTCGTATTTTGACAACTGATTTTAAATGATGCATCCATTTCAGATGCTTATTTTAAACTAGGAAATGCAATTCCTAATATATTCAACAGAAATGTTATTTCTTTCTCTTTGCACATTTCCATATGTAATGGTTATGTTTCCATCTACTTTTACAGCCAATTATGAAGGAACAAAAGCTATTCTGTTTGTTCACACATTTTCAACAAAATGCATTAAAACTATTATGTCAGCATGTTCTATTAAGCTCTGCATTCAGTGGAAAATACTTTTCAACCAGCTCACATTTATCAAAACATAAAGCCACTTTAAAACACAGTTTTGCTTGGTCAGCTGGGCTTAGACAAATAATGACAGATTCAGAACTAAATAACTAGCAAGGGAAATCAGAAAACTGACTTCATCAATTGTACACATTACAATGTGGTTGCTTCAAATATTTAGCACATCTGTGCTCACGGTTAAAGGGCATTTTAATTCTTTATAACTTGCGTGCTTCTGATATTCTCATAATATATAGGAAAAAAAATAAGAGGAAGGTTACTTTGGAGGGCTTAATGGAGTATTACTCCCTGCACTGAGATTGTGCATTCGTGCTGCTTCAAGACTCACTTGAGAATTTTCAAGTTTTTCAACCTGAACATTTTTATATTTAGGATTATGCTAACAGGATGGAAAATAGAGATGCTTAAAAATAAATGCCTGCTTGCTCCTGAGAGAGCCTGTTTCAAAGTTGGCCATATTTGAGCTTTGACTCTTCACGACTTAGTAAGTGGACATTTGATCTCACTGTACAATCAACTAATTTAATTTCCTGATGTTTATGAACACACTGCTCCCACCCCCAAAATCCTAGTATCTATTTTGACTCACTTCAAGAAGCAGGTGTTGCTACACTCTAAAATGCCTAACTTTAAACCCATCTGCATTGTGAACACAATTCCAGTGAAGCAGCTTAAAGTGAAAAAAAAAAGGTAGGCCAGGAAACCAGCATGAGTCTTTAGCCCCAAGTGCTAAAAGGAATACTTTAAGTTGCAATTAGATAACAGGCAGGCAGGCACACATTCACATACACAGGCTCGCGCACAGGCACGCACGCGCGCGCGCGCGCGCGCACACACACACACACACACACACACACCCGTGTTCTAATTCATTTTTTTCTGATCCTATCCTCTGTTATCTTGTATCTCTCTCAATAATCTGTTAGACAGGACAGCAACTGGTGACCTCATTATAGTAACTACAGTTGCCTTGTTCCCCTATTGTGGTGAAAATCAAATTCCAGATTCTTTCGGATGGATTTTGCATTCACATTAATTTTGTAATTCCAGTCAGGTAGGAACATTTACGAAGCAAGAGCTTTTTGTCCTCAGCAAACAGAAAAAAGGATGCTTAGAATTTCTGTTCTTTTTTGGAGGAAGGAGGTGTGTACCAAATTGACACTAAAATTCCAGATGTTTAAGCTCTTGGTGAACTATTTAGGTACCCAATTCAAATTTGTCACTTTTTCACCCTCTGAACCAAACACAGAAGACTCAGAAGCAGAAAATTGAAGTGTTGCAGTCTGTCTGCCTACCCAGAAAACAGAAATAAAACTATGCCTTGTACAGAAAGGTTCAGCCAGGCAGGAAAGGAAGAAAAACAAAAGAAAAAAAAACTAGAAACCAGCCACCAGGCTCTACCAGATTTAGTTTTCTTTTTTGGAGCTCTTTAGAAAGGTCCTTCACTCTACTTCCCATTACCTTAAGACTACATTAGCATTTCTTAATAGAACTCAAACAATAGTGGGGTTGGGGCTCCAAATTTTAACAGGCTGTTCCTTCCCATGGACCTACTTGCAAATGCAATCACAAACATATTTGATTGAGTGATCCTGTATCTTTTTAAAGACAAAATCTAAATGTCCAACTTAAGGTTCCAGAAAAACTGTAAACACAACATATGCTGTGCCTATTTTCAGTATGTCTGAAGTTCTCTTTATGCAGTATGCAACCAAATGACAAACTAACTAGCCTCCTTCAAGTTTTCAGTGCTGGCCCTGATTATGTGAAAAGATGCAAAGAGAAATCTCTGAAAAAAATAACACGGACAAGATACTCCACTGAAAGCACTAGTCCCAGCCCACCTCTTGCTCACAATAAATAAAAGGGGAAAATGTCTTCCCCATGGCTGAATCAAACTGAACACTAGATGGGGTTCCAACTGCAAGGGTTTGTTCAAAAAGTGCTTTGTGGCTTTCCTATTCCAGTGACGCGTAAAAGAGAGACTCCTTAAGGCGAGATCTGAACGCTGACTACACAAACATTGGCAAACTCACAAGAAACTAAATCCCTGTTGTTGGAGGGTGAAGCTGAGCTATGGGAACTACCTGTCAATCTTCCCCTTTGGGGGTCTGGCATCTGGGGGTGGCAGGGGAATAAGGTTAGGAAAAGAAGCCAAGCTGATAAGGAGAAACTAAAATAAACTACTAACTTCCTGCTAAGTGACTAGCAAGACTCAAATTGGGGGTCAAGGGAAGACCCTGAAGGACATATTATGATCCGGACCTTGTCACCTTTGCATGGGAGGGGGCTGGCAAAGGTTAAAACAGCTCCACACATACATGGCACAAACTTTTTTCTTCTTGGGGGAGGGGTGTCAAGTCTTAAGCGAGTAGTCTTTTCTCTCTCCTCTAAGACTATTTTGAAACACAGGCTTTCTGCACTAGGGACTGTGGTAGGAAAACCATGTTTAAGCTGTAGAAGAATTTCGATTTTCTGGTTACTACTCACTGAGCTTGGCTAAGTTTGGAAAACAGGAACCTGCCTGAATCCCTTCCCCCACCCCCCTCCAGATTCTCAACTAGAAAAAAAAAAAAAAAAAAAAAAAGTGGGCTTTTGCCTTCTGAAGGAAGGAGACTGTTGGTGAAAGACAACTTGAAGCTTCCATACACAGAGAAAAGAAATCTTTCCAAAGAGCACCCTATAGTTTGGACTTGCTCATGAGCCATTGCAGAACCACACCATCAAATGCTCAATACCAGAAAGCCACCTTCACACATTTTATCTTTTGCCTGGTCCTGTTTTGTTCTGTGTTTGTTTCCAACATTTTAGAAAGTATCTGCAGCCTGAAGCAAATTTCAAAAATCAAATCACCAAAAATCAGTTCAGTTTTTATCATCCAGAATCTATTTCCCCAAACCTAAAAATAGCCTTGATTAAACATGAATTCTTTCCAACTCCCTTATCTTGCAGGTGTCAGATTTTTTTTTTTTAAAGCTATTCATTATAGTTCTCTGTAACCTTTTGGGCCCAGAAATCAATGTGTGGCCATTAAGCTGCTTACAATGAGTAAATTACTTTGGTAAATAATAGAATTTCTTTATTAATATGAGTAAGAGGGGTTTTCAGGATACTTCTCAGAGTCAATGTTTTAGCTGCAATTTTTGATGTTTTAATTTTCTTACAATAATAACCTTTCCTTAAAAAGCTGAGCAACAAAAATACTTAAACGAATGAAGTCAGAATGGGGCTTCAAGTAACTGCAAGAATATTTAAACCATCGCAAAATGAGTGAAACACACAAACACACACACACACACACACACACACACACACACACACACCCTGGAAATCCAAACTCACAGGAAAGTAACCACATATCAAATCATTAGATTCACACATTCTCTTTTCCAAGGATTATCTATCTTGGTAAATAATCTTTTCAAGGCCAGTTATCTTTCTACTGGTAACTTGAGACTTGTTGAATATCTTTTAAGATATGTATCCTACTTACCATAGCTCTGGTTTCATAAGAAACAGAAAAAAAAAACATAAAAATACCCAGGTAGAATAAATTATCAATGTTTTAAGATCAACTAAATCATCCTTAAAACAAAACAAAACAAAACTTCGAATGAAGCTGTTGGAATGGCTACTTAGCATGCATGCTTACTTTGTAAAACTCAAACACCATATATGCTACATAAACATGAATGAGGACATACAACCTAACAGGAGAATGGCTGCTTCAGGACCACTATGGCTGGGTCTGCAAACTTTTCTAGGTTTTGTTCTGGGTCAAACAGTTTGAGGGACAACATAGGAGAAGGGCATAAATGAGATTTACTTTGCTAATATCTGTTATTCCATTTGCTACAGTAAAATTCTCTTGCGACAGAAGAAAAAGTAAGATTGGCATTTGGGTAGGGGACTGCCTTACAAAGTAAAAACATCAGAGGTCCAGCAGCACCTTCTTAAGCACATGTTCTGTGTGGGGAAATGGATGGAGACTGCTGGACTCTGCAAAAAGCTGACTTTTTAGAGCAAACCTGAGGTATGTCATGAGCTTTCATTTCTATCTCTCTCACAACAGTTCCCGAATGAAAAGAATCGGGGTATGGGAGGCCCTCCTGACCGTCAGCTGGTGGGGAGGGCTCCTGTGTAGGAGTACGATTACAGCCCACTAAATCCTGTAACCCTATTACAAAACCTACCCTCTAGGCAACTTCTTCCAAACTTATTGTTCAACCATGTAAAAACAGTCATAACCTAAAACTATTACTACTGAAGAAAAGAAGGGAGCAAGAAAAGGGCCTGGGAGGGGTGTTTCCTAGGGTGCTCAGAATAATCACTGCTTTGTGGACAATGAACTAGCTTTTAGGAAGAAAAAAAGGAGAAATTAAGTGAAAAAGAAGAAAGAGAAAGAAAGGAAACTTGATTCAGTTCCTTAATTAACTTACCTCAAAGCTCAAATAAACTAAAAAAAATTGTACTAATAAATAATAACAGTAAGCGGTAGTGAACTCCTTTAATGCTATCGCTTTATGAGAAACCTTAACTATTAAAAATTCCAGATCCAGACTCAAAGCGGAGAACTATCGAGCATCATTTCTACCGAAGCCGGATCTGGCGGTTGTTGCTTTGAAATTTTTGCGTGGAAAATGTAAACAATCACTACAAATTTACAAAATAAAAAAACCTCTCCTCCCTAGTTGGGTTTTTTTTTGTATGCAAATTGTTAGCTTTAACAGTAAGCCTCATCAGAAACTTGAGAGAAGATTGGTGTGGGGGCGGCAGGAGGCCTAAGAAACTAGCTGAGAAACCCACAAAAATAGTCCGAGTGGTCGCTGCGGCCTTGGTTAATCTCATTTGGTTTTACCCTGGAACCGGTTCTTTTGGGGTTCGGGAAGCCGGGTGTTTCAAGGGATCTTTCTGAAGAACTGAGAGAAGGAGAAACCGATAAGCCTTCGAACTTCAAAAGGTGCTGGGCAAACAGTTGTCTTAATGGGTCTCTGGTCACCCGAAAAATGTCCAGGTATCTCACGCCAGGACTGCCCTCTCCCAGGAGCGAGGAGGAAGGGAGTGCTGCTCCCTTCCCGCTGGGGCTCAGCCTGTGCGTCCCCGCACCCGGAGTCAGGCCTCTGGGGAAGGAGCCCGCGATGTGGGGCTCAGCCTCCCGCAAAGCGGAGTGGGCAGAGTCACCGATCTCAGGTCACGCTTCGGAGCTTTGCTTGGGTGTAGCTCCCATCTCCACAGCCCGCAACGCCTCCCGGGACTGAAGGTCCCGAGGGGCAGCAGTAGCTGCTGACCCACGCAGCAGAGTCGGGCACAGCGCCGGGTGACCAGGGAGCCGAGCGGAGCCTCCGGCCTGGGAGCTCGGAAACTCTGTCCTGAATCAGCTTAGGTCACGCTGGGGTCGGAGGGGTCTTCCCTCCGTAGCCCCAGTTCCCTGCCCGGGTGTCTCCTACTCTAGGCCATAGTCCCCGCACACAAACTTTTCCCGACTTGTCCATTCCTTTCCGGACCCTGCCTTCGTCGCCTGCTCTCTTCAGGGATCTGGCGGGTTAACCCAAGCCCCGAGAGAGTGTCCCACGAACGACCCTTTCCAGGACCGGTTCGAAAGGATGGGACTCCTCAATCGGTAGGGAGCACACACCCAAGCCCGAATTTGAGGGACTGTGGGTGCAAATGTTGGGAGAAACGGTGTGGGGATAAACTTGGGAAGCCGGACCGCGACACTTCCCCGTCCATAAGCCCAGTCTCCAGAGCAACCGGCAGCACACTCTGGCCGCCACCCCACCATGCGACTCCTCCACACCAGTCCCCACTTCTCATAGGTCGGAACCCCCAAAGGCACCACATTTCGCTCCCTAGCCGAGTGGGGAACAAGAGAGTAGGTTGGGACAGCAGCGAGCTCCCACGCGCTCGGCGTTCAGCCACCCGCACGAAGTAAACTTCTCTAACGCCGGCGGCGGGGCTGGGCTGAGAGGCCCTGGCGACAGAGGCCCAGACCGGGGCCCCGTTTGCCGCGCGGGGAGCACAAGGGACCTCGCGTGGGTAGCCACGGCCGGCTTCTGCCCGCGCGATCGCCCCTGGGGCGGCCGGGTTGTGGCCCAGGCTCCTCGGACCGGCTGGGCGGAGGAGTGAGGCCGGCCGACCCTGCTCCTCCCAGCCGAGGACACGGAACTCCGGAAAGCTCCAGCCGGGATGGGCTGGCTCTCCCGGGGCAAGGGGAAACCCGGCCGGCAAATTGAAATCGAGGAAGCATGAAATAAAATCAGACGCGCCGAGCTCAGAAGGCGAGAGCGGCGGTGGGCGCGGGGCCCGCCGCGTGTGCGTGGGTCCGAGTGTGCGTGTGAGTGCGTGTGTCTGTGTGTCCGCGGCGCGGGCCGGAGCACTCACCATCTCGCCGGGGGAGCGAGGCCACTTCGGGGTCGGATTGGAAATGTTGAGGCTTCGCTTGCTTCCTCCGCGACATGCTGGCTCAAACATCAGCTGGGGCAGAATAAAAAATTACTAAAAAAAAATCTTCTCAAAATTACGGAAATCGAGCGGCGGCGGCGGCTCCCCCCGCCCGCCGCCCGCCCGCCCCCTCCCCGGCTCCCCGGCCCCGGGCACAGCGCGCATGTGTCCTGCTATAATTATGATTATCAATAATGCATTGCGATTAATCATAGAGGGGCTCTTTGAAAGGCGATTGGCACCGGGCCAGCGCTATTCAAACCCGCTCGCCTTAATCAATTAGTTCGTGATTTGCTGCAGACCCCTGTCTCTCCGCGCGCTGGCCCAATAAGCCGGCCGCGGGGCTGGCTCTGCGCGCCGCGCCGCCCGACTCTGGGTTAACCCTCTTGGCGACCGCCCGGGACTCCGAGGCCCGGCCGCCGGGGGCCTGCCTCCTCGCCACTGCGCGCCCGGCGCCCCGGCCGGCGCCCCCCGCTCGTTCCCCTCCCCCTCCCCCGCCCTCCATCCCGAGCTGGGCCGACCCGAATTAGCATGCCCGCCCCGGAGCCTAGCGGAGCAGGGCCGCGTGGGGGTGGGGCTGGCGGCGGGGGCTGGGGACCCAGGCTGCGGGCGCGCGGCTAACTTCCCAACTCCCGCGCTGCGTGCCGGCCCGCGGGGGGAGGGAGTCCCGTGGCGGGATTGGGGGTGGGGTGGGGAGAACGTCCCGTTTCGTGAGTGTTCCTTCGTTTCTTCAAGAGCTACCAGAAAGCAGCCCACCCCCACCCTCGTAAAAAAAAAAAAATAAGCGAGTGGGGAAGAGCCAGCCCCACGCCGGTCCGCCTCCCGCCTGCTGCCGGGCCTCCCTCCCGCCTGCCCGCCGCCTGGCTCGGAGATCCTTCGCTCAGAGTTCTCCATTCCCAGGATCCCGGGCTCGCGGGGGTGCGGAGAAGAGGACCCAGGAAAGGTTTGGGAACGTGATGGTTTGGGGGCCTGGGGGGAGGGGCAATTTTCTCGCCACCCCATCCATTTCCTGCCTGGGAGCTGCGCTCCTCCAGCCTCCGGCTGGCTCCTTAGCCCCCTTTCTCTACCTCGGACATTCCCGGGACAATTAGGGCTGAAGTTTTCGGGAGAAGCGCCCCGAGCCCGTGGGATAAGGGGGCGGCTCGGCTCCGCCCAGGACCCCTCCCGAACCTCCCCCCGGCCGCCCCGGTTGGCTGCAGGGCGCGTCACTCCGCGGGGAGGCGGCGGCCACCGTGGCGCCGCCAAGGCCGGGGCGGGTGGAGAGCAGGGACCTGCCTGGGCTCCGAGTTCAGCTTCGGCGGGAGGGAGGGGAGGGGTGCGCTAATCCTGTGCTAGGCAGCGCGCCCCCGGCCTGGGAGGTGCAGCTGAAGCGGGACCCTAGGTACCGCCTCTACCCAGGACCCCATTGCGCCCTACCCTAGCCGCCACCTCGTCTGCGGCGAGGTGGCTCCCCTGATCCGGGAGTGAGTGAGAGGGGAGGAGGTCCTGTCCGCTGTCCCCTAGCTATACCGCAGCTCGCCTTCACTTTTCCGACACTTGCCACACGCGGCGCCCAAACTTTTCTCCCTATCTCCATCTCCCAGAGCTGCGTAACAGCCTCCCTTACCCGCGCATGGGACCCAGGAATCCGGGCCCTGCACTCCCTCTTCCGGGCTTAGGCGCCCGCGAATCTGAGGCTTGGTCCTCGGTTTAGCCTAGATCTCCTCCCGCCTCGGGGTTTCCGCTCGCCGAGGTTCCCGAAGTCCTGCGCCCGAAGGACTAAAGTAACTAAACTTCGGCTGAGTGATGGGGGTGGAGGCGGGGGAGGGGTGCAGATACACAATCCTTGCCCTATCTCGCGATCGGGAGAGGAGAGGCCTCATAAGGACGCCCCAATTCTGGAGCGCCTTTGAGTCTGGATGTGTCTCAGTCGGCTCGCACGAAGTGGGCACCAGCCTTCGCAGCAGAGCCTCGGAATTCAGGAACCACATCGCACTCTCCTAAATGGCCCCTTTTTCTTATCCGATTTTTTTCTTTTTCCCTTAATCTTTTATGCCCTAGTTGAAAGTATATTTTCCATCTGTTGACTTTATTCTTTCTTGATATAACTTCTCCCTTTTTTCATTCTCCCTGTTCACTCGTCCTATCTTTTCTTAGCTTTGCTCTTGCTCGCCCACCCCTCGCGCGTCTCCTCGACCTCCCGTTCTCTCTCGCACCTCGCTCTTCCCCTCTCTCCAGGTTCTGTTGGCTACTGTAGATTTTGATAAAAAGACAAACGAAGCTATCAGTGGGTCTGATGTTGAAGAATGAAGATAATAATGTTTCCATAGGTGGTGTTTCAAATGCCATTATTTCTCACTGAATATTTAAAGAGATCCCTCGGCAAAGATGGATTTGCGCGCTCCTGGGGTGCGAGCCGCTTGCTTGCCCCAAACCCCCGGGAACGTGATCAGACCTGAGCATTTTAAAATCTAGCACTCGCCCCCACCTCGCAAATCGACACGCTTGAAAACACACCAAGGCGCACCCTTCAGGGTGCACCGACGCTTCCAGGCGCACTTGCGCCTTTCTTCCCCAATCTGCCAGTTTAGGAGCGGTCCTTAACAGTCTGTAACATTTTTGGTTTCTTGAAAGTCCCGACCTCCGGACAATCCAGTGGCCAGGAGCTGGCGGTCTCACAAGCCCTTCTCTTGGTGTGCTCGTCAGGAAGCTCGTGGGGGAAAAGCTTTACACGTGCTCGCTGTTGGCTCTATGTGTGATTAAGGGTCGGGGAACCCCCAATACAACAAACGAACGAAAACGCAAAAACTGCTTCGCGCTGATTAATTAAAATGGGTGAGCAGAGACGAATTAATTGTGGGTATCTAAACTTTAATAACTTTTTTCGTTCTTTTGAGTCCTCGACCACATAGAGGCGGGCGCCTGGCTCTGCGAGTGGCATCCCCCGCTAATTTCTTGTTTGTTTTCTTTCCCTTTGGCCCGGAGAGAGATGTGGGGAGGTGGAGGAGGGGGATGGGAGGAAGGGGACGGTTGGAATAGCCGAGAGAGGAGAATTGGTCTTTATTGTTGGTGGCGATACATCAATTACAGGCCATTGTCTCGCGCCCAAGTTACGCGGTTCGCTGGTGCGGTCGCCGAAGTGTCAGCAAGCTGGCAAGGCACCGCGTGTCGCGGAGCAAAGACATAATTAAATCAATAAAAATGAACATAGAGTGAGGGTTAATTTTTATTTTTGAACGGGTCGAAAAAGCGAAGGCCAGTGAGGTGCCACAGCTGGAGTCCCTCCGACTGCTCTGCACACCTCCAGGCCATATCACTCCATGGGGTCACGCCCTCCTAACCATGGGTGGGGGCTGCTGCTGGGAGATATGGCCAAGAGGTTGTGGCTTGCAGGTTCCTCAGGAAGGCCTGATATTTGGGGACAGATACCCAATAGGGAATGGGGGTGGCCCGAAGTGAAGTGACAGCTGTGCAGGGGTCGCGACCTCTCGGACCAAGACGAAACGCACCCTGGGGAGGTGCTTAGCAGTTGTGCACACAGCCTTTGGTGGTGGTGGTGCGGCTGGGGGGGCGTATTCTTTTCCTTCCAATGTATCACCTCACTTTCCTGATGTCTAGTTTGTCCTCGGTGAGTTGGCTGGCCCGAGGGCCGTGGCCTAAGGCCGCTGATACAGCCATATATTCCATGGAAGGGGTTTTGGTATATCTTTGTTCGAGCTCCAGTTTTAAGAAAGGGTGGTGGCATGAAGGCCCTCCATTCTAAGGCCTGCTTCTTCTGCCAGTAAAGTTTTCTAATTATGGCCCAGTCTGACCCCGGTGTGGGATGGGGCCTGGGTTGAGGCCTTGTGTGTGTCCTCTACTCTCGGGTTCCATCGGTGCAGGTTGAGCACCCTACTCCAGAGGTGGAGATGGTCCTCAAGCGCCCTGGCTATGCCCCAACTTCCGAAATCTCCTGCCCAAAGTCCCAGGCTGGGACTACAAGGGCAGTAGAGGAGGTTTCGTTTTCCTGCACCCGGCAAAAAGCGGCAAAAAGGCGGCAGCGGCGCCCTGGGGGCGGGGAGCAGGCACGTCGATGGTATCAACATTATTGATGGGGAAACGTTCAGGGCAGGAGCCGGGAGATCAGGTTCCCAGTCCCTCCCCTCCCCGGAGGTGGGTGGGGCCAAGTGGGTGGTGAGCTTGGTGTGAGCCGTGTGTGTGTGTGTGTGTGTGTGTGTGTGTGTGTGTGTGTGTATGGGGCGCCTGGATGAACCACCATTAACCACCTGGGGTTATTTGTGTTTTTTTCTTGCCTGGATGCCTGCCGGGTGGGGGTGGGAAGATTGAGGTGGCTTGTGCTCCTGTCCTTAGGGTTCTTTTCTGGACTTGGTGCTTGGGGTGGTGGTGGTGGTAACATAAAACCAAAGACAAATTTGGAAAGCATTCCGTAGGTTCGGCCTTTTTCCAAGCTTGAGACTCCGCTTTCCTGGGAATTTCACAGACTTTTTCTTAAGCGAACTGATGTAGTTTAAACCCTAACCTCCCTCGGATCTTGGCTCAGCTTCGAACCCGAGGCCGTGGAGAGCGAACTGTGTGCTCTGCCCAGCAGCAGACTCCTGGCGAAGTGGAGAAGGACAGCGATGGGAGAGGGGAAGGGGGAACAGACTGCCGTCCACCTGCAAGGGCGTTCCTGCAGCGCGGAGACTGGGTGCCCAGATGCTGGTTCTAGAAGGAAATTTAGTCGTGCGCAGAAGAGGCAGGATTCCACCTAGGCAATGGATCCCTTACTACCAGTGTGTGGCAAACTTCATCTTCCTCTCCTTGCAGGGCTGTTTTCACACCGGCATTTAAAAACGGAATAGGCAGGGCACCGCAAATGGTCCTCCAAGTTCGCGCTAAGTTCTCCGTGCCCCGCATGCAACAGTGTCTCGCTAAGGAGTGCCTGGGTATAAAATTCCTCCCAGAGGAAATGTCCCGAGGCAGAGACAGTGGAAAAGACTAATCGAATTTGTAAAAAGAAAACCTCTGCTTCGTTTTGGTTAAATCTTTTTGCGGTTTTCTGTGCGAGAAAAACAAAATACCACCAAGCAATAGCGTGTGGCTAATTCTTGGAATGACTAACCAAGATGTTGAGAAAGCCCAGCAGGGTGCACAGATTCATTCCCCTGAAGCTCAAGGAGTAGTCCCCAGGATTCAGCGAAGAGTGATTGGTTCTCATTAAGTGCCTTCAGTTGAGACTGAAAGTAAGGTCTCTAGGGCCCCCCGGCTCTGTTGTGGTGTGCGTGTATTTGAGGGTGACCAGGTAATCGTCTCCAATCTCCGGGCGCGCAGACATGGACGAAGCAAACCTCCTTCAGCAACCTTTTTTTTTTTTTTTTTTTTTTCAGTATACTGTCACTTTTTTCCACCAGCAAAACTTACTAAACAACAGGTTAAACGTTTTCAAAGATGTTGGCTTTATTAAAAGGCTAGGTGCCTTGAAAACTCGCTCAGGGAGGGGATTTTTCCCATTAATTTTCATGGGGGGGGCAAAGAACCTTTTGGTTTCATTTTGATAGAAATGGCAAGGTCTGGTTTCAGGACTTGTGCTATCAGAAGGCCTGCTTGTCACTCACATGGGTGGTGACTTACAAGTCCCACAGGAGTCAGCTGAACTCTGGCTTTCACAGGGAATGCTGTGCTGGGTTCATTCCTATTTTTAAGAGGTTTTTCTCCTAAGGAGAAAAAGCCTGTCTTGTCCCTGGATGCTAGCTTGACTCAGAGTCATAGCTTTACCTCTGCTTCAGGTCCAATCAGACTGTCAGCCTTCTCAAACCTGCACCCTTAATTAGTGCACTCTAGCATCTTTCTCCAGCCGCGGCAACTATGCTTTTCCTCAACTTGACATCCAGTTTAATGTGCAATAGGGAATTTGAGATACGTACATTTCCCAACTCCAAACCCGTAGCCTTGCTTTCTCTCAGGATAGAATTCGGAAATCATCCACATTCCCAAGGCAATGTGAAGAAGGAGCTCTAGTCTTTTCTTCTCCCCTCAGAAGAAAGTCATCATTCTGATCACTGTCTGCCTTTAAAATTTCCCTAACTTGCCCTAGACCTTTTGGAATATTTTTTAATTAAAATACAATCCCGAGAAGACCTCTCCCATGTTGCTTAGACAATAACAATCCAACCTTTAGATTCTGCAAAGATTTGCATAGATCTGGATCCAATTTTTTTTTGGGGGGGGCTGTGCTGCATCCCCAGGCTGCCAGGGGATAGTTTCTTCTGCAACCGCAATATGTGACTTGGTGGCAGGGGAGTGAATGAATTCTGTGTTTCCTAGGGTTGCTTTCATTTTTTCTTTCCACCTTGGGCCTCACAATGCCTTCAGTCTGGCAAAAGCATACTTAGCAAATCAACACCCATGGTCTTAGCTCCCCACTCAATCTTTCTTTGGCTCATCTCAGATATTTGCAAGGCAGACTTTTTTTTTTTTTTTTTTTTTTTTTTTTTTTTTTTTTTTTTTTTTTTTTTTTTTTTTTGCACGTGTGCTGTTTAGGTTTTGAGAGTGTGGAGACAGAGCAGGCTATTAAGGTTCCACAGTTTGGATGTGTCATTTAACGGTGACCAGGGACGATAGCCCTAGGCTTGGTTTGTGTTCATATCTTGCCTAACTTCATTTAAATTAATATCATTACCCTCTGTTCCCTGCATTGTTAAGTATATAGTAGAGAAACAGTATAATGCTGGCCAGTGTCTAGCAAGGAGACAGCTTTGCATCCTATAAGCAAATCTGCCTCCATGAGTTCCTCCGTTTGCTAAATGGAGATAATAATAGTCCTTTTTCCATAGGATTCCAGGGTGGTAAAGGAGTTAATATGTATGAAGATTTTAGGATGTTGGCTGGCGTGTAATTACAGTGCAACTATAATAGTGTTAGCTATTATTGTCATTAACATCACAGGTTTGCTGTGGGGATCAAATAATATGATGTGGTCAAAATATTCCTACTTCATCTATCCATCCATTCATTTATTCATTCACCTCATAGAGAGAACTGTTGGGTGGGCATGGGGGATGCCACTGGGAAAGACTCACATTCATTTCTTTGCTTATAGTAATACATCCAAAGGATTATTACTTTGATTATGTTGTTGCCTGGCTCGGTGTTAAGGGTGGAGGGAACAAACAGTGCAGTGGCAAGAGCAAAAGTATGCTTGATCTAGGAAGTCTTTGCCAATCCAATAAAGAAATCGGAGACTAGAGTAGGCTGTACATGAGCCGAGCTGACTCACCCATATGGGTCCTGGGGCCAGAGGCAGGTCTTCTTCGTTCTTCTGGAAGGTCGTGAGCACTGTAGACACAGGAGCAGCTAACTGCTCGGGTGCCGGGCTGTGCTTTCTGGGTCTCTTTATTTGGCTTTGTTTTATGGAGTCCTCTGAGTCATGTACAAAACAGAGCAGAGCAAACAGGACGAGAAGACACAGTTCTTCCTTGGGCCCTAGATGGTACCAACCAGGTATAGTGTCCTAGGCCTTGCTTTTCTGGTGTTCTGCCCTCCCCCTTCTCTTTCCATTTTGTCAAATTATCAAAACTCACCTTGGCTATTCTAATAGTGTTCTTCCCGTTGTCTGTCTTGTCCTCGGAGTAGCTGCCTTTTGATATAGACTCAGCCCCTCCAATGGCTGCTGTTCCTTCTGTTATTAGGATTATAGCCATGTTGTGGTTCAATGTAATCGAACACTTACAGGCAGAATGCAAAGTGCCCTTGTGAACTCCCTCCCTGTGCAGTGAGATTAAAATGCTTTTTATGGCTGGAATCTGGAAAGGGAATCCAGTGTGTGCAGCCGTACCTGCTAGCATAGAGCTGCTGGCACGGCAGGTGTGCACGATCCGCGTGAGATGCCTGGCAGCAAATGGCCTTAAGAAGCACCCAGATGTCAGCTAGTGGAGGGCGAGGCTTACCTCCCATGCCACTGCCATGATGGAGAAACAGTTAATGTTTAATTTGTTACTTGATGTCCTTCTACTCAAAAATAATGCCTGGGGGCCACAGGACCTTTTATTTAGGAGCTCTCAGGAGCTCAGCAGTATGTAAGTTATATGTGAGTGTCCTGGTTTGTGTGGCCACAGTTGGGGAGTTAAACACTATCTAGCATTTCTGATGATTTGTGGGAACACTGCAGTGGTGGAAAGAGCACTGACGTTTCTCGGTGTGCGTACCATAGGCTTCCAGGTCTTGGTGGCTCTGTCCATCTGGACTGCTGACCTAGTGTAGGAAAGACCTCCAGTGTTGGTGGGTGGCCCTCTGAACATCTTCATTACTTTGGGGAGTGCAGGGATTTTCAGAAGCGGGAGGTTTTTGTAAGTTGAGAAAACACAAGTCTCCAATGGCCCCCCACCTGCTCACACATTCATCCCTTTACTCACAAAGCCATGGAAGAAACGTGGACCCAGCAGCTTAACATGCCAGCGATGATTTTAAGCATGCAAAATGTAATAATGTTGAGCAGGACAGAAAAATATGTTTGGTTTAAAAACAAAATCCATCACTAAAAGGATTCATGCTGTATAATTTCACTTATGTAAAATTCTAGAAAATTCAAACTGATCCACGTGCCAGAAAGTAAGCGATGGCTAAGGCGATTACATGGGGGGTGGAGGGAGGTTGTTAAAGGGAGTGAGGAAACTGGGGAGGGTTAGAATTGCTTGTGCTCTAGGATGGATGTTGCTGTTCACTATAAGTGAGCTCTCAGCAGTGCACAATTAATTGTGTTAATAAAATGGAAAGCTTAGGGCCTATAAGATATTTCAGATAAACCAGTCAAAGGACCTGTTACAAGGCTGACAAGCTGAGTTCAATCCCCAGAACCCACATAAAGGCAAAAGGAGAGAGCTGACTCTAAGTTGTCTTCTACTTCCACACACACCTCCCAGCATGCATACCCTTGGCCCTATATGCATGCACACACACTAATAACAACCAAATTGAAATTTCTCATTTAACAAGTATAAGGAATGGCTATGGTGTATCAGGGACTTAAAGGGGGAGGGATATTGCAAGTGCCACGTTTAACCACTTGAACCTTAAAGATTGTCTGGGGCGTGTCACATTTGGCTTGAAGACAACACATAGCCAGTATGGAAGTGGGACTCAGTTGCCACCAAGTTTTGGTTCTGGAAGGAGCATTGGTTTTGGTCAGGCGTAGTTTTCTGGGGAGTACTGATGCTTCCCATTGATCTGACTAGAAACAAAAGACTCCTGGATTTCAGGAGCTCATGGAGTCTAACAACTAGACTTCCTACTGGGAAAGGGAAAGGGTACAGCTTCCTGAGACAGGTGGGTCCAGAGGGAGCTCAGGTCTGAGGCTAGAAACACTGCGACTCCCAGCCTGGCATGTGATTCACTGATCACATGTTTGTGTTGCCATGCAATCACCAGCTATGGTGAAGGGTCAGTAGGTTTTTTTTTTTCTCCCACAACCTGTCATTGACCAATATTTGTGTAAACATAATAAAATATATTACCATGAAAGTGAAATAGAAAACAGTAATACAAAATACAACCTCAAATTATCTTGCATTGTCTGCCTCTCATCAGAGCCCATTGCATATCATGGACTCTGTGATGGGCTGTGAGAAGTACCCAGGGAGCAGAGTAAAGGGGGTGGCAGTAGGCTCTGCTTTGCACACATCCTTGCTTCTGTGAGGACACAGACCTTGGGATGCTTTCCTTAGATTTCTTAGCTAGCTGCAGTCACAGAGGCCAATTTAAACAAAGAACATTCTCATGGAACTGGGGAGTGCACAGATTTTTACAAGGAGGGTCGGGGACTAAGGGTTAGCCTGTTCAGAGTCTCCCAGAATAAGCTCATGATTGCTTCTGGAAGCAAATCCCATTCTGACCATAAAGGAATCAGGAAGCACAGCATCAGCCCCATGGTGTTTTCATACAGGTCTTGGCTGCTGAGTGAAGCCTTGCTGGGAAGCATTTCTTGATGGTGTCATAGCTGCAAGGGAAGCTGTGAACATGAATGTATGACATTTTCAGCTTCGGTTCTGGGAAGCATCTAAGGTGCATGATATAGGCAGCTCCCTGAGCTAGATGAACCAGAATGAGGTCAGACACCTGTGTGGGCTTTTTCAGCAGCATGTCCCAGCAGAGCATTTCAGAGCCCTCTGAGCATAGTTGACAGCTCCCTCACAATGCATGCATACTGTCAGACAACAGGGCCAGTACCTCTCTCTCCATCCCCTGCCTTTCCTTGGGCTGTGACACTTTTACACTCTCAGCTCTGCCTGCTGGGATTAGGAGTCTTGAAATCCTCAGAAGAATCTTGGGGCATCCTCAGGAAAAAGGGGATGAGAAGGTGGCTACCTTCATTGCTCACTTTCCTGGATCTAGAGAGATGTGGTCCTAGGTGAGCTCATTGCGCCCCCATAGCCCTTTGAAGTATTTCCGCAGTTTCTAGTTCAAACATGGGAGTGGAGGTATATGACCATCTCTTTGGGGTCTCTGAACTGTGGAGATGCTTGTTGCCTATAATCTTGTGTCTTTTTTTTTTTAATCAGAATTCAAAATTCAGGCATGGTGCCACCTACCCTGCACTCTACAGGCTGAGATAGGGACTGACAATTCACACTGACATGGGGCTGCATCATGACATCCTGCCTCAACACCTGCACTCCCCCCAACAAAACAGTAAGCTAAATGGCAACCCCCCCAAAATGTTAGAACCCTCAGGAAAGGAGTGATTTGGGGTGGGACTTTTGGAACTCACAACAGAGGTGTGATCTGGACTTTTTCCGTGTTGGTAATATCTAATCAAGGATATAGATTTGCTAGGCTCAGGGCTGTGGCTGCTTTGTGGTTTTTATGTGTGGTCTGTAAATGTCTTTGATTTCAACCTGATGAAATGGCGGGGAGCTTAGAGTACAGCTAAGCCTGTCCCAGGGACTTAAACTGTTTTTGATCCTCTGACTCCTGATGAGTTGATAGCTGGTGCCAGCTGTCAGTCTGTGTGACCCCAGCCCCCACCAGTCTTCCAATAGTTAGGTCATTAGCAGAAGGATTTGGCCTGAATGTTCTCACCTGGTAGTACTTCATTGTAGTCTTGTGTGGACTGAAGGGCTTCGCCTGTGCACTTACCTGCCTAGTGAGTGTGAGGTTGCCAGGCTGTCACCCCCAGGAGCAGACCATGGCTGTTGTTGAATGAATTGAATAGAGAGGAAGGTTGGTGCTTTTATTTGTTCACACTGTGACAGTTTATATTGGAATATCCTTAAAGGCCTGTGTGTTAAATGTTGGGACTTCAAAGTAGGACTTCTGGGAAGTGGGGGACATATAAGAGGTGGGCCTGGGGGAAATGTGCAGGTCACTGGGGAATGGCCTTAAAAGGACCCAAGGCAGCTCTGTGGGTTTTGTTTGTTTTGTTTTGTTTTCTTCTTTCTCACTTAGAGATGAGCAGTTTGCTTTGCACATGGCCCCACAATGCCACTCTACAGACAGTGAGCAAGGGGCTTAGTGGTTAGGAGTACTTGCTGCTCTTGCAGAGAGACCTGAGTTCAGTTCCCAGCATCCACATTGGGCAGCTTATAACTGCCTGTAACTCCATGGAATCCAGCATCTGTATATCTCCATCTCTCTCCCTCTCTTTCTTCCTCTTTCTCTCCTTCCCTCCTTTTTTTCTTACACACACACACACACACACACACACACACACACACACACACACACACACACATTAAAGAGCCAAATAAACTTTTTCTCGTGCAAGTTTATTATCCCAGATATTTACTATGTTGAGCAGGAGCTGACAAATGGGCAATGCCAAGTGCTGATGGATGCTGTGTATTAGAGGCTGCTGATTACAACATAAGCTGCCATTACAGAGAAGACTGCAGCAGACTTTATTGCCATCTCAGATAACCCAGGGATCTTACTAGGATGAAGATTGTGAGCTAGAAGGTCAAAAGTGGGGCCCAAGAGTCCAAATTCCTGATGAGCTCCTCAGTGGGCTGCATGCCATAGACCACTCTTTGTAAAGTGTTAATTGCACACAAGTGGCAAATGGAATTAACAAACAAGACTAGGTAAGGTAACAGGGCAGTCACCTTAGCTGGTGTCCTTCCAGTAGGACAGTGACCCATCCTCCACCTCATCCTATATGAGCTATTCCTATGGACAAGAGCACAGCGCCCCCAACCCCCCAGGAAGACTTGAGGGAGCCTAGCCATGGTCTCTTTATGTTTTTGGTATTTTGGTGAACATGATGGGTCTGGTGGCTTTCTTACTTTGAGTCACCGCCGTGGTATGAATGACACTTACTTGAGATGACACTGAGTGCCTGGCACAAGGCGAAGGTCTAGGTGCTGCAGGGGGCTGCTCTAATGATGCTGTGTCACAAGGTTGTCTGGTATCTTCTAGAGTTCTCTAAGCAGTCCAGTGACTTTAGACACTTATAGTACAGGCTCTGGGGTGTTTAGGACCCCAATACACCAGCTCTTTTAGTCAGTTTTCCTTGCTGTGTCAAAATATCAGACTAAAATAACTTGGAGTGGGAAGCGGTGATCTTGGTTCCAGGTTTCCAGGTTTTAGAGCATAGTGGGAGGGATACCTGTGTTAGCAGGGTCCCCACTTAATGCCATTCACATTGGGGGCAGTTTGCTCCCTTCAGTTACTGCCTCCTGGAAACACTCTCATAGACACTCCCAGAGTATTGTCGGATAATCTTTTCGTACACTGTGAAGATGTGTCTGTTTTACTCATCTGCCTAACCTCTGGTTGGTTTAATAAAGAGCGGAACAGCCAGGCCTGGAGAGATGGCTCAGAGGTTAAGAGCACTGACTGTTCTTCCAGAGTTCAATTCCCAGAAACTATATGGTGGCTCACAACTGATATAATGAGATCTGATGCTCTCTTTTGGTGTGCATGCATGCAGACAGAACACTGCATATATAATAAATAAAATAAATCTTGAGAGAGAGAGAGAGAGAGAGAGAGAGAGAGAGAGAGAGAGAGAGAGAGAGAGCTGAATGGGCAATAGCTAGAGTCTGAGAGTCTGGGGATTTGCTATGGAGAGGCAGAGGAAGTTGGACATACAGTGCTGAGGAGAGTATGTGGCAGAATGTAGATTAATATAAATGAGTTAATTTAAGTGTTAAGAGCTAGTTGGGAATAAACTTAGGCTAAGACCATGCTTTTGTAATACGAAGTCTACATGTCCTGTCATTATTTGGGAGCTGGTGGTCCAAAGAACGTTCAGCTACAGAAGTATACTTCACTGATCTCTCAGTCCATTCAAGGTGGCAATCAAGATTAACCACTCTAAAGATTAACCACTCTATCAGCCATGTTCCTGCCTCCATACCTTTGCTTGCCACTGTAATTTTCAACTGAGGGTAGCTTTCTTTTTTTTTTTTTTTCATTAACTAGTTTATTTAACTGAAAAACACACATAGTGATAGGATAAGTGCGTTTAAGACAAAGAAATCTTAAGAGAGGGTAGCTTTCAACCAGGGTCAGTTTATAATACCTGGAGATCTTTTTCATAGTTACAATTGGTGAGTGCTAGCGGTTCTTCAAGGTCTGAGACTGGGGAAGTTGCTTACCACCTTCAGAGCACAGCATAGCTTCATAAAAACAAGCTATGCAGGCAGGCCAGTGTTAGCCAGGCTGGGCAGAACAGCCTTTTGGCTTAAGTGGTTCATACTACAGGAAATGCTTTCCATTTCTGCCTTGAAGTCTCTTGCAGGTTCTTTGAGCTGGCTGGTGAATGAAAGTTTTCATTTTAATTTCCCAATTTGTATCCTTTTTAGTGTAAATTCAAGGCCAGTGAGGGGCTTTCCTGTCCCCTCATCCTGACTAGCGGCCTTTTGTAGGATCTTGTGTACATAGTGCTCCACATTCTCCTTCTCATGCAGTATGGGTCAGGTGGAGGCGAGAAAAGGACTCCTTTGGTTGTATGTTTGTGCTACTGTAAAATTGGACATTACTGTTTTGGTTACTGTCTATCTTTTCTGACTGAGATTGGTAAGGGGTATTCACCCAGAATTTGGGACAGTCTACCTAGACCCACTCTGGTTGCAACGTCTAGACCAGTCACTTTATTTTATCGATCCCAGGAGAAAGTAACAAAAAAAAAAATAGTACTCTAAGCAACTAGTTTGACCCCTCCCCCTCAATAACAACAAAAACAAAACAAAAAACTTGAGGAAGGATTGACAAGGTGTGGCTTCCTTTAAATAATTTAGTTTGGAATAGATCTCTCAATAGCATACAGGCTTCAAAACACCTTCCCAGCTTCCCTGGAGCTAGTATTCACCACAGACTGTGCTGGAGCGTTCTGTCGTACACTGTCTACAGGTACACATGCATCAGTCCTCAGAGGAGGCAGGGCATGTTTCCTCCTGAAATGGTTTCTTTGCTGCAGGCCTGTTCAGGAGATGTTTATCAGAGAGGGTTGGACAGGTCTGCAATGGACGGGCCTCCATTCCGTCTCCAGTGGCCTTTTATTGCTAGTGATAGGTGCCATCAGTGTCTTGCCTGAGAAATGGCCATGCTGCAGGCACCTCTGTCGGAGCATCTTATTGATCTGTGCTCCGCCTCCTCCCAGAAGACAGGAGTAGTAAAAAGTCAGAGGCTCGAGCATGTCATGCTGGCTCGAGCAGCCATGACACTGTGGGCTGCAGCTGCTCTCTGGGGTGAATGCAAGTCTCATCATCCCTACAGCTGTCCCACCCAGTGTCACAGTGCCTAGCTCCAGAACACAGTGTAGCCTGGGCTGCACAGAGACCATCCGGCAAGGCGAATGCTGCTTCTGTATTTTTCCCCCATTGAGGCTGTATGGCTGAGATTCATTTTCCCAACATTGACCCATTGGACCTCTATAAAATAGGATTGAAAGCAAATAATCTGGGACAGAATGCCCCTAGAATCTCATTCATAAATAATCCTTCTTGGCTTCCAGTACTGGTATATAAGCAGAGATTTATAATCTCAGACCTGCAGGCCAAACTGCAGGGTGTACCCAGCCTGTGGGTTTGCACATGAGATTAAATAGTTATGATCAATAGATTGCCATAAGCACCAGGGGACGTTTTCATGGTGTTTACATAAGACTTTATAATGTAGAGGAGACAGGATCTGCCACCAGCCGTAACCTGGGCATAAAATGTATCTTATAAATAAAAACACAAAGGCACTTTGGCAAAAGTTCTTTTGTGTATCTGTGACAGCTGTGGAAAAAGATCTGTAGTGAGTAGGATAGGACAGGCCGAAATCAGCCTCAGAATGTTAAGGGGATGCCAGGGGTGGGGCCAATGGCATGGATGAGTTATAGCTGTGTGGCTAAGGGTTCTGCTAAGAGTCTGGGGGCTGAACATGACCCCCTTACCTTTGGCTACATGACCTTGGGTCATTCAAGTTCCCCCTGTTTTCCCTCCCATCAGTTTATTGATTAAAATAATAATAATATCTGCCTTTATTTAGTTGGTCTCCTCCTCCTCCTTCTTCTGTGATGCAGGGGGTTTGTATCTAGGATTTCATGCCTGCTAAGCCAGCATTCCCCTACTGAGTGACGACCTTAGCTCCACATAACCTTCCTCTAAGGATTCAATGAACTAAAGTATAAAATGTTTAGCTCATATAACTTGATAACAGGAAGGAGGAGAAAATGCTGATGATGGTAATGATGTTGATAGCAATGGTGATGTGGATGGAGGTGGTGATGACGGCAAAATATAGCCAAATATCTTACCTCTTACCTCAGTCAGGTAAGAAACAGGCTCAGCTGGTGTGGTAGTTTGAATGTAATTGGCCCCCATAAGCTCATAGGAAGTGGCACTGTTAGGAGGTGTGGCCTTGTTGGAGGAAGTGTGCCACTGTTGGTGTGGGCTTTGAGGTCTCCTGTGATCAAGTTATGCCCATCATCACAGTTCACTTCCTTTTGCCTTCCAATAAAAATGTAGAACTCTCTCCTTCTCCAGCACTATGTCTGCCGTGTCCTGCCATGATGATAATGGGCTAAACCTCTGAAAGTTAAGTCACCCAAATTAAATGTTTTTCCTTTATAAGAGTTGCGGTGGTCATGGTGTCTCTTCACAGCAATAAAAACCCTAAGGTAGCTACTCACTCCCAAGCATGAGTGGTGACAAAGAGGCCCAGCCAAGCAATTACAGCTATGTCTCTGAGATGGTTGTTTGTCCTGGAGAGCTGGCCTTGGACCTCTGCCCTCGCTCTCTCTGGCTTTGTTGTGCTACCATTGGCTGTGTGTCCTGAGACTGCAAACTCATTTTTACTATGAAGACTAGCAAGCTCTGATTTGCTATGCCAAACTTTGATATGCCAAGAAAGAGACAGTTATGCCTCTGTCATCATTCAATATTCCTGTTTGTTTGATGTTGGTTTTGGAAGGTCTAAGTCTCCATATTGTTGTGTTCATCCAACATTGCCAATTTACAGGGAGTATGGCAAATGGGAGACCCAGTGCAGCCAACATCTAAGTATAGAAGTTATTAGTTAGATAGCCAGGATTCTGGGTACCCTTTTGGGGAACAAAAACCCATGTTTGACTCCGGCAATTCCTTCCTGGGGCCATGGGAGCCTGAAACCACCTCAATAGTTAACTTGTCCTGAGCCTGATCTAGTGCCAACCATTCAGGGAATGCTTTACAAATGTGACCACAGTAAAGCTTGGCAACAGCCTGCAAAGGAAGCCCCGTATCTGTCAGCATCCTTGGCTGTCAGCAGCAGAAGCTGACTCACTGTCACAAGAAGAGGAGCTTTATTGGAAGGGTGTTGGGGGTGTCTAGATCTGTCAGATGGATGGAGGACAAGGCTCTGAAAGGAGCGGGTACTCGAGAAGCCCAGAGAGCCAGGTGTGCTGTAGTTTCTTCTCCGGAGATGGTCTTGGGTCTGCCCTCAGAAGATCTGCTCCTTTGCCTCCCTGACTACTGATAGGTGTGTCCACCCTTGTTGCTATAATCAATTAGGCTTATAGCTTTCTCCATGCTGCCTTCAAGCAAGATAGGCTGAGCATGCAGCAAGACTTGCCCCCTGGCTGGGAAGGAGGTCTTCTCTGTTGCTTGTCCCTAGTGGTAGGCAGGCTGTCCTTTGCCAGGATTGTATGCCCCTAGGCAATCTCTAAGAGGAATTTCAGAGACTGGGAGACTAAGGTGGTCCAAATGGGTAAACACCTTCACAATAACCTGCATGTTCCTCTTGTACAGATTAATAAATAGATGTTCAGAAGGGTTGGTACATCGCCCAGTTTCATACAGCAAACAAGTGGCAGAGCTGGGCTTGCATTCAGGATTCTTATATTTGACTACTAACCGAGGCTGTATCTCTGATTAGAGAATGTGCTGGGTGGAGCAGGCCAGCTGGCAGTACAGCAATAGTTGAGGGATTAACTGATGGAAATTTAGTGCCTCAAGTACCTGGGGTTCCTGAATCCAGGGATGTAGGTGTGATCTCAGGGGCCTGTTTAGGTTGGGGGTAGTTCTGATCTTCAGGGTTCCTGTGTGTTTGTCATGTTCCTCTGGGGAAAGCCAGAGTATATTTTGATGCTGGCTTTAAAGCACATGGAAAACTTTCTCAGATGCCTCCCATGAGCATCTCCTTGAGTCTCGTTGGCTAGAAGTGGGACTTGTGATCACCATTCACGAACCTGCTTTACCACTGGTGCTGGAACAGAACTCTAAACTGCATGTCCTATAAAGGCGATGGAGAGGAGAGGGAGGGGTTGCAGTAGTACACGACATGGCTTGTCTTTGCATTCTTCTTTCTTCCACATGTGATTTCCCGACTCCTGAAGGGAAATGGGCCACACAGAATAACCCATGCCTCACTCAGATGTATTGGATGCCCCTTTCATCTTAATTCCCTGGATTCCTGAAAGGTGTCTCTGCTCTGTGTGGTCTTGCTCCCACCCCAGCCCGGAAGCTACAGTGAGCTTACAGGTGACTCTCTGGATGACCCTGTAGGGCAATTCCTAGACAAGAAGTCCTGGGCACAGTCCTACTGAGCCACCATCATCTGGTGCTGGGGAGGGGCATCTGTGGTAGCAGCAGGGAAGGGAATCTCCCTGGTCATTTGTGGATTTGGCTTTGCTGTTGTCTTCAGGGATCCTGAAAATCTGTTCTCTCACCTCTCACCCTAGAGGATTTTCTGAGAAAGGTGTAGGGTCTTCCAGTGAACAATGGCTTCAGAGCTGTGCATCTGGTTACCACATCTTATCTACCAACAGAAAGGCCATAGAAAGGTCAGGATACAGATGGGTATGCAAGTCAGAGCCATACCACCAGGTCGATAAGGATATCTACTGTCATACTCTGCTTTGTGGCAACTGTATCTGTGTGAACTCCCCTAGGTCAGGACTGTGTAAGAATCAACTCTTCTCTGGAATGCAGTTCTCCTTGAATGGCATAAGTGGAGGCCAGTGAAGGAATACCTAAAGGCTCTCCCTTCAGGGCAGAAAGAAATGTGCTCAAGAGAGATGCATGATGGTTGCTTGGATTTTGAAAGGTTGGCTCTTTTGAATTTCCAAAGACATTAGCTATATATGCACCTACGGAACATGTGCCACGAGGGACAGCCAGGAAATCCAAGGAAGAGGTGGCCTCCATTTGCATAATAGTCTCAGGCTTCTTGTACTTCTGTTCCTGGCCTGGGCCTTACAACTGAAAGTGTTGCTCCCTAGAATGTCATCATATTGTGGAGAGTAAATGGAAATGTCCCAAGACATCAGCAACTTTGCAGTGGTTGTATTGGCTTTCTAGAGCTCCATGCATTCCAAGTAGACAGCCTCATTCTGTGCAGTAACCAGAGGATCAGGGGAGAGAGACAGATCGGGGAGAAGACAAGTGCAGGAGGTCAGGAGGCCAGGTCTCTGAAGTTTCAGAGAGCATCTATACAGCTCTGCCAGTCGCATATCATGTGACCCTAAGCAAGTTTATCCTTGTGTGCAGAGCCCATGTTTCCATATATCCATGAAGAGACTTTGCAGCCCCAGCACTTCATGTTCACACTGTGCTCCACTGGTTCCACTGGGTTTCTAGGAAGGACAGGGATGTGCTGAGTCACTCAGCAAGCTGGGGAAGGAGCTGAGAAGTGAGCCCATTGTAAGAATAAGACCACAGTTTCCTGCTGCCACAGTCAGAGTGGATTCTGGGTAAAGACTTGCTGAATGAATGAATGGATGAACAATTGAGTGTGTGTTAAATTTACAGAGTTAATGTAGATTGCAGAGATGCTGCCTCTACCAGGCCCCCGAAGGAAGGAAGGTCTGGTTTGAATGGTTAGACAATTTTTTGTTTTGTTTTTCTTTTTTGACAGGGTTTCTCTGTGTAGCCTTGGCTATCCTGGACTCACTCTGTAGACCAGACTGGTCTTGAACTCACAGAGATCCGCCTATCTCTGTCTGCAGAGTACTGGAATTAAAGGCGTGTACATCACATGGGAACTTATAGAAAGGCAGGTTTCCAGGCTACACCAGTAGCATTTCTGGGAGCTTGAGCAAGTAAGTCTTCCAGGTGAGCTGAACACTTGATAAAATCTAAGTGTGGGATTCTGGCATCATCTAAACTAAACAACAGTGATGATGATGTCGATGACGATGTTGATAATAATAATAACAACACATAAGCTTAGGTATAGCATAAAGGAGACTGCCCCCAAACCCCTTACAGGCTGCTTATGGTTTCCTTCTAGCTCACTTCATATCAGCTATACTTTGCCACCTTAGCTAGCCTAACTCATTTGTAGTTCTCTCTAATCTCTGGAGTGCTGGTCCCCTGCCTGGGCAGCTCATCATCAGCTCTAGCACAGCTGGCTCCAGGACCACAGGGAAGTGGCTCAGATGCCTCTTCAGGAAAACTGCTCTCTTCCAGTTCTAGCTCCCCTGAGTGCAAATGGGAATTGTCTCCTTGCCACATCAGCTGTAAAGAAGAGCCCCTGGAAATAGCAAGTCCTCAATGAATACTAGTAAAGAAAACCAAAGCCGGGATCTTCGAGGTGCATTTTCAGATCACCAAGCTTTGCCCCACCCTGCACCTGACATGGCCTTTCCTTCATCCAGGAAAGCTTGCCATAGTAATGAAAGAACAAAGACAGGATTCCCTCCTGTAGGTGTGTCTTGGCTCTACTACATCCCATGGATAATATTTTACTTTTGTTTGGGTACCTGATTGAGTGTCACCTAGGGAGAACTTAAGAGAATGCCAAGAATGCTGTTTTTCATTACAAAGGATTCTCTTTCCTAGTAAGGTGTGAGCCACATCTTCAGACTCAGTCTTCTGGTGAGTAGAAAGATTGAGGCGGGGGAGGGGCTTGGAAGTCCACTATAGAGCCTGGAAATAACATCTAAAAGGAGCTTGGGTACAAAGAGAAGTTGGAGTGATTTGTATAATGATTTGCAGAGGATGTGCAAAGTCATTGGAGCTTGTGGAAATGAATGTATGCTTGGGTTCCATCCTGCAAGCATCCTTGGCATCTGCTTGCCTACAGCCTGACTGCTGGAGCCCTTCCTATACAGGTTGTGGCTTTGGGTGGTCCCTGAGGCCCTCCTTGTCATTCTTCTAGAATCATGCTGGGGAGCCCATGTTGGTGGGATGAGCTCCTGGACTTCCTGCTGTGCTGTTTGCTGGATGCCATGGTGTCTGAGCTCTCACAGCTGAAACCATTAAGGGCTGTTCTCCTTTTAATTCCTCCCGGTGGTTCTCATTCCTGCCTTAGAAAAACCTCTGATTTTCACTTGTGAGATGCTTGGCTGAGCTTGTCATACCCTAAAAGGTGATTTCAGTTCTCTGATGCCAAAGAACCCTTTTCTGCTAATCAAAACACAGCTGCAGAGGCCCGTGTGATTTGCTAATGGGCACCCCAACTCGGGGGTATGTCTGTCTATACCTGGAAAATAGATGTAATTAGGATAACAGATATCATAAGGATATGCTAATGCATCAGGTAAAAATGGGCTGGAAAGGCTCATGCTGCCGAATCCCACCAGAGCAGCTGTGCAGCTTAGCCAGAGGTGCACGCCATCACCCCAGGCCTGCTCCAGTACTAGTTCTAGAGACCTCTCTGCATATGCTTCATCCCCTCTGCAGGGCGCCTCATACAAATGACATTTAAGAACATTGTTTTGAAATTTCATTTTATGTGTATGAGTGTTTGCCTGAATGTGTGTCTGTACTGTGCACCATGTTCATACCGTGCTCTCTGAAGACAGAAGAGGTCATTAGGTTCCCTGGGGCTGGAGTTACAGATGGTTATGAGACACCATGTGGATGCTGGGAATTGAACCCCAATCCTCTGAAAGACCAGCCAGTGTTCTTAACTGCTGAGCCCCAATTTTCATTTTTAATATCAACTTGGGTACCCCTAATTTTCTGAAGATAGAATTTCAGTGGCTCCAGGTTTGATGAAGTTTTGGAAACTGTACCTTAGAGGTGCATGGGGCCAAGCAGGCCAAGAGAGGAGAGCCATTTCAATGTTCTGTCTTTAATAGGTGCCCTCTTCCTAGAGTGACAGTGTTGTGACTGGAGAAGACCTGGCACAACCTACTGATCCAGCATCACCATGGGGGGAGGGCAGGGAACTTGTTGGAAGGGGCGGGTTAATCTCTGTTGCCACTTCTTCCTGCTGTGTGCACTTGGGGAAAGGACTGGTTGCCAGACTACTGTTCAGCTGAAAACTCTGACAACTTTCCAGCAGCCCCGAAGCTCCTTAACTCTGGAACTGTAGTAGTTGGGAACTCACATTTAATGTTCCAGATGTGCTTGGTCTTCCCAGAACTCAGAGGACGCTCTAAACAGCTAGCTGTAGACCTCTGTTTTTACCTTGGCCCTGGGCCCAGCTATGGCTTCCAAATTCTCCACCCAAAGTACCCTCAGACTGGCTGCAGGCTGATCTAAACTCCCAAACTCCATTTAGCAGACCTCATCTCTGGATCACTTGTTCAGCTCTGAGTCAAAATCTGTCCTCGATACACATTGGACAAATGGCCACTTCTGGCCCAAATTGTGAACTTTCAACTTCTGATATCTAAACTGATTTAGGTAACTCTATGAGATGGAATGGTAACCTGATCGGAGGCCCCATCCACCACAAACCCCACAATTCACTTTAACCTAGAGATTCGTCCTTCTGCAGAAGGAGTAGAGGGTTGGTTGGCTTTAGCCTTCTTTGTTAATTCGGTCCATGTTACATGTAAATTGTTACAGATTTGATGTGACTGACTGCTTTCATCTCTTGGTTCAGTGTATGGAGTGAGAATGTAGAGGGTTTTTTTTTTTTTTTTTTTTTGGTTTCTGTTAATAGGGTTAATTTTACAAAACTTTGTAAAATGAATCACTTACTCTTGACAAGTCAGACACTGTCTCTGGGAGTATAGTTTTTAAATTGGAAATCATTTCTTTCTGGGGAATACAACTTAGAATTAAATTGTCTCTTTACACAGCCTGACAGTATAAAATATATTCACTATATAATCTTGGAATATAACTGTAACAATCTATGTTAAAATATGTATTATCATGTTTTCAAATACTGGATATCGTCTTTTAAGGTAATAGCCCTAATTTTTAAAATTTTACCTTGTCAAGTTTTTTCTAACCAAAAATTTTGTTTAATTTGAGATATGATGTTTGTTCATTAAATAATAGCTGCTGTTGTTAATATTTGGAACAAATATACGAAATTCATCACACTTGAAAGCAAGGAGTACCACTTAGACACTTTCTGTTCAGATTCAACCATTGGATCATGACTTTTTTTTTTGTTTTTTGTTTTTTTTCTGAGACAGGGTTTCTCTGTGGCTTTGGAGGCTGTCCTGGAAGTAGCTCTTGTAGACCAGGTTGTTCTCAAACTCACAGAGATCCGCCTGCCTCTGCCTCCCAAGTGTTGGGATTAAAGGTGTGTGCCACCATCACCTAGCTTAGATCCTGACTTTGATTTCTTTTACAAGGCTTCCGGGTGCTTGTTCCTCATGCAGGAGACTGATGTTCAAACAGCTATTTAGTCACCTTGTCCTTCTACACAACTCTGGCACATGGTCCAGCCACTTGGACAGTTGTGTTTAATTCATGTTAATAATGATGTAAAAGTTTTCCTCATACAACTCTGTCTCTTAATGTGCCCTACAAAATTGTACAGTTATTATCTCCTGGCTTATGTTCTGGATCTTTGTCGACTGTTAGTTCTATCATAGCCACTTGGATGGTCCCTCTTCTGAGATACTAACTGCTGTTCCCCTCATTGCCCTTCTGTCAGCCTTGAAGCAGTTATTGAGAAGTTGATGTCCCCCACCCCCAGGCCCCTAAGAGCAGTTTGGATGACCTCTACAAGAGGACTATTGGGCTCTGGACCATCCGATTCATCGCTCTTCTTGCCACTCTGGACATTGTTTTGGGGACTCAGAACTGAAACAGCTGGACTGAAGCCTCCTTTGCCTCAATTACACTCTTTGTCTCGCCGGCTCAGATCAGCGTACCATCCTTCCGGAACAGCTGGACGCCATGACTGCTGCAGTATTCAAAGGTTATAGGACCAGATCTGACTCCTGCTAAGGATGGGATCTGTGCCCTCCTTGAACAATCCTGTTTCCACACCAACAAATCTTAACTGGTTTGAGATTGGACCTAAAGACACAGGGACCAGACAAAACTTCCTTCTGGTTCCCTCCTGCTCTGACTCCTCCCCTGGATCGCCCTTTCCTCTTCATTACCTTACACCTATTCTGTCACCCTGTCTTTTAAGTGTTTCACTTTCTGAACAGAATGTTCCACACAAGCTGTCCCAGTAACACTCACCCTACAATACTCCATTTGCTCCTGATAGATCTGCAACAGACCTTTTAGATGCCATGGTGAAACTGGCTAAAAGGGACTTTCATCCAGTTCACCCCAGGCCAGATACAATTCTTTAGATCAGTTCTCTAGTTTTTCCTGTTCCCTTCCTTTGATGCCCTGTAGCTAGCTAGCTCCCTGTCACATCTGCTGGCTCATCTGGTGCTACAGTCCTGGCAATGGGACCAGTCATTGTCTCCCTGAATCAACTCTATGCCCACTTCTCCCACCTTTGTTCTTCCCAGCCCCTGAACCTTCCTAGAAAATCTGTTTTGCTCTGTAATCAAATCGCCTGCTTTCAGTGCTCTAACGATTATTTTCCAGTTTTCTGCAGGAGTACGGGACAAGGATCATTTGAATCATCCAGCAGATCAAGTTTAAGACATGGCTAGAGGACACCCTCCTTCTTCGATGGACCTAGATATAGACCCTCCTCAGTTGAAAGCAGCTATAGCACCCCTGCCCCGAATTTGAATATCCTTTCAGACTTAGAAATGATAGTTTCCTGCTGAAGAACTACACTTCCCAGCTTCTCTTGCAGACTTGGAAGTCATTCCTACCCCTATAAGGGGCCTCCACCCATCTTCCTCTGTAGGCATTTTGGCCATCTGCACATGTGAGTGACAAAAATGCCCCTCAATGTAATAAATATGGTCCCACCTAAAGTCAAACCAAGTCTCTCTCTCTCTTTCTGTCTTCTCTCTCTTTCTACTCCTGCTCTTTAAAACAATATAACACAAAGGGCTACCTAACCCTGTGTGCATATCTCACAGTATGACTTTTACCCAGCCAGGAGCTGCCCCCTTGGTGTAGGCATTTAGCTCTCAACAAACCTTGAGGGCCTGCATGTGCACATTCAGCTTGGGGCCAGAGACAATGCTGTCCCTCCTATTTATTTATTTATTTATTTATTTATTTATTTGTTTGTTTGTTTGTTTATTTTGAGGCTTTTTTTTTTTCGAGACAGGGTTTCTCTGTGTAGCTTTGGAGCTTATCCTGGCACTCGCTCTGGAGACCAGGCTGGCCTCGAACTCACAGAGATCTGCCTGCCTCTGCCTCCCAAGTGCTGGGATTAAAGGCGTGTGCCACCAACGCCCGGCCTTGAGGCATGTTTTATATGCCTCCTAGGCTGGCCAGCAAATCTCAATTCCCCCAACCTTGCTTCCTGATCGCAGGGGTATCCCAAATACACAGCTCAGTCCTTTACTCTTTTTCCTTTTTCTTCGTTTTGTGTTGTGAGTCTGCAGAAGCTTGGGGAATGTATTAGTGGATGAAGACAAAAGCCATCTGAACCAGTGGATGACTAGGAGAGAGGAGATTTCTCTGTCCTATGGTGCAGTGAGGAGGCTACTGAGACCTGCCCCACAAACAGTGAGTGAGGGTGACATGGGCTCATCTACCTGTGTCTCAGGATCCTTGCTTTCAATTGGCCTCCATGGAATTGACAGACTGATGACATTGTTTGACTTTGGGGTCATATCCTGGTTTTGCCTTCACTCTCTCTTTCTTATTTAGTTGTTTGTAGTACTGGCAATTTTAACCCAGGGCTTCTCACATGCTAGGGAAATGTTCTATCACTGGACTCTAGTCCCAGCCCTTAAAATTTTTCTTCCTTCCTTCCTTCCTTCCTTTCTTTCTTTTATTAAATTTTAAAATATGGTCAGTAGGTTTTACTGGCTTTGAGCTCACACTGTCTGAGCTAGTCTTGAACTTGTGATCCTTCCACCCCTCAGCTTCCTGAGTAACTAGCCTGGTTTTATCATATCTTAGCTGTGTCTCTCTTGGAATTTCAGCTTCCTAAAACTGGCTGAACTTGACTTCCTGACTGATCTGTAGGTTGGTGTGTCCGAGCCCGGCATGTTCTGGCCGGTAGGTGGAGAGTGTCTTCCTACAGCCTCCTTTCACATCGCAGAACTAGGCCTCCTGTTTCATGTGCAGCCTTTCTGAAGCCCCAGAAGAGAATGGCACTCCTTATCATCTGAGGCATTGATGGTTTTATTCTGCTGAAGGCATCAATGTTTGCTCAGTGGTGTGAGGCTTAAATATGCATCTACATGACATGCTGCAGATGATGGAAGCTGTCCTGTCTGTGCAAAGATATTCTCACACGATCATGTTTCCATCATCTGGGGCCCCTACAGTGGGCAAATCTCTGCAGCTACTAAAAGATAACATTAGTCCTCATACCACGTAAAATGACTAGTTCCTCTGGGTAGGTTTATTTTTAATAGTGTATGTCAGCAGCAAATAGCTGTGAAGACCCCAGAGGAAAAGCCCAGCTGCTCTGGCTCTCACTCTCACTGAAGTGATGATATGGATATATTTAATATCTATATTACAAACCTTTTAGGCGCCGTGGTGATATTGAACTGGATAGCTAGAAGCGTGCAGGAAAAACCCAGGGCTGTTTATAGGCACTCAGTGGTGTGTGCTGTACAGCCTCTTGAGGGTGTTCAAAGTCAAACTTGGGCTTCAAAAGTCTTTGACAGACATTTGACTCCAGTGGTAAAGTGCTCCGAAACACAAGCCCTGTAAGTCCTGCTTTTCTTTGAGTCCTTTGGTAAGTTTGCAGAGCTATTTGCATGGTACTCACTCTCATCGAGCAAGGGTGAGGCTACACCTGAGGCCACACTTTATTTTCATATCGACAAACATACTTGCCGTTTCTCCAAAAGATGGTCAAGGATTCTCAAAGGGAAAACACTCCTCCTTTTACCCTTTGGTTTTGAGGCCAGATTTCACAATGTGGGCTTGATGAACATGGAATCTACTATGTAGATGAGGCTGGTCTTAAACTCAGTGATTTGTCATATGCCTCTCCAGTGTTGGAACTGAAGGCAAGCACCACTCCACTTGGTAAGAAAATCTTTTCTTCTCCCTTTTACTTTATAGCCCAGGCTGGTCCCAAACTCTCAAGCTATTGTTTTGGTCTCTTTAGTGCTAGGATTACAGGCCTAATTACAGACCACACTTTAAAATCCAACACAGAGTGGTAGATGGGCATTGTTTTAGAGTTTACGCAGAGGAGACGGAAATTCCCGTCCCATCTGCCCATGGACTCTAGCCTGTATTAATGGTGTGTCCTTCGGCAGTTGTGAAAGGCTGTCAGGGCTAGCCCAGAAGGAAGAAATGATAGTAGGGGAAGGCTGTTTGTCATGGTCAAGAAGAGGGTTCCTCTCTGCCTGCAGGTGCCACTGAGATGCTCTGTCTCAGGGACAGAGGTCAGATGCCAGGATCAGGACTACTTCACCTGAGTGCCCTTCTCCCTCTGTGGCCCTACACTGGCCTTTCCATTTTAACCCAAGGCAAAGCAAATCTGGCTCCAGGGAGGGCACACTAGCAGACTATGGCTGGGTCATCTATGATTTTGCTCTATTGGATTCTGTTACTCACAGTCAACCACAATCCAAACATAAGAAATTCCAGAGACAACCAAACTGTAATTTAGCCTTGAACGTTAGAAATAAGTAGTAAGTTTTGAATCATGGGCCATTCTCTGTAGGGTGAGAGATTCTCATGTTGTTGGACTCAGTTCCACTGCAGCTCTGACTTATGCCTTTCCCCAGATTATTCCCAGCGTTCACGTCATCTGCCCACTGATCCTCTAGCAATCATCTAGCAATGGGGGAAAGGATTTTGTGCATGTAAATCAAGCACTGAAATGGACTTTAGAAGGTGGCCAGTGTCTGGGTAGGGTGACTTAATCCAGTGAAGTTAGGTATTCCCTCTCTGGTTTTGAAAGCAGAGGGAACTTGGTGAGGAGGAAGGCAGTCTTCTTTACCTTCTATAATCAGGGGGATTTTTGTTTTTATTTAATTTTTTAAAGCTTCATTTTACTTATATGGGGGGCACACATGCCACAGTGTGCACGTGGAGGCCAGAGAACAACTTTGTGGAGATGCTTTCCTCCTTTTGTCTTTATATGCGCTCTGGAATCGAACTTGGGTCATTGGGCTTTTGTCACAAGAACTTTTACCTGCTGAGCCATCTTACCAGGTATATATTATTTTATTTTTATTGTTTTTCAGACATGAATTCCTGCAACCTAGGTGGTCTGGAACTGAGGCTGGCCTTGAACTTATGCTTCTCCTGCCTCTACCTCATGAGTAGTGGGGATGACAGGTGCATGCCACCATGCTGGTTTTACAGGATTTTCAGTGTGGCAGAATCCTTCCGTCTACCACAGCTTTCAGATATGGGCTGGGCAAGTGTCAGGATGCTACCTGTCCCTTTCTATGGGGGATTGGCTAGATGGAAGGGCTCGCCCAAGACACTAAGTCAGGAAACAGATACTGGGCGGTCTTGAATGAAGCTTCTCTGTGTGTTGTGGGATTAGGGGTTTTCTCCACTCTCTTTTGCATTCAAATAGGAAAACCATGAGCATTTGGCAAGATTGCTGTTTGGAGCTTGTAAAAGAGGTAGGAAAAAAAAAATCTAACTGCCTTGTCAGAGAGGCCTTGTCTTCAGCTGACATCTGACCAGAAAAGCTTGTTAGGAAAAAGCCTCCTAGCTGGGAGCTGGGGGCAACATGTAGGGGTGGGGCTGGGTAGGCTGGAAGTACACTGCTGGGATGCTTGATTAGGGTGAACTGGGGAAGACTCTGAGAGGAGCAGTATCTGCAGGCCACCTGCCTTCCCTGACTGGTGTTGGCACGTTTCTTGGGTCTGGCTTTCTCTGAGAACACCAGAAGTCTCACCACCATGCATACATGGCATCCTCCAATATAGCTTCCTCCTCACTTCTGTCATGGAGAAGTGGAGATTAATTCAAGGTCACAGACCAAGATCCAACACACATAAACTCCCTGTCTCTCTGTCTCTGTGTATATGTGTGTGTGTAGGCCAGAGGTTGATAGCAAATGTCTTCCTCAATGGTTCTCTACCTAATTTCTTTCTTAAAAAATTAATTTATTTTTATTTTATGTGCACTGGTGTTTTGTCTGCATGCATGTCTGTGTGAGGGTGTCAGGTCCCCTGAAACTGGAGTTACAGACAATTGTGAGCTGCCACTTGGGTGCTGAGAATTGAACCCAAGTCCTCTAGAAGAGCAGCCAACACTCTTAACTTCTGAACCATTCACCTAATTTCTTTGAGACAAGATTTCACCAAATCTGGAGTTTGATGATTCAGCTGGACTGACTGGCTAGCAATCCCAAGGGATCTTCCTGCGTCCTTCCTGGTACTGGGAGTACAGGAGTAGGCACCGATGCACTCAGCTTCTTTGTATGGGTTCTGGAAATCAAACACAGGTCCTCAGACTTGAATCATGAGTCATCTAACTCATACAGGCAGAGTGAATACTGTTGTTATTGTTTTCTAATTGAGAACATCAAGACAACAAGATGTTTAGTAACTGGCCCAGATCCCACAACTAGTTAGTGGTGGAGCTGGGGGAAATGGCCTAGTGTCTTAATTTCCCAGTGACATTAAGGAATGGTTAGGACTTTAGCAAACTGAAAGGGCTGGTCTCACCTGAACAGTGCCACTCTGTTCCAGACAAGGGTTGTAAAAAAAGGGATGTTGGGGCTCTTCTGGTCCCATTGGATCTTCTGATTTTTTTCCTTTTAAAATAGAAATCATAAATCTAGACTTTAGAATGAAACTCCCAGGTTTTTCTTTTTAATGATTTATTTTTATTTTGTGTGCATTGATGTCTGTGTTAGGGGCTTGGATCCCCTGGAGCTGGAGTTATAGACAGTTGTGAGTTGTCATGTGAGTATGGGGAATTGAACCCAGGTCCTCTGGAAGAGCAGCCACTGAGCCATCTCTCCACTAAGAGGTCCATCTCTTTATGCACGGAGCCATCTCTCCAGTTCTTTCCCGATCTCCCGCCAGATTGTTACATTGTTACGTAGAGATTACTGTGGATTGCTGTAGATGAAGACAGTGTGCTTGTAGGTGAAGACAGACCTTACAACCCCTGCCTCAGACAAAATGCTGAAACTGAGGCTGGTGACTAGCCCACACTGTGACATAGTCCAGGCAGAGATGGACAAGGAGGGAGCCACTTGGGATCTGAAGAGGCTTTGCAGGGCTGGAGGGCCACGGTGGCATGTTCAATGCCTAGGAAGGGCAGGAGACAGGGATAAGAACATTCCTAGACTGGGGTGGAGGGGATGAGAAACCTTTCCAAGGACTCAGCCACACCCTGAATTTTGAACTCTCAGAAGTGTTGTTTTCCTCACTCACAGTCCCTGAAGATGTACCAGTGTCCCCTAGGATGGGGTCCAGAAGCTTTACTAATACTGCTGTGAATTTGTGGACTTGGGATAGACTATACCAAAGAGAAATGAGGCTGTCACTAAACATGGCCTCCTGAAAACTGCAAGTTTCCTCCTGCCAAAGGGAGGCTGGGTGCTCCTTATTATACCCCTCCTGGCACCACAGTGTTTCTATCTGACTTAGCATTGACCTAGTGGGGCTCCACTAATTCTTGGGGAGCAGTGAGAGTGACCAGTACTTATGGCTCTAATGTACAGCCTGAAGAGTTACAGTGACAGGACATCAATGCATACTAAGAACCCCTGACCTCATGTGGTCCCCTCAGTGTCCCAAAGCACAGGTGACTTTAAATGGTGTTGTATGTGGGCCATTTGCAGGAAAGTTGTGAGTAAGGATATTTGGAAAATTGGTTATATAAGCAGCAGAGCAAGGTTCTTTGCTGCTGGTATTGGCAGAAACTTAAACCATGCAATTATGATTGCCAAAGGGCAACCCTGTGGCCCTTCCTGTTTATTATTATTTTTATTTATTTTTTTATTGCAAGAATGTTATCAAGGACATTCTTTGAGCCGGGCGGTGGTGGTGCACGCCTTTAATCCCAGCACTGGGGAGGCAGGGGCAGGCGGATCTCTGTGAGTTAGAAACCAGGCTGGTCTACAAGAGCTAGTTCCAGGACAGGCTCCAAAGCTACACAGGGAAACCCTGTCTGGAAAAACCAAAAAAAAAAAAAAAAAAAAAACCAAAAAAAAAAAAAAAAAAGCAGCTTTTTTTCTCATCATTATTCTGATGGAAGCCTCTGGCGCCCATTTACCTAAAGGGTCTGGGATGATTAGGTGGAAGCCCATCACTCTCCCCAGACCCTGCTCCCCTCAGAAAGCCTACCATCATAGCTCCTCCCCCGAGATAATGGGGACTATAGATCTGTCATGTGTGCCCTCCTCATATTCTGTTCCCTGCCTTCCTGAGGGCCACCCCAGAATGTTCTGTTTAGCATTGCCCTGTTTATTAAATCTGGATTTATTAATTTGTTTGATTTGGTTTATTGCATCGGTGGTGGAGGAATCCAGCAACTAGGGATCCAGTTTTCCTTTTTCTTTTTCCTTTTTCTTTTTTTAAAATTTATTTGAGACAGGTTTTTCTGTGTAACTTTGGAATCTGTCCTGGAACTCCCTCTGTAAACCAGGCCAGCCTTGAACTCACAGAAATCCTCCTGCCTCTACCTCCAGAGTGATGGGATTAAAGGTGGAGGGAGGGGGAGCAATACCACCCAGCGGGGATGCCATACTTAAACATCACCTCTTAATACCATGGTCCCTTTCTCTCAAGGTATTTATTTGTTATTTATTTATTTATTTATTTATTTATTTATTTATGAGGTTGAGTCTCACATATCCCTGGCTACCCTGTCTCTACCTCCCGGGTCAGCACTCAGGCAAGCATCACAGGCATGCATCACTGCCCCAGGCCAGGACCTGGTTTCTATTGTATGTCCTAGGCTAGAACTCCCTGACTGGGTCACATCACCAGCCCTCCAGGGGCTTCTCAGAATTGTGGCTTTCTGTTTTCAGGAAGTGAGTCCTTTTTGTAGATTGAGTAGTTTAAAAACAGGAGGGGTTAATAAAGAATGGGGAAGGCACTACCCATCTGTCACTGTCACCTGTCCCTGGGTTCTAGACTGGGCATGGGTATCCAGTCCTGTCCCTAATTCAGGGTGACTGTAACAGTTGAACTTTCCTGCTGACACTGACATTTGCCTTGAAGCAGAGGGGCACTAGGGAGAAAAGAACTTTCTCAGGGAAACAATTGCTCTTCTGCCTGGGGACACAAACTGGGGGAGGAGCCGGAAGAAGAGGAGGAGAGAGAAGCCCCTGAGGGTCTGAGCAAATGGGGCCCCTTTTATGGCCTTCCTGTTTATGGTGAGAAGTAAGCAGCCCAGGAGCCAGGTTGTCTCCTGCAACAGCTGGCTGGGGACCTTCTTTCAGGGAAGGCAGTGGGCGTGCTATCTGCCTGCGGCAGGTCATGCTGTCTTGAGGCACACTGGTTCACACTAGCACCTCTGCCCCTTTGCTGCTCCCCAAATCAATTTAGTTTGCCATGGGTAACTTTGGGGGTCTATGTGCACTATTGAGGTCTGATCTCGGCTCCAACACTGGATAGCTGTGTGATCTCAGGCAAGCCCATGTGTCTCTGGGCCTCATTTGTAGTGAGTACTAAGCCTCCCTGAATGGGATTTGCGAGCATGCACAGCCTCAGGTATCTGGCCTGTGATCTTTCCACACTCAGCCTGAGGCCACAGGGATGGTGTGGGGGTTGTGGGTGAAGGTGGAGAGGAACCTGCCTACATGCTTTGGAGTTCTTCCTGGCTGGGCACACAGAGCATGCTGCCTCCCGGGAAGTACAGGCTGTGATGGACCACATGGTGGCTGAACTAAGATGAAGAACATGGTGTCAGGGCAACAGACAGCAGGAGAAATCAATAAATGATAATTATCAAGAACAGTGTCTGCAGAGTTGGGGGTGGGGACAGACACAGGGATGAGAGGGGCAGGCAGATACCAGAGGAAGAGCAAGACACACACACACACACACACACACACACACACACACACACACACACACACACTGAGTTATGCAGGAGTGTGCAGCAAAAGACAGTAATGGGAAAAAGCAAGGCGTGGCTGCTGGTCCTAGACTGGTGGAGGGGTCTAGGGTGAGTAGAACACAGGGCCTGCATGGTCCCCACCTACACCAGTCCTCCAGATGATGAACACAGGAACAAAAGCAGAGGAGCCCAAATGCAGTATCCAGAAAGGATGCTGCAGAACTCGGATTAAAGGGTTGGATTTGCTAATGTCCACTTACAACGTCCAATGCATGAATTTAATCATGCTTAGATACTGAACCAACAGAGATCATAACTGTTAGGTTAACACAGGACTTTGGCCTACCAGGGTCATCACTACCCTGCTGGAGGTTATGCCTCTGGCCACCATTGACTCAGGTTTGTTTTCCTGTCTGGAGCCCACCTGTGAGACTCTTGTCATACTAGTACCTGCTGGCTATTCATAAACACTGCCAGCCTGACACTCTGAGATTTTGCTTCTTTCCTAAGACTTAAATTTTTTTTTCTTTAAAGAATAGTTTGATCTTACAGCACAAGTGAGATACAGGCATTCAGGTTTCCATATACTCCAGCCTTGAACGTCACCTGATTGCTTTTATAAAGCTTCTGCTGCCCTCCCTGATGGCCAACACTTGTCACTGGATGTCATCCGTGGGGAGGGATTGCAGTATATGTGGTTTCCCTGCCCCCTCTTTCTTCTCATTTCTTCTGGTTCCCTTTACCAGCCTGCCAGCTGTAGTGTTCAAGGGTGATGAGGGCTGCGGGTCCTCTTGGGTCTATGAAAAGCCCTCCTAAGGATGCTTTTATGACTTTCAAGGATGACAGGCTCCTGGTCTGCTTTTTGGTGGTCCTGGGGACTGAACCTAGGACCTCATTCATTCCAAGTAATCACTCTGCCACTGAGTTATATCCCTAGCTCTCTTTTTACTTTTTATTTTAAGATAAGATCTTACTAATTTGTCCAGGCTGGCCTTGAGCTCATTCTGTAACCCAGGCTCCACCTTCAGCCTCTAGAGCAGTGGTTCTCAGCTTGTGGGTGGCTACACCTTTGACTAACCTCTATCTTCAAAATTATTTACGTTGAGATTCATAACAGCAGCAAGACTTCAGTTGAAATAGCAATGAAAATAATTTTATGGTTGGGGGTCACCACAACATGAGGAACTCTATTAAAGGGTCACATTAGGAAGGTTGAGAGTTTCTGCTCTAGAGTATCAGGATTAAAAAGTGTGTTCCAACACAAGGACTGCACTCCCACCCCTTGTAGATCTTGGGCATGGAACCCAGAGCCTGGCACATTCAAAGTAACCACTCTACCACTGAGTTACACTCCAGCTTTGAAGTACTTGATTTAGCTCAAGTATTTAACCAAAGTTCCTTTGCATTTGGGCTTTGCTGTGTCCGGGCACTGGGCTCAAAATTTTCACAAGCATTGTTTCATTAGTGGGTCTCATCTTCATAGCACCCACGGAAACAACTTCTACCCCCCTTTGTGGGTGGAGATGTGGGTGGAGTCATCCCTGTACTCAGACTTTCTTTGGATTTCCAGCACTCAAATAATGACATGGAGACTTCTTATTAAGTATGAAAGCTTGGCCTTAGTTTAGTCTTGTTTCCAACTAGGTCTTAAAACTTAAATTAACTCATTTATATTAATCTATATTCTGCCATGTACTTCATTAACTCTCCTCAGCACCTTACATCCTACTTTGTATCTGGCTGGTGAATCTCTCACCTCTCATATTCTTCCCAGAGTTCCTATCTCTTCCTGGAAGTCCCACCTATCCTCTACTGACTAGCTATTGGCCATTCAGCTCTTTACTAAACCAATCAGAAGGTGCCGTAGGCAGATGAGGAAGGACAGACACATCTTCACACAGTGCAATCAAATATCCTGCAACACATCCCAGCATCTCCCCGTCTCACAGAGAGGCCCAGAAGGTCCAGCAGGTCATCAGTATGTCACTGTGCCCATAAGGTCATCCCATTTTCTCCAGTGAGAAAGCTGAGGAAGTTTCTCTTCCAAGACTCACAATGATGAAGGACAACCATGGTTCAATTAGATCCCCAGGGATCAAGATGAAGAGGACAAAAGGAAGGACTCCAGTAAAAGCTACTCTGTGTTGAGAGTGTCCAGGGTCAGCTGACTTATTTGTGCTTCCTGGCTGCCACTGCCTCCCTTTGCCTGGACACCTTCCTTCTCTAGCTCCATGTTTTACAAAAGGGCCAGCTTTCTGGCTGGAATTACACAGCTTTCTTGCTTCCTGGGAAGCAGAAGGCAGGAGACAGCATAGGGCTGGGGAAGGATCCATCTGGACCTGCTCAACACCAACAGCTCTTTTACATCCTCTCAGTATTCTTTTGTAGGCAGGCATAGCCCAGGGAGGGTCCATCTGTCCATTCACTCGGTCATCTCAGTGCTGGTAAAAAGACTCTTCTTTGGGGCAAAATTCCTGTGTACACAAAATATCAGGTGGGGAAGTCCAGTCTCTGAGCTGGCACACAGCTCTTATTCCCAAGGGGTGGGCCTTTTGGAAGAGCATTAATTTCTACTTTGTTTCATTCTCCCTGCCCCCCCCCCCCGCAGTGTGTGTGTATGTGTGTGTGTGTGTGTGTGTGTGTGTTGAGACAGGGTTTCTTTGTGTAACAGCTTTGGCTGTCCTAGAACTCACTTCTCAAACTCAGAGATCCACCTGCCTCTGCCTCCTGAGTGCTGGGATTAAAGGTGTGCAACACCACCAGCAAGCTCTTTGTTTCTATTTTTATGTTACTTAAAATTGCCATCTGACCTTGGGCAAAGGTGGCTGGGAACTTCCTTTTGGTCTCATATTTTTTGTTTTGTTTGTGTTTCACATTGTATAAAATTGCTAGTCAGCTAATTTGGATATAAGGAGCCAGATACCAGAAACCTAACCTCCTCTGTGTACGCCCTGCACTGCTGTCCTCCCTTGAGCACTCCCTGCACTGCTGTCCTCCTCTGTGAATGCCCTGTACTGCTGTCCTCCCCTGAGCACTCCCTGCACTGCTGTCCTCCCTGTGCACTCCCTGCATTTTTCATTTAAAAAGTTATCTTCCTATTTGATAAAGTATGGCTAGAGAAAGGATGGCTTTTTAAAAATAAATGATGTAGGCTGGGTGGTGGTGGTGCACACGCCTTTAATCCCAGCACTCAGGAGGCAGAGGCAGGCCGATCTCTGTGAGTTTGACACCAGCCTGGTCTACAAGAGCTAGTTCCAGGACAGCCTACAAAGCCACAGAGAAACCTTGTCTCGAATCCCCTCCCCCCAAAAAGTGATGAATGTTTTCCCACTCTAATTAATGGAAAAGGTAAACCATAGAATGGGGATCTGGTACAAGAATCCCCACAGCTTGGCCCATTTCGCTCAACGCCAGGTCTCACACTTAGGTTAGAGGGTTGGGTCTCTCCCCTTTCTTCAATTTCAGCCCCAATCTCCCTGTTCTTATATGCCATTCAGGAAAAGAAATTCGGGAGTCTACAAATGATTAAATGAACCTTTGGCTGGAAGCAGCTTGTCTTCAAGCTGGAACTGTCTAGTCCTATCTGTTGGTGTCTCTCTTCTTTTGGGAGAAATTTGTACCATCCTTCTTCTACCCTACCCCCGACCCCAGCAGAGGGATGGTTTTCTTACTGGCCTTAGGTTAAGGAGAAGCCTTGAATAATACAGGGAGAAATAATGCCAATGGTGACTTTCACCTCTACTTTCTGTCTCTCTGTAGTCCCACTGAGTGTTCTGATGCCTGTCTTCTTTGCCCTTCAGAGCTGGCAAAGGAGCTTGCTGGTTTGGATGTTCATGGGTGGGGGGGGCAATAATCTGAGGGGAAGGAGGTCTGGAAAGCAGTTTTCCTAGGTGGAATCTGGGGCCGAGCTGAGACCCGTATGTCCAGCCGAAGTCGACCCCCTGCTTTATTTCTGATACTGCGTTGGAGACTCCCAGTTGGCGTTCCCATTCTGGATTCGTTAGGAAATGGTTTATAAAGTCCATGGCTGCTGGCACAGAGAGTTGGAGAAGAGACATCGAAGTATTTATTTTCCTGGAAGATCTGAATCTAATGCAAATATTCTGTGGGAACCTGTCAAAGAGACAACGTCGGAACATCCCCTCCTCTAGCTGCAGCTCCTGAGAGGAGTTATTTTGCAAGTTGATTTTCTCTTTGGACTGCTAAATATTTCTCCCGTCTTGCTAGGCACGCTTTACTCTCTTCTCCACATATCAATGTGTATTTCTAAATGTGTATGTGAGGGTCGCTTTGCTTAGTATCTGTAGTTCTTCTTTTTTCCCCTGCCAAGATTTTGTAGTCTCTACCTAAAACGCAGGGATTTCTGCGCATGCGTGGCTGCGTGTGTTGCCTTCTTATTGGCTAGTCTTATGTTCCATGCTCCTCGCTGACCTCCTCCTACTGTGGGCTGTCTCCTGAAGGGTATGTCTAAGTGGCTTTGAAACAATTTTAAGCTTGCCCCAGGTTCCAAGACTGTCTCTGGTAATGTTCCTAGATTTCTCCCTGTCTGTTAACATGGACCTAGTCCCTGCTTTCTGGGCTGATTTATGGTTGTATTAGGAAAACTCTATCAGGGATATAAAATACAGTGTCCCATGCTTGGGCCCGATCTTCCGTGGTATCAGTGATTGCAAGTGCATTTTATAACCCTGTGCCAAATCGAAATCAAGGTGATTTGTGCATCAATCTCCTGGATAAAATCAGGGCATGCTCTATTGCAGACTGACCTTCCCGGTGCCTTTGCTGGTGCGCCTTGCCCATGTGCCTTGGACAATTACCAGAGACGGCAAGAATTGTATCACCAGCTGTATCAAAAGCCTTAACTGCTCGCTCTGGAGTCTCCATGAAAGAGGAGGCTCCTATGGGCTTTGTAGCACGAAGATGCTGCAGGCAGCAATTTGGGCCTTTTCCGAGGATCTTTCAAAGCAACCCTGACCTCCCCAGCTATTCTAAGAAGCAGACTCTTAAAGTAAGCTGGCGGAAATACGCTCCAGAGAAAGCCGGCATGACATAGGCTGTCTCTGCTTTATTCATATCCTGAAGAGTCTGGCTGATGTTGGATCGGAGAAGTCATTCACTTTTAAAGTGAGCAGGGACAAGGAAATAACTTATTTTCCTCTCACTGTCACTGTCAACCATTGGTCCTTCTTGCAGTTTGTCATGGAACAAGGTCAGGACTTTCAGAAAAAACCTGAGTTCCTCTGTAAAGTTCCAGCAATGGCTGCACTTTCCATGACACAGTCCAAGTCCGGCAGGGTCACAGCAACTTTGAACAGATTTGTGGAAACTGTAGATTTCTAGGAAGTGAAGTCTCTTCGTGCTGCTGCTGGCCGGAGGGGGTATTTAGGATAAATATTTTAAAGTTAGGGTTTTATGACTATAATCTGAGTTTCTCAACTTATATTTAACCCAAACTTCATTTTAAAGTAATTTCATCTCTTTTGATTTCATAGTCTTTCATACCCTAGGGAGGAGCTCAGAGGTCTCTACAATTGCCACAGCCTGCTTTGTGAAACCCCTTTAAGATATGCTAATGGATGGGATGATTATTAAGATAAATGCCTTGTGTAGGAAACCGGACTTAATTATAATATCTATAATCAGTCACCGGTCAGTCTAGAAGTTATAATTTATTGTTCCCTAATTTGCCTTTATTACCAAAGATATTTAACTTAAAGGGATTATTTAAAAAAAAAAAAAAGCCTGATTTGAATGGTGAGCATTTGGCAAACTTAAAAACTGTTTCTTTCTTTCAAACTTTTATAAAGTCCTCACATATAATTTTAGGAAATCATATACCAGCATGAGGGAGTCGTTTGTACTTGTTGATTTAAAAAATGGGAAAACTACATCATAAGAAGAAACAACAAAGGTTTTTCTTCCTGACCCTCATTTCGGAACACCAGGTAAACTTTTACAATAGATTCAAGTCTCGGTGGTGGGAATATGGTGTTTGCTTGGCTGGTGAGGTGTCTATTAAACAGAATATCTAATGCTCTTCCTCGTCAATGATAATCCCCCTCCCCCAGTCAAAAAGGGGGCAGCATTTGCCAGTGCTGTGGCTTTCCATAGGGCTTGTTCCATACAGCTCCACTGGCCTTCTGGTCAAAGGGCCTCTGCACTCTCTCCCCTGACCCCCCGCCCTGACAGGGCTCTGGGGTCCTTGGCCACACAGGCATGACTTTCTTGCATCTCTTTGTTTGCAAATTAATGTGGGTGTTAAAGGGGCCTTGGCCCCCATGTGAGATGGCAGTGTCTGCTATCCTGCCTCCCAGGAATCTTTTTAATAAATGCATTTGCACTTTGACTTACAGTGCGTTAGTCTGAAATATATCTCCAGGGAAGTGACGGTGGATGTCAGAGACATTCCTCCTGATATGCGGGAACCACTGTCCCAGGGTGATGTCTGTATTGTCTGCACAAGTAAACCTCCCACATCTTGTGGCTAAAATCATCCTTGAGCCATTTGGACGGTACTTTAGAACCCACTAGCACCAGAGTTCAGAATGCCGCTGTCTCCATTCTGTCTTCCCAGGTCAGAAATGAGTTGGCTTTGTGTGTGTGTGTGTGTGTGTGTGTGTGTGTGTGTGTGTGTGTGTGTGTGTGGTTTTGTAAGAGTGTCGCAATCTGAGGGTCACTTGAATACTCTCTCATGGGATAGATAGAAACTGAGTTCTCTTATTAAGGTGGAATTGAGAATAAAGATGGGGCAACCTTTGAAAATAAGACCTCAAATCACCCAGTGTATTTATGGGGTGTTAGGCTAGGAGATCTCCTTTGATAAACAGACTGAGAGAATGAGATATTTCCTGTTCTTTCCTGCAAGGGTTTCTCACCAAGAAACCCTGCTGAACAGTGATGTGAGCACAGTGGTATGCATGGAGTGATGGGCACACTAGATGCAGACAACTAAGGAATAGTCTTTGACTAAGGGATAGTCTTTGACCATCACCAGAAACCAGCAATTGCAGGGTTAGTGGTTCGGCACAGGCATGCTGCAGATGGAACTTGCTTTCACACTAGAGTTCTGTGTGCATATTAATACTGAAGCCTGATCCAGCAGCTCCAGAGGCTCAGAGTGCCACTTTCCTTAGAGAATTAGACTCATAGTTGAGATGTGACCCGCAGTACACAGCTGGCCCTAGCTGGAGAGGTAATCCAAGGAGCACTTTGGGGGTCTTAATTTCCATCAGGCCAGGCTTAGGCTATACTGATGACCACAGCTTTGCTTGGCTCTCCCTTCTCTCTCTTGCTGCCCTCTCCCTTGAGTATGACCTCAACTACTTTCAGGCATTCAGCTTCCTATCTCGGGCTGAGCTGCTGAGACCCCAGTTCCCATTTCCCCCCAAGTCCTGAGACCTCATGGGCAGGGAGTTTTCTGAAGCAACAAAACCTAATCTCTAGTCTCCTTAGATCTTCCTCATTAACAAGCTTACCCCAGATCATGATGTGTTGGTAAATCTGATTTCTTCCTCTTTGCTTTCACTATCAAATCAACTTTCCAGGCTCATTTGTTATCATCCATGGGTCTGAGTTACAGAAATCTAGCCAGACAAAATATGTCACAATTCCTTACTCAAGGCTCTGTCTAGGACACATTTGTGTAGGAGCAGACCTGGCTTTAGCCCTGATTGGTACTTGGCTCCTGAGTAGTACTAGATAAGAAAGCAAGCCCAGCACCACCCTCACACAGCTGCTGTAATAAACATAGAGGATCTGCTCCTGAGTCCCTGCTCTTAACCTCTAGCCTATATAAAGATACAATGGTGCCAATGTGTTTGTTACAGTTCTTGGCTACTCAAATGGGAGCAGTGAAGTGATTATTATGTGTCTCTTAGTTGTTTTTTGAGACAAAGTTGCTTTGTAGCCTAGGCTGGTCTCAAACTCTTGATCTTCTTGCCCCAGTCTCACAAATGCTGGGGCCACAGACATGTACCACCAAGGCTAGTTGATGATTGCCTCTTTATGAGCTGATGAAGACGATGACTGTGATGATGGTGACACAATTGAGAGAAGACTTGTTCGTGAAGGTTTAGGCTGCAGCTGAGTGGTAGGGAACTTGTCTGTCATGTATGAGGCCCAGTGTTTGCTCTCTAAGACCCCGAGCCCTGAAGAACTCAAACTGAAGCAAAACAAAACCTTTGCATATTTAGTCAGCAGAGGATGGTAGACCAATGACTTCCAGATTCTTCATCAATTTTGCCTTCTGATTCTAATAGCAAAACCAAACACAAATCATCTGGATCCTAGAATTAGCCCCAATAGGTCTTGGAGGGAGGTCACTCCTCCACCAACCTGAGATGCCAACCTTGGGTATGACTAGGTCAGGATAAAGTAGAAAGAGATACCAGCTGGACCAGATTAGTACTCTGCCTGACACAGAAGGGTTCCAGGGGAGAAAGGCCTTGTATCGTGGGAGAGGACTTTGGAGGTCTCCAGAAGGGAGTAGTGTGTGCCACCTCTCCCATTATTTGAGCTCTCTCCCAGGAGTTGATGGGAAAGGCTTGCCACAATTTCCTAGACTCCTGCAGACAGAGATCTGCTCCACCAATGCAGGAGTTGGCTGCCACTCCTCGAAGAATCAGATCTTTGGCATCCCAAGCTCCTCTCCTGTCCCCCTGTCCTGTGTTCACACATTTGATCTCACTGAAAAACAGCTCTATAAGCAAACACCCATGAGAACAGGGGTTTTAGTCTCTTATGTATTACTGTTTCCACAGTGACTGGAACAGTCCTTAGCACACACTAGATATTAAGGAAAATATTTTTGGGAAAATGAACCTTGTCAGGAGACCAGGGGCTTTAATATGTGTCTGCTCAGCTCTGTGACTGAACAGAACTGTGGACTTTGCTCATCTAGTCTGCTGTTGACACCAGCTCTGCCTTACAGAACAGTTGAGTCTACTGTAGTTTTGAAATATAAAAGTTATGAAATTAATTCGAAAAGGACAGTGTTAGGAAGTTCAGCTAATTTTAGAACTCACAAGAGATGGTGTTTCTAGAAAATGCTTTCTCAGAAATTTCAAACCATCTTTCCAATTAGCTCTTGCTTTGAGAAGTGAAGAGAAACCAACTATAAATGAGTGATACCATATACCAGAACTTGTGATTTTGGCTAAAGTATTATCCAGGGGGGCAGCTTATAGCCTCAGTGTGCTCATCATATAGGGCACTGAAAAAAGATGACCCCAACATTCAATGCAAGAGGCCAAAGAACAAGCACTGGTACCCCCCACCTCTGAAACATAAGCGCGTGCACACACACACACACACACACACACAAACACACACACAAACACACACACACACACACACACACATGAAGAAGAAAGACATTTTCACCTACTTTTTCATAGATAGGTCACAACAGTGGAGTGTGTTTACAGCAGGGGATTTTCTGAATGCTGAAAACTAGTACATTTTCTACTAGTCAGTAGCTGCCACTTTGCAGAAAATGAAGTTCTGTTAAAGACATGGCCACTCAAGAGTAGCTAATCGTAATTTACTTTATCTAGGGCATTCTGGAAAAGCATCAGTTAAAGAAGGTGGAAGGTGTAGGTTAAGGGGGTGGTCCTAGAGAAAGCAGGGCTCATTCTTTTCCTTTCTGGGTATGATGGTTCATCTCAGTTGTCATCTTGATGAAATCTAGAGGCATCCAGAAGATGGGTCTCTGAAGGGGATTATTTTGATCAGGCTAATGGCAGTAGGAAGACCCACCCACTATGGGTGCATCATTCTTGAGCTAGGATCCTGGACTGTGTAAAAAAAAGAAGACAGCTGAGCATGAATAGTCATTGTTCTGTTTTCTGTTTGTGCTGGACTGTATGTCCTTGAACTGTGAGCCAGAACAAATTCTTTCTCCCTTAAGTTGCCTTTGCCAGGGCATTTTATCTCAGTAAAAGGAAAAGGATGGAAGACATTGGGTGATCTGACCTATATGATTTGGGAGCAACACAGACAGGGCCTGGAGCCTTACGTGTGACATGCAGGATCCTAAGTTACCAGCAGGAAAGGCAAAGGGAACAAAGAGCTGGCTTTCTCCTCTGGTTGATTTCAGTAGTGATTCTGATAATCTGAGGTGCTGAGTAGAGCCTCCTGGCTGGAGCCGATACTTCCTGTTTTCCTCTCTCTCAATAGGTCCTGACTCTGGGACCCTGTTTATAGCATCTCAGAGAGGAAGTCGAACCCTTCTCTGTTGCCCGTCTTGGTCAGGGTGCTGGTCTGGCCTTCCCTACTGCCAAGAAGTAATACCTAGGTACCGGGAAGATTCCAGCTCCCCCAAGATTGGTCCACATGCATCGTCAGCTGTGCATCAGGCCCTGGGTGTCTAGGGCTTCGCTCCAAGGATAGGTGTTCAGATGGAGGCTCATCTGACTTGCTGGCCACTTGAATGAAGCCTTGTTTGGTTCAGTTTAGTAGGTTAGGTTTTTGATAAAACAACAGTGGGTACCTCACTGGTTTTTTCATAGGAAATTAGTAAAGGTTTGTGCACACATAAGCTATACCAGAATGACTATGATTGGCCTTTGTGCCATTTTCATACTGAAGACATAATAGACAGACCAGGATACTCTGTTTCAGAAGGGAGCTTAAGTATATAATTTTGAGTCTTATGAAATTGTCAATATTTGATCATTTCTCAACCTATAAAAACAGCAGTTTCATGCAAGTCAGCCTGATAAAACATGGTCTGCTGATTCATCCCTTTAGAGACTTATAGCCTGTCATAACTATGAAACGTTCTGTTGCCCTCCTCTGTCTAGTTCCACAGAGAAGCAAGAAGATAGACACCCGGAGCTTTCTTTTCCTTTGTATTATTTTGTTCTCTTTGTACCTGCAATTTACTCAATATTGTATACTACACAACACTGTAGGGGTGAGTTCGTTAACCAGAAATCCCCTCTAGAAGATCACAGGTTTGTTCATTTTTGTGTTCCGTGGCATCAATTGATTTGATAATTGCCTGGGAGACCTACACAGGTATACAGACACACAAAACAAATGTCGGGCCACAGGCTCTTTTTTCTCGGCAGTAGGATAAAGATGTTTTAGTTACTGGAACTCAGATGTCACCTGGAAGAATAAGAGGAGGTAGTGGGGAAAAAGAGAAAGGAGGGAGACAGCATGGTGTGGGAGGCAGGTGGTCCCTCTTGGTTATCAAGTGTGATGACTCCTCGAATATGACAATAAATCACGGCAGGAATCAATCTGTCGGGAGGCTACTGCTCCATGCTGATAATGCATCAATCAATATTTAATGTTTACACTTTAATTAATCCACACACGGTAAGCATTCTTTCAGTGACAAAAATGAAGGAATGAGAAATAAAACACCTTTTATATCAAGGAGCCGTGAGTGTGTGTCCTGTCTGGGTGGCTTTGACCGGAGTTGTCATTGATCACTGGGAGTCTCTCTAGACTTCTAGTCGCATTTGGATACCAAGCTAATATGGGGGAGGAGGGGTACAGGGATGTCCGAATTCAGCCTGGGAAGATGGTGACATCCTTAGAACTGCTACAGAGTATGGATTCCGATAATGGCAGCACAGAGCCAGAGGCAGTATTGGATTCTAAACACTGGTGGCATCTCCCAGAAAAGACTTCTGACCACAGATGACAATCTGTTACCCTAGTGGGAGCAGGGTGAGCCCCAGAGGCATTTTCTCTTCTGATTTGAAGAGTGCCAGGATAGCGTAGCGGTAGAGATTCCCAAATCAACCACTGGGAACATGGCTTGACGTTCCTAGACCATCAGCCCACCAGTGTGCTCATTATATGCTGGCCTGCCCCTATCAAGGGCTGTTTTAACAATGCCAGGTCCAGCATTAGTTATGGTTCACCTGTGACTATACATGACTCTCTGGCTGCAGGGTGACCTCACACTGCCTTTTGAACTGCCTTTAGAGAGCTGCCCATCAGTGCCTTTTGCTTGGCTCACCAAGTGTCTTTCAGGCTGTAAAAGCCAATGGGTGGCAAAGGGCATACCTATCTTGTCCGAGAAGATGGCTTGGTAAAGGTTGCTGGATTTTGACCCTTGAAACACCCTAAGTATTCGTTCTTGGAAGAGCATTTATGGATATAAAAGCAATATTCGGGACAGGGCACATGCACATTCAGACTGGAGCATGTCCTTAATATGAAAAAAGCTCTGGTTCCAGTGCTAACATCCATAGCAGTATTCAGAAGACCTCAGAGCCATGATTGGGTTACCCCAAAACAGAACCTAAGATACAAATTTGAGGAGACAGGTAAAGTCATTTTCTGCCAAGCTTGACAATCCAAGTTTGATCCCTGGGACCTGCACTGTGGAAGATGAGAACTAACTCCTAATGTTGTTCTTTGACCCTCACAGGAGTGCTATGGCAAACCCTCTACCACAAGTATGCACACATATGCACGTGAAATGAATCAATAAAACTTAATATGCAAAGAATGCGAGAAGAAGGGAAGAGACCAAAGAAAGAGCAGCCTTCCCTTTGGGGTTCAGTCAGAACAGAGCATCTGTTTCAGATTTGTCTATCAGACAGGACAAGGGATCTGTCTGCCTCTGCCTCCCAGGTGCTGGGATTAAAGTCGTGTGCCACCACTTCCCAGCTTTTCTTTTCTTCATCTCATCTTTTTAAAATCCTTCCTTCTCTTCCCTCCTTTGTTTCTATCAGACTTGACTTTCTTTGAGCCAAGTAGATTCTCACATGACTCAATCCTTACACATTTATAAAAGTCCACATTTATAATGAGGAACCATATTGCACCCCTCTAGCCCAAAGCAGCTAGAGTAATATACTAAGATGATTCATGTAGAACACAAACTACAGCCATCCAGTGCAGCAGCCACATTGATTTCCCTTCTTCTCTACATTTAAACAGCGTGTGACACTCCCAAGTTCCCCCACAGCTTACTAGTTATTTCCCTGGCATGCATCATTGACCATGTTTCTAATTGGATGGGTAGAATTGAAACTTTTTAAAGCTGTTGTTACAGGAAGCTGGCCTAGACTTTATCCATTTGAGTCTTAGAGACTGTCAGGGAGTCTTTGGATACAAATGGTAGCCTGGGCTTTGCTAACAAGTGAAGAGAAGGAACCAAGGGAGGGTTACTGCCTGCCCATGGCATCTCTGGTGACCTCAGTAAAAGCACACTGGGCCCCTACTGTGTGGCAGGCTCTTGGTATAACCAGAAGCCTGCAGTGTAAACTCACTGTCTATTCAATGTCTTCGGTTCTTGCATCCTTTAGTGCCAAGGTGAAATACCTTTCTCATCTACAGACTCTTTACATTGTGCGAGAACCTCTTAGGACATTTTTATCCAGTTATTTGCAACTCGAAATGACTTTGCTTCCTAGAAGGCACTTGGCAGCCTCTGGGGTTGGGTGTGGGAAGGAGCCACATTAGAGTACAGACAGAAGGACTCCAACATAGCCTATGGTGCACCTTGTGACTTCCCACAATAATGTGTTCTCTGCTTCAAAATCTCCACACTGTCAGATTTCAGAATCTCTGCTTTGATCCCTGTTTCCTCCCTGGGGTGGCACTGCCAACTAGAACCCAAACATCCATTGAGAGAGCAGGATGCTGAAGATTATTAGTCCCAAGTAGCCTTGTAGCTCTTCCTTGATGCCCAATCTCTGCCAGTGCTCAGAGATGCCCTGCATTGAAGCAGTTCATACACACATCTTTCAAGGCTCTCCCCTGGAGACTGACACTGAGCCAAGGCCTGACCTGAGCTGTTTTTATTGGAGTCATGGGTAGATTGCTGCAAAAAGAAAAGAGCCTGAAATCTAGAGTTTGGCTGTTTTTGCAGCTGAGTGCTGCCTCCCGAAGCAGAATTAATCCCACAGACAGACTCCCAAAATGGGGTCCCTGTTGGCCAGATTTAAAACCCCCAGGGCCTGTTCTTTTGTCTCCCTACTCTATCACTAGGGCTTCACTGTGCTTATCAGGACTGGACACCATATTCCTTCTATCTCACTGTCTGGGAGTTGGCCTCATGAACTGAACAAGCAGATGATCTTGTACTTGGCCTTAGTCCTTCACTGGTAGGTGTGCTCATCAGACTCTCATCCTCATATTAAATGCCCGGGAGAAGCAATTCAAAAGGAGGAAGGATTGATTTGGCCTCATGGTTTTATAGGTCTGAGTCCACTGTCTACTGGTCCCATTGCTACAGAAAGTGGAAACAGCGTAACAGCGGTGCGGAATGTGGCCGAGCAGAGATGTTCGCTCCAAGATGTCTGGGAAGAGGTGTGTTGTGGAGGGATGGAGAGAGGATTTGGTCCTAGGTATAGTCTTTAAAGGCATGGCTGCAGTGGCCCACTTCCCTCTGCTATACCTTACTTTTTCAAAGGTTCCATTACTTCCCAAAATAGCATCACCAGTAGGTGACCAAACCTTAACCACATGAATCTTGGCGCCATTTCCTAACCAAATTATGGGTGGCTGGTTAGAATTTTCCTTAATACACTTAAGTCATGTGTGTGTGTTTTTCTTAGGATTTTTGTCATGCCCAGGAACCTCTTAGACTCTTAGGTACTTAGTATTTTCCTCCTGATATACTAAATTTATTTTATGCATTTTTTGAAAATGAATTTTTATTCATTTATAGGTAGAAATCAATCTGGACAAAAGGAGATAATAGAAAAATAAGTAGCAGAAAAAAACATCTTCCTATTAAATTCTAATTGAACGCTGCCACTCCTTGAAGGTTCCAGGCATTGTGTACATGTCTATACTTATATTCAGAAGGAAGACCTAGAAGGGTCAGAAGCTCAGGGCCATCCTTAGCTTCGTTGAGTGTTCACAAGGGCCCTGTGATTCACAAGACCCCATCTGATTAAAAAAATAGTCTAGCACAGAAGGGGCAATGGATTAAACGTGGGACAGGATGCATCCCCTGAGATTCTGGGAAGGCAGTGCCAGTATCACTGGGCTTCCAGATCTCTGCTCCTTTATGTTTCTGGGTGATCCTACTGATGGTGCCAATTAATCTTCGGTCCCTTTACTTCCCAGGGAGCCAGGCATTTCAGTCCCTCGTTAATGTGTACCAGGCATTGGAGAGAGCATTGGAGTGTGCTGGTTAGCTCACCTGGCTTCCTACAGTGAGATTCTCTAGCCAAAATTCTCTCATAGATATGGCTGGGAATGTGCTACAGTTTTTGCCTGGCATGGACTCTGGTTTCAAACTCCAGAACTGAAACAAAATAAAAACACCCTAAAATGTGCCAGTGGCAGCAGCCAAATCCATACAGAAGCATCCTTTCAGGGGACATTTCCATGGCCAGGCTGTCTCATGGCCACAGAAAAAAGCCATGTTTCTTCTCTCCTTAAGTGTCCAATTCTGTCTTTCCATGCAAAAACATCAAACTAGGGAAAAGATAAATCCTAATCCTATTTTGCATTGAAGTTTCAGTTTTTTTTTTTTAAGTTTTTTAAAATGGTAATTAAAAGAAAACTCCCTGTAGAATTACTATAAAGTGGTACTTCAAAAAGTACATTGAAGATACAGATGATTTTAGCTACAACATTTCTAGAATAATAAAAATGAGTCCTAGGAGACTAGTGGGAAAACGTTTCATAAGTCTGATTTGCCTTTCCTTAATAAGGTTTACGCCCCACCTCATCCCTGCCCCCGCAATGTCAGAGTTGGGGGTCTGGGTGATCTTCATCATTTCTAGGAAAAAAATTATCCTACAAAGTACGCTGTTGACTCAGTAGTCAGAAAATTAAGTAATTTTGGGAATCCGTGAACAAGTGATAAACCATGGTATTGCTCTTTCCTCCTAGGCGCTGTGTGGAACTCAGCCCTCTTATGACTGAATTCAGCATGAGAAAATGAGTGTCTGAGTAAAAAAAAAAAAAAAAAAAAAAGACTTAAAATTCCAAAATTAGAGTAAGCCATTTTCTGTGTTAAAATCTCCAAGAGTGAATCTAATTTTGGACAAGAATATCTTAGAAATGGCGAATCAGGGATGAGCTATGAGTCCCCTCTCTGTGGCACGGTGATATTGATGACCAGGAGAAATTACCATGCCTTCTCTGCTACCCACATGGCTATCAAACTCTAGGCACTCCACAAGCTCCTATAATGTCCCTTTCTGATAGAAATAAAATAACTGAAATTTAAGCTGGATGATGGTGGCCCTCACCTTTAATCCCAGCACCCAGGAGGAAGGCCCAGGCAGATCTCTGTTAGATTGAAGTCAGCCTGGTCTGCAGAGCATGTTTCAGGACAGCCAGGGCTACACACAGAAACCCTGTCTCAACCACCCCACCACCTGAAAAAAAAGGAAGAAATTAAATTTAGGTCAAGTTTACAGGGTGACAGTGTTGGAAGATTAAATTATCTTTGCCCAAAAATACACTATGAGTACTGATGGGGCGCTGTGTAAACTTCTTACAAAAGGGGACTTGAGTTGTGCTAGGAGTTAGCCAGATGGGCTAACAGTGTTCAGATACTGCTGGTTAGGATATTTTGAAAGATTTGATGAAGAGTTCTACTAAATTGGCTGTTGAGATAAAGGGCTAATTCCACAAAGTGTACCGGACAAGGTTGGACAAACCTACTTCCTCTTAGGATAACAGAACCTAATATTCAGAGGACACTTAGATGCTTCAGTAGTTTGAATGTAATTGGCCCCATAATCTCATAGGGAGTAGCACTATTAATTAGGAGGTATGGCTTTATTGAAGTAGATATGGCTTTGTCGGAGGAAATGTAACATTGTGGGGCTACATTTTGAGGTCTCCTATGCTCCAGCTATGCTTCCTGTAGACAGACTCCTTCCTGTTTCCTGCAGACCAAGATGCAAGACTGTCAGCTACCTCTCCAGCACCATGTCTGCTTGTGTGCCACTATACGTCCCACCATGATGACAATGGACTAAGCTCTGAACTGTAAAACAGCACCAATTAAATGTTTTCCTTTATAATAGTGCCATGGTCATGGTGTCTCTTCACAACAATAGAAAATCTAAGTAAGACCGATGTTCATTTATTATAACCGAAATGTTCCCCTTGATATTGATGGTAACAACATCATACTAGCTAGAAAGGGGTACATGGAGGAGTTTGAGATGGGTTTTTAGTTGAGTGTTTTTTTCTTTTCCTGGGTTAGCAATCTAGGAAATCACTGTTTCATCCATTGTACAAAGGCTAATTACTCCAAAGTCATCGTTTACCTGTTCACTCATGTATCCTCGATCTCTCTATCCAAAATATTAGTGATTCTTTGTCATTGGGCATTCTACTAAGTCCCAGGGATATGAGAGGGAAAGATCTTATCTGAGTCTTCAAGAAGTAGACAGTTACAGAATGCAATGCTTTCCTACAGTAAGTCTGCTCAGATTCATATGGGAACTGGGAGAATATGTGTTGAAAGCTGATAGGAATCAAAGATGGACACACAGCCATTCTGACACCTGTGATTTCTTGGAGCAAAGGAGTATCAGTCCTTCCTTTCTGTCCTTTCTTTTTAAGATTATTGGCAGGGACTGGAGAGATAGCTCAACAGTTAAGAGCACTAGCTGCTCTTCCAGCTGTCTGTGACTCCTGTTCCAGGGGATCCGATGCTCTCATACAGACATGCATGCAGAAAAATACCAATGTACATAAATTGAAAATAAATAATTTTTAAAAAGATTATTTGCTACTATGATTTTACCTTTGTGCTTAAACTTTAGAATCAGCTAGTATCTGTGGAAAGATGGGTGCTGTAGTTTTCTTGGAAGGGAAGGAGCAAGCATCACTGTTCCATTCTTGACTCTAACATTTGAATCTTTTCTCTCTTTTCTTGATAGTCTGGCTAAAGGATTGGCAAGTTGGTTGATCTCTTCAAAGAACCAACCTTTGATTTAATTGATTTTTCTCTGTTATTTTTTCCACCATTTGGTTTTATTTGATCTCTGTCTTTCTCTTTTTCGCTTTGATATTTTATTAATTTATTTTTTACATTCTAATCCCTGTTCCCTCTCCCACCTCTTCTCCTGCTTCCCCCATCCCCCCTCACCTCCCATCTGCTCCATGGAGAGGGTAAGTTCTACTCTAGGAAGACTACTAAGTCTGTCCCATCATCTCGTTAAGGCAGGACCAAGGCACCTCTCCACCCCCACACCCCGGTGTCTAGACTGAGCAAGGTATCTCTCCATATAGAATGGGCTACACTAAGTCAGTTTGTTTATTAGAGGTAGATCTTGACCCACTGTCAGTGGGTCCCAGCCACACCATTGCCACCCATATTAAGGGAATCTAGTTTGGTCTTATGCAGGTTCTCCATTTATCAGACCTGAGTCAGTGATCTCTCAGTAGCTCGGGTCAGCTGATTCTGTGGGTTTCCCCATCATCATCTTGACTCCTTTGTTCATATTATCACTCCTCCCTCACTTCAGTTGTACTCCAGTAGGTTGGCCCAATGGTTAGTTGTCAATTTCTGCATCTGCTTCCATCTGTTTCTGGAAGAGAGTTCTGATTTCTTTGGGATTATGGATTGTAGGCTGGGTATCTTTTTCTTTATGTCTGGTATCCACTTATGAGTGAGTACATACTATATTAAAAACTGGGGTATAGATCTAAACAGAGAATTTTCAACAGAACAATCTCAACTGTCAGAAAGACACTTAAAGAAATGCTCAAGATTCTTAGTTATCAAGGAAATGCAAATCAAAACCACTCTGAGATTCCATCTTACACTGATCAGAATGGCTAAGATCAAAAACGCCAATGACAGCTTATGCTAGAAAGGATGTGGAGAAAGGGGAACACTTCTCCGTTGCTGGTGGGAGTGCAAACTTGTACAGCTGCTGTGGAAATCAGTATGGTGATTTCTCAGAAAATTAGGGATCAACCTACCTCAACACCACTGTTGAGCATATACCCAAAGGAGGCATATTCACACCACAAAGACATTTGCCCAATTATGGTCATAGCAGCATTGTTTGTAATAGCCAGATCTTGGGGACAACCTAGATGCCTCTCAATGGAGGAATGGATAAAGAAAATGTGGTGCCTTTACACAATGGAGTACTATTCAGTGGTAAGAAACAATGATATCCTAAAATTTGCAGGCAAATGTACAAAACTAGAAAAAAAAAAAAACCATCCTGAGTGAGGTAATCCAAAAACAGAAAGACAAATATAATCTTATTATTTTTAGCTGTCCTCAGAGTTATTGAAAACATTACAGAACAGATTCGGATGGTTCCACATAGTGTTTTGAAATTCATTTCAACTGTAGGTTGAGTGACCTACAGGTGGGAGAGGCTGTGGAAATCCAGAAGTTTCAGCATTTCCTTAGTGTTAGGCTCTACCTCAGTGATCTCCTGACCCAGGGTTGAGAACCCGGGAATATAATTATCCTTACCCCTCTCTCCCTTTCCTGCAACTTAATTGAGCTAGTGCTCCCAGAACCTATCTGAATTCGTTTCTTCAGCTGCGTGGCATTGCCTGCTAGCTTGTCGTGGAACTTCTTGACAGGGTATGTGTAGTACTTCCTGATGGTGATCCAGGCTGCCTTCTTCACAGTGCTGGTGTAATTTCACAGCCTTGGTGTGAATGTGGCCCATGTTGGAGGATCCTGGTAGAAGAAAACATAGCTATTATTATTATTATTATTATTATTATTATTATTATTATTATTATGTTGCCTGTTTTCTCTTCAATTTTGTCAGTTATTGCCTCATACATTCTAGGGTTTCTCTTTGGGCTTTTATACATGTTTATAGTTGTGTTTTCCTGTCAGATCACAACTTTTATTCCTATTAAAAAGGTTCTCCTTTGTGCCTAGTGACTGCCTCTCTTAGTTTGGAACGGTGCTGCCACCGCTGGCATCTGTATCCTCATGCACAAGTGCATCCATGAGCCCAGCACTAATGACTTGCTCCTGGCTTTCTGAACCAGTCATTTAAAGCCCTATATAAGACAGCATTCAGAACTTACTCTGGTAAGTTCATACCCCCAAGAAGAGCCTCTCTCTTAAGTGTTTTCCCTTAGTGCTTGTGCCTGGTGACCTTTCTTAGTTGAAGTGATTTTAGGCTTCAGTTCTCCTAAACTAGCACTGTTTGTCCAAAATGAAGTATTTGAGAGAATCTCTTGTAAATTGAGAGCCCTTTGTTTTATCCAGTAAGTAATTTTAGGGAAAAAATAACCTAGTATTCAAGCATTTGTAGTCTCCAACTGAATATGCAGTTTTCATTCTACACCATAAAAATGTAGCTAGCTATGTACCGGGGCACATGTACTCCTCTGGCTTACTGGCGTTTTGAACCTGCCTATCTCAGGGTCCCAGATCTCTTCAGTGAAGTCTTGGTGAGTAATTAGTTTATGGGGCCTGGCTAGATATGTAAGCTGTGGCCAGGCACCTGAAGGACATTGCTAGGTTTGCTGTTCTTCACTCCATTCAGCACTGCCAGATAACCAACAGGGTATCCTCAGAAGCAAGAGAAGCATAAGATTCATTCTTTCTTCTTAAGATTCATTATCTTCCAGACATCAAGGGTTATTTGGGTTATTTGGGATGGTGTTGATCTGGGTCATTGGCTCTTTACCTTTTAGAAGTATTTTCAGAGACATGTTTTTAGAAGAAAAACCCATCTTTATAACCAAACTCTCTCTCTCTCTCTCTCTCTCTCTCTCTCTCTCTCTCTCTCTCTCTCTCTCTCTCTCTCTCTCATGCATATGGTACCTGATGTTCTCCACAGAGTCTAGGATCCTAGGAGTGACAAGGGTCAAGATGTTCTCTTAGCACATAGCTAATGAACACATTCACAGGGAAATGTGGCTGGGACCAAGGATATAAGCTTGTTTTCTTTAATGTGTGCATCCAGACATGACGGAGAAAGTCACATTTTGGAAAGCCAGACCATCTGGCTTTAAAACACACGTTGAAAGCAAGAATGCTGGCAGCACTGTCAGCTGTATGCTGTGTTTGAGACTTCCTAGCTGCTGTCTCTTGTTCACTTTCTGCTTCTCTCCTACCCCTGGGTAACACTGTCTGCTTTTAGGAGACTGAATGAAGAATAAACATGTTTGACCTTGACTAAAAAAAAAAAAAAACTCAGAAAATTCAGAGACACAGTGATTGTGAGCTGGAGGCTGTGACTTGGCGGAGGATGCAGACTCAGTATTTGTGACCCTATGAGATAACCCCAGTCCTGATGTAAATCGTCTGGGCTCAGATCTGTGTTTCAAGAGTAATCTATTTGACAAAGACCTCCAGAAAACCATCAGGGCTGCTTTAGGAAGCCATGGACTTTCTGGTTCTGGAGACACTGCAATACAACCTTGATAATGATTCATCAAATGCTAGCATTCCTCATCTCTGGGGCTGAGAACCACACAGATGAAAACTATCTAAAAGCACCTCCAGTGGCCAAGCAGATGGCAGCACTGAAAGGATGGTGCTGTGTAGACTCAAGGATGAATCGAAATGTCCAACTTTGAGAGGGTATGACAGTGTTGCTGGGTACTGTCCCCCTGTGGAACAGCAACCTTCAGAAGTTGTGAGAACTAGAACTCAGCTTTGGACAAGGTGGGCAAGGCTTCTGGTCTCTTGAAGCATCCACTTTGTTAGTTTGTAGAATGTGGGCAGTAAACAAAGAAACAGACCTAGCCATACATCATAGATTGAAATGGCCTCTAGGAAGGAAGGGCACAGGTAGGCTCCTGTGGAGCAACTGCTCAATGCCCTCCATTTCTAGGACCATTTTGGTAGGAAGCCATGTCCCCCTCCTGCGCATTGGTCTCCTAACAGTTCTGGGAAAGCCACTCTGTGATTCAGCCACAGGAAAGGTCTGACAATTTGGCTGCCCAGGAATTGATGATAACTTGAGACTTTGGGGTCCAGCTACCTGGAAAGTTGAAATAAACAACATGGAGCGCTGAAATGTCACTCTTTACACAGGGGCACTGACTCCCAGAAATAGCAGGACTCTTGTTTGCTTTGGGTTTTCTGCTCAGCTCGGACTTCATCATTTTGGGCCAAAGGTTATAATATTGATTTTTAGGGGAAAGAGTTACAGTAAAACAACAACAATAACAACAAGAGGACTAAACTTTGACACCCAAATTTCTTTTAAAGGTGACATTCTGTGGTTAGTTTAGGATCAGATCTCCTTATGTGGCCCTGGATTGGTAGGGAGGACAGAGCTCATCCTAAACAGGTTGTTGGCTTTGCCTACAGTCTTTTGAGCCAAGCTTTAAAAATGTTGACCTTAAAAAAAAATTCAGATTGGTATTGCTTTGAAAAGCTGGAGATCTGTCGGCAAAAGCTGGCTTCCTACAGGGTACCATTACCCAGCAACATGCAGCATCAGCTTCCTCAGAAGGCGGCCACTACAGTTCATCCTTGTATCTATCCAGCACAGGGCACTCATTGTGGCCACCTGCTCCGCCAAGGGAGGTGTTTGAGTTTTGAACATGCTGTTTAATCACCTGTCACATTATTAATTTGAAAAGCAAAGGTAGCGGTGAACGTTGAACTCTCAGAGCTGAAAACATATTTAAAGAACCACCCCCGCCCTTGTCCAAATCAAATCCAAAGAGGACACTGCTCATATATGGGCACCCAATAGCAGCCACTACACTAAGCTGAATCCAAAGCAACCTAAGAAAGTATTCCTGTATTCCGAGGAAGTTTCCATCTCAAATGCAAGGAAATGATAAGGAAGTCTGTGTTCTCTCTCAGGCCTGTGTGCATTTTATCAACCTTAAAAACTGGATGCAAATATTGACTGTCCAACCCAGAGCCTATCTTGTTGATCCAAGCTTCTCGGTGAGTCTAAAATGTCAAGAATAACTTTCTTCTCTTGGGCACAGGAGTCTGGGTGGGGATGGCACGGGAGGAAATGCTCTCCTCTCTCCTCAGGCACTGCGAAGGAGGATGCTCCTGAGACTTGTGGAAACATGGACCATTCTTTGCTCACATAGGATCTCCTTTGACTTTGGAGTCTGAACTGTCATTGGCTTTTGAATCAAGAAAATGGTCAAGCTTCAGGTGCTGGGGACTTGCTGTAATCTGAGGATGCAGACGTATGCTGCCCCATTAACAGCTCTGTCAGGGTCGGGCCCTGCGCAGTCACATCAGACAGTCACTGTCTACTGTCTCATTCAGTTCTTAAACAACCTTGTAAATTGGGAAACTATTACTATCCACAGCTGACAGAGGAGGCACTGAGGGTTTTATTCAGAGCCTCGCAACCAGACAGGCCAAAGCTGGGGTGTGTGCCTTGTTTCTCGCTGCTGTATTACTTCAAGGCAGGTCTTGAGGCAAAATGCACACAGATATTGTGATGTTCTCTCTTAGGGTACTGATGCAAACAGACAGAGCATCCCTCTTCCTACCAGGCTAGAGCTGTGCTGCTCAATATGGTACTCACCATCCACATGAGGCTACTTAAACTTTAAATCATTAACTTGCTGAAATTAAAATTCTAGATCTTAGCCACACTATATACGTTCCATAAGCTCAAAAGCCCCACAGCACTAAATCCTACAGTATGTTTTGGGTGCCAACAATACAGAACACTAGAACTTTCTATAGAAATTGTATGAGAAAGCACTGTGGCAGATGAAGAGCCAGAGAGGCAAAGAGACTTAAAACACACACAGTCGAGACCCAGGTTTTGAAAAGCACACAGCTCAGATGTCACATCTAAGTCCCTCCCTGGCTTCCTGTTCCTGCTTCCAGGACAACTCTTTTTTGTTTGCAACTGAATCTCACATCTGCCCAGGGCAGGTAGCCTGTCTACAGTTTCAATTGCGCTCTATGCTCTGTGTTCTGAGGGTTGGTGCGTGAGACATGGCTATCAAAGCCTGCACACTCACTCAGCCTTGTAGCAATCTTAAGCAGAGACAGGTAAGAGTATAGACCTTGGGATGTGAGGGTGATCTGGCTGCAACATCTGTCACCCCACTGATCGCCAGGGCTGATTGGGCTGATCTGGCTGGCTAGGCGGGTGTCCCCTCCTCTCTCACCGTTCCATATGCGTCCCTCCTGGAGCTGCGCGATCTCGGTTGGTCGGTGGAAGAGGACAACCTTCCCTGAATAGAGGAGGACCGATCTTTGGTCAAGGGTATACAAGTAGCTGTGCTCTCCTGCTAGAACCTCCAAACAAGCTCTCAAAAGTATAGACCTTGAACTACAGGTAGCAGCTGCCAATGCTGGCAGCTTATGCAAACTTGGACTTGAGTAGGATCACCTGTAAAGGGATGTTTGAACTTAGAGGGCCTGCAAGCGTCTGCTCAAAGATCTTGGCTGAACATTCCATGGCCACAGATATGGTTATTACCTTGCTGGAAATGACTTATGTGTCACTGTCACTTTACCAGAGTGATGCTCCTCTCGGGCATGATTCGTGTGTACCTCCTGGTCATTGCTGTATCCTTCAGACTAGCTCCCACTGATAATAAGTTCTGGAAGAAAATAATAAAGCATTTAATCTCAGAACAAGTTTGTTATTAGCTTTTTTTCCCCCCCGAGACAGGGTTTCTCTGTGCAGCTTTGGAGCCTATCCTGGCACTTGCTCTGGAGACCAGGCTGGCATCGAACTCACAGAGATCTGCCTGGCTCTGTCTCCCGAGTGCTGGGATTAAAGGCGTGCACTACCAACTCCTGGCCAGCTTTTTAAAAATTTATTTAGTGTGAATTAGGGCTTTTGCCTGCATATATATTTGTATAAGGGTGTCAGATCCCCTGGAAATGGAGTCACAGACAGTTGTGAACTACCATGTGGGTTCTGGGAATTGAACCTGGGTCCTATGGAAGAGCAGCCAGTACTCTTAACCACTGAGCCATCTCTCCAGTGCCCATTTGTTATTAGCTTTATGGTTTCTATATTTGTCCCCTTCTTTTGGACAACTTTTTGTGTGTGTGGGCGGGGCAGAAGGGGGAATCTCACTATGTATGTAGTCCTGATTGACTTGGAATTTAATTTGTGTAGATCAGGCTGACCTTGAACTCACAGAGATCTACCTGCCTCTGCCTCCAGAGTACCAATATTAAAATATTTTCCCCATGACTGGCTTGGGGAAAATCCAGCTTAGGACCTTGGTGCATGCATGAAACGATGAGAGAATGGAGCTCCAAATAGTCTGCATATCCCTATGATGAAGTCTACTGGTTAAACATGGGAAAGAGTAACTAATAAGTCAGAACAGCCACAGCAATGCATGATAATCCAAGCTGTGTGAATGTGCTCCCTGCCCCTCCCGCTGCACTATAGATTTCCTTCTTCTGCCCAATCGGATGCCCACATGATGAAATGAAGTGACACAGCCTTATGCTCCATGTAAGGGCCACTTGAACACAAGTGCTGAGATGTTCTCATAGTGGATGCATGAACTAGATGACCACGTGGCTAGCCTAGATATAGCAAGGATAGCTAGCCAGAGGATGATTCATGACTAGCAGGCAGGAGCAAGATTTCCTCCTACTTCTCAGAAAGGCATGCAACTTAAAACTTGTGAGATTTTTCCTTCTAGAATTTTCCATTTGAAATTTGATCATGGGTAACTGAAACTACGGAAAGCAAAAGTGACACATGAGGGGGGGTATAGTCTAGTTCGGTTTCCCATCAGAAGCACAAATCTCCGGTAGCAAGTGCCTTTGTCATGCTAGTCTGGATGCTGCTTGGACATCCAGGAATGGGGAACTTATTACCTAAGGACAGTGCTTTGCAGCTTGGACCTCCTTCCTGGACTGACAATCACATGTGTCTGGCTGAGCCACAGACCAAAAGGGTCCTGAGCTTTAGGTCATCCTTTCACTCCACTCAGCCACCTGAATCTCTTGGCCTTGGCAGAAATAGGGCAGTGCAAAGTGTGTCCCCAGCCAGTTTTGTGAAGTTTCATGACTGTCACTGGGGGTCGGGAGAGGGGGAAAATGAGCCAAGAGAATCTGGCTATTAAACACATTACCTGCATTTATGGTGCTTGTGCCCCAAGGCCTGGGATAAATCGGAGAAGGAAAAACATTCCACTCTGGCTTTCAGTGACCCCTGAAGGAAACCCCCCATGGAGTCATTTAGGATAGTAATTTGAGCATAGACTCCAGCATGCGTTCCTAGCCTTCCCTCCATAAACTCAGGAGCCTCACGATAATCGGCACCAAAGTGCTTGAGAATGTGGCCCAGAACCCTTCCAGATGAGGGTCGGGCTCAGAGAAATAAAAAGTTAAGGGCTCGTTGCTATGGCATTAACATCGAGGGAGTGTGCAAGGACTTCAAACTGTGCGCTGAAAGTGTGTTCTTTCCGTGTGTCCTGCCCATGAAAGCTAAGCCAGCAAAACCATTAAAACGTCAGACAGGGAGCCAGGTGGAAGAAATGCATGTTTAATAGTAAACATGTAGCCCGTGGTAATTGTGTCCCTTGAAAAGTTAAAGATGGGGGAGAGAGAGGAATTGAGAAAAAGGCAAGCTGGGGAAGTGGGGCCACTGGGCTCCTTCTGTGCTGAGCAGGCAGCCCTCCTTACTCAGAAAAGCTCACAAAACCATCTCCACTCCTTCCCTTTCATTAGCACTCTGCAGCTAATTAACCAGCAAGTCCCGAGTCCCAACTTACTTCCAAAATATTAGGTTGTTATACAATGTGGTCAACATTACAGCTTCTTTGGTCTATGGAAAGTGTCGACTATATGACTTAAATCTCAAACTAGCTCATTTGTCCATCTTCAGTGTCACCATCTTGGTGCAAGTGGCTTTGTTCTCTTACAAAATGAGTTCAGGACACTATTACATGCACAGGCAAGTACCACGTGAGGGAGAGATGGGTCTGGAGAAGGTGGCATACTGGTTTCCAGTTCCTTCTCTTTCTCTGAACTGGAAAGAACAGAGTTCTTGGCTGGGTTATGGTGGCATACACCTTTAATCCCAGCACTCAGGAGGTAGAGACAGGCAGATCTCTGTGAGTTCTAGGTAAGCCTTGTCTACAGAGCAAGTTCCATGACAGCCAGGGCTATATAGAGACCCTGTCTCAAAAAACCATAACCAAAGCCAAAACCAAACAAAGAGAGAACAGAGTTCTTTCTTGCTACTGCTAGCCTCTCTGGGGGATTTTCTGAAGGACAGCTCTTGTTTTGCCTAAGGCAGGTCTCAGGTGAGAAGCAGCATGCTGCATGGCGAGCCAGTCCTCAGACTCAGGGCAAGAAATTGTTGGTGGAAATGCAGTGTCATCTAAGGAGAAGCTGGGGTGAAAATTTAAGGGAAGCATTGGAAAGGGTTCACACAGTGGTTGAAAAATGGCTCAGTGGTTAAGAACACTTGCTGCTCTTAACAGTGGACTTAAATTCAATTTTCATTACCCATCTTAGGCAACTCACAACTGTCTGTAACTCTACCTCCAGGGATCTAATGCCCTCTTCTGGCCTCTGTAGGCACTCATACATATTTATACACACACACACACACACACACACACACACACACACACACACACACACACACACACACAGTAAATTGAAAGAAAAGAATAAAGTTTACATACAGTGCTGAAAACATATGGTCAGAGAGGACCTGAGAAGATTTTAAGATTTCTCCTCTGGTCCCCTAACTTAGAAAATTAATGAAAGATATCCTTTGTTAATTATTTTGCAAAGGTTGGCTGCCATGGGTTTTTTTTAATTATTTTTTATCAAGTATCTGATTTTTCAACAACTGAGTCAGACTATGTACAGGACAACACAGCAATAAAGTGATCCAAGCTGTTCTTGATGAAACAGAGACTTCATATTTACTAGAAAAAGACTTAAAATAATGCCATGTTGGGAGTCCTAGAAGAAGAGAGAGAGAAAGGGAGAGTGAGCTCATTTGAATAAAGAATTGGGTTGGAGATATGGCTTCTCAGTTAAGAGTGCTCACTCTTCTTGCACAGGATCTGAGTTTGGCTCCCAGTGCGCATGCCAGGAAGCTCACAACTGCTCGTAATCCAGCTCTAGTGGATTCATTAACTCTCTTCCGATCTCCACAGGTGCCAATGCACACATATATAAACACATACAAATATCAAATAATTCTTTAAACAGAAGATAACTGAATGCCTTCCAAATTTGAATAACTGGATATAAAAACTTTAAAATTTGTTAACCTCCTAGTAAGATAAGCCCAAAGAGACTCACTTCAAGGTACATAATCGCACTGCTGGATGACAAAGAGACTCTCCAAAGCAATGCAAGAGGAAGGATTTGCCTCAGGTAAAGGATTCTCAGTTGAACTGGGTGCTCAATGGAAAATCAGGAGGTTGCAGGGCCATGGAGCAATATCTTTAAGGTACTATACAAACTACCACCATCACCACTATACCATCAACAAGACCCATTGGCCAAGAAATTTGTATCTACAAAACTATACAGGGGTGGGGTGGAGATGAGGGAGGAGCAAGTAAGACATCTCCAGATGAACAGAAGCTGATGAATAATTGTGTTTGCTTTTCCTGGGGGACATGAATGAGTGTCTGTTTTCCACAGACAGGGCACCAGTAACCACCCAATTAAAGTTTCTATTCAAGTCTAGCTTGGTGAACCAATGAGTTTAACTGGGGTCATTTATGGAAGCATGGAGGAAAGTTACCCACAGAAGCATGGGTAACTTGCAGGTGGCTGTACCACTAAAGAAGAGTCCCTACCCTGCCTGGTAATTGCTAACTCCAACATCCTTGGTAGGCTGGGTTAAGTTTTGTGTATCTCATGAGCCACCTCACGAGTTCTCTGTAGCCCCTAATGTGCCCCTTTGTGAGCTACTTGTGTAAAGCCTCATGCATCTTCTGAGCCCACCCTACCCTCCATGAGGGAATGTTAGTAGGCTCAATCTTGTGACAGTCTCACTCTGATTTAAAAAGCAACAGTCACTGTGGTGGTTGAAAGAAAATGGCCCCCAAAGGGAGAGGCATTACTTATTAAGAGGTGTGGCCTTGTTAAAGTAGGTATGGTCTTGATGGAGGAAGTGTGCCACTGTGGAGGCAGGCTTTAAGGTCTCGTGTATACTTCAGATACCACCCAGAGTCTCAGTCTACTTCCTGGTGCCTGCATAGTAACATATAACAGCTCCTTCGCCAGTACCATGTCTGCCTGTATGGCATCATGTTCACTATCATGATGATTAAGGACTAAACCATTGAAACTGTAAGCTGCCTCTTCAATGAAATGTTTTCCTTCATAAGAGTTGCCTTGGCCATGGTGTCGATTCACAGCAATGGAAACCCTAACTAAGATAGTCTTGTTATGCTCTGAGGATAAAAACCCATTCTACCCCTTCCCTAGCTCTTAACATTCTTTTTGTTCCCCTTCTGCAGTGTTTGGTGAGGCTGAGAGAGTGATATAGAGGCTCCATCTAGGGCTGAACATTCAATAATCAGGTAATCTTAACACTTTGACCTCCTTGCAATCTCTGCTGTAACTGCTTCCCTCTCCAAAAAAAGTCAGTGTGATCAGGGACAACAGGAACAATAATCTACGGGAAAATCACAAGTGTTTAGAAGGAAATTTGATAGGTGTGTCACATCCACTCAAGAAAACAATAGCAATTGCTTTCCTTTAGGGTTTATTACCTCTTAAACCAAGGACTTTTGCCCTAGTTTATAGTACCAGACATGAGTTTTTTCTGTTGGGTAGGCCTTAAATCCAGAAAGCAGTTGGTTGCACCTGTAACTATTGTGCCAGTTTTGCACAAGTGATCATGTTTCATCTGGAATGTTGATGGTGCAGCACTCAGGTCCACAGCTGAGAAGGACTATTGGTTACAAATCCCTATTGGCTGTCTACATAAGTGGCCTTTGGCACTAGCCAAGCCAGTCATCAGGGAGGAAATGTCCACCTTAATCCCAGCTTGATTTCTTTCATTTTAAAAAATTACATCTCTCTGTTATGTGTATGTGTGTGTGTGTGTGTGTGTAGATGCACATGTGTGGAAGCTTCAGGACATTGTCCTGGAGTTATGTTCTTCTTTTACCATGTGGGGTCCAAAGATGGACCTCAGGTTTTCAGGCTTAGAAGCAAGCGCCTTTACATACTTAGCCACCTCACTGTCCCCTAGCTTGACATCTTCACCTCTTTCAACCCAAGCATGGGATGTCTTTAGCAACAGGTCTTATTACCTAGTTCTGCCATTCAGTTGACAGTAGTGACAATAGTCTTTCTGGTTTGTGGCTTCAGGGTCTTCTCTAGTCATTAGCTTATGTCAGTAGGGAACCCAGGCACTGGGATTTCCCCCTAACAGTCTTGTGGCTCCTAGAAAGTACCTTCTGCCACACAGTGTCATGTGCTTTATTCAAATCCTTCAATTTAAAAAAAAATGTTCTTGTAGATGTTTCCCAAGATCTATAAGACATCCAAGAGTTAACACTACAGGGGAATAGTTGGGGATGAATATAAATAAAATATATTGTATGGAATTCTTATAGAATTAATAAAATATTTTTTTAAAGAAGATAGTATTACATAATGAAACCTTTTTACAGAGAGTAGGCAGGATCTTAGTGAGCTCATTGGCCCATTTCAAATAAATGTCAATTGGTCTTCAGAGGCTAAGGGGATACTATGTAACTAACGTAAAATGTAAGGGCCAAGAAAGCATAAAAGACTTCATCTCTTGTATCAATTTGTTTCCTTAAAAGGTGTATGGAGTATAAGACCAGGATGCTAGACAATGTTCTTCATGACCCATCTGGCCTGCTCATTCTGGAGTTCTGCCTTGGGGCTGCCAGGCATCTTCCTACTCCTCACAGACTTGGCAGGGATAGCTTTCGCTACTTGGCCTGGCACAAGGCCAAGGGGAACAAAGCCATGCTCTGCTGGAATTAGTTCCTGGGGTCTGACAGGCTCTGGCTGTCACCATGGCTCCCACCTCTCTAGAAACGGCTCCAATCAGGGTGAAGTCTCCACCCCAGGATAATTTCTTTCAAGAAGAAAGGTACGTAGCTGTGCTGAAGAGGGAGAGAACTGTCCACCCTTGGGGCAAGCTTGGTCTTTTTCATTCTGTCATTTACTCCTTTGGTGGCCAGTTGCTCAGGCCCTAAAGCCTTCCAGAAGCTCATCCCAGGACATTTGGCTTTCTATTAAACTTCCTGGAGGACTTTGACCCAGCACGAATCTTGCTACATTTGAATGAACTGGACAGGCACTTTTTCTGCTATCCCCTTTCCTCATCTTCCATTCAATGATCTAGTACCTTACTGTGGTGGTTTGAATAGCTATGGCCTCCAGAGATTCACATTCTTGAATGCTTGACCCATTGGGAGTGGCTCTCTTAGGAGGTGTGGCCCTGTTGGAGGAAGTGTGTCACTGTGGAAGCAGGCTTTGAGGTCTCCTATGCTCAAGTCATGCCCACATGACAGGCTCTCTTTCTGCTGCCTGTGACTCAAGATGTAGAGCTCTCAGCTCCTTCAGCACCATGTCTGCCTGCATGCTGCCATGTTTCTGACCATGATGACGATGGACTAAACCTCTGAACTATAAGCCAGCACCAATTAAATGTTTTCCTTTATAAAAGTTGCGTGGTCATGGTGTCTCTCCACAGCAATGCAAACCCTAAGACACTTACTAACCCTTACACAGTGATGTAAGCCATTCAGATCTGCCAGGAGTCTCTGACCTTATAAAGCATATTAGCCCACAACAAGGCTCAGTAGAGCCACCGAAGCTTCATATCAGGGTCCCAAGATGCTGGCCAATCAGCTTATTTTTCAGTTCTCCCATGATCACAGCCCTATAAGCATCAAACACTACTTCTCTTGTACCTGGTTCTTCAGTAATGCTTGTCCCTTCTCATACGCAAGGGGACTTCAGCAGGTGGTAATAGATGAAACTGTTCATTGCAGTCTGTGCAAGGATCTTTCATTTCTTATTTAGAAATCTTTCCCATCCCAGTGAGATGACTCAGTGGGTAAAAGTTCCTGTCCTCAAGCCCCATGATAGGTTCCATTCCCAGAACTCACTTGATAGTAGAAGAGAGCTGACTCTCACAAGTTGGCCTCTGACTTCTTTGTGTGCTGTGGCATATATGACCCAATATACAGGCAAACAGGCACACACACACAGAAGGGCACACACATACAGAGGGGCGCACACACATATATACACACACAGAGGGGCACGCACATTCACACACACACACACACACACACACACACACACACACGCACACACACACCTTAAAACGTTTCCTAATTCAGAAACAGTTCAGAGGCCAAGTATTCTCTGATCACCATAGTTTCCTGTACTTGGCCCTTTCTGCAAGCTGAATCATAGATCTTTTAATTTCTCTTCATGTAAAGGTCAGCTCTGAGAGTTATCGTCTATAATTTCTCTCCTGCGCTCTCCCTCTTCAGTCTGATTATTTAGTGACTTTTCCTGTCGAATTGCTAAAACCAGTATTCCTCTTTCAAAGAAGCCCTAGTTGTACACTTTTTTATCCAACAGTAGAGACAAGGCAAGTTCTTCTTTCAAATTCATCTTTGGGTGTGTCATGTTCTTGTTGGGGTTGGTACTAACTTTCCCCGAGGACACATAAACAAACATTTACAGAAAATAGGGCATTAAAGACAGACCAAAGAAAATGTTCTACCCAAGTTTAGTTTGATGAATCAACAAATTTAACTAAGGTAACTTATGGGTTATTATACTCTCTCTCTCAAAAAAAAAACCCCATCTTTGTGGCCATTAATTGCTAACTACTTATTTATCCATGGAGAGAGATGGAGCTTCATGTGCTTCACAAGCTCTTGCCAGTTGAAACCTCATGCAAGTATTCTACAAGCCTCATGAACCACTGGGTTGCTGCTAACTGTGCTGTGCTGTGAGCCCCTGGTGCATGCCTTCTGCACTGCTAGTGTGCCACCCTGTGAGCCCCTGGTACATGCCTTCTGCATTTATAGTGTGCTGTCCTGTGAGCTGATGTAACATGCTTTCTGTATTGCTAGTGTGATGCCTCAAGAGCTCTGCTTCTCTCCATGAGGGGCAATCTTGTGCCAATTGAGTGAGTGTCACACAATGCTAAACACAGCTTTCTGATCTCAGGACAGCAGCAGCCATGTCATTCATGCCTAGGAGACAGAGATCTGTAACACTTTGCTCTAGACACATGCTGCTTGGAGTCCTTCAGACTGAAATGAAAGGGACTGTTGAGTAACTCAAAGCTGTATATAAAGATCTCTTATGGCTGGGCGTTGGTGGAGTACACCTTTAATCCCAGCATTCGGCAGGCAGAAGCAGGCGGATCTCTGTGAGCGTGAGGCCTGCCTGGTCTCCAGAGTGAGTGCCAGGATAGTCTCCAAAGCTACACAGAGAAACCGTGTCTCAAAAAACCAAAAAAAAAAAACCTCTTATGAATATTTGAGTAAATATGAAGACAACCATTAAACCCGGGCATGGCTGTGAAATGTCTGTGACCTCAGTGCTTGGGAGGCAGAGGCAGGAGGGCACTGAATACAAGACCTGCCTGAGCCATGTTCTAAGATCCTGTTCCAGATAAAAGCCCTCCACACACATGCATCTCAGGCAACCACAAGTAAAACTTTGTTATTTTAGTATGTAATTCTATGTCTCGTTTTATAGGACTCAAAAGATGAACAGAATAATCATAAATGTGGTGATTATTATACAACATGCAAAGACACATTAATAACTAGGGACAAAGATGGTGCTCTACAACTGTGCAGCTTTTGAATGCAGTTTTTGGGACTGGAGTTAATTCGGTGTTAATTCAAGTAGATTGTTGCATATTTAGATGTTGAGCCTAACTTCCATGTTAGTCACATGTGTGCAAACAACCTGTAGAATATAATCAAAAGGAGATAGGACAGTGAAAATATGTCATTAAAATATCAAGTAAGCAAAAAAACATTAGAACTACAGTCCCCTAAAATTCAAAGGAAGCTACAAGGGAGATGCAAGACAAATAGCTACTAGAGAAATCAAATCAAATGGCAGAAATATATTATTTCTCAATTATTATTTTAAATGTTAATATATTAAACTTCTCAAAGAAAGGTGCACATTGGGAAAATGGTTTCAAATACATGGCCTAACTATGTACTGTTCATCAGAGACTCATGATATATGTAGACACACACACAAACTGAAAGATCTAAGGCAGTTAAATTGATAATAACAGAATACAAAAAAGACAAACCAATGAAACCAAAAGTTGATTGTTTGAAAAGATTTACTAAGCTAGCTGAGAAAAAGTGAAAATGCATTACCACAATTTTTTAAAAATGAATATAGTCATATTACTATTGGTTTTATAGAAATAAAAATGACAGACAATACTGAGAACAATTGTTTTCTTAAAATTTGATGAAATAGACAAATTCTAAACAGAAGCATATACCCAATTTAGGCTGATAAGGAAGAAATTGAGAAAAGACCTATAGCTAGGGAGAGGGTTGTCAGTAATAAAACCCCCGAATAGAGAAAAACCTTTCTCCAAATGGTTTTGTTGGTGAATTCAATCGACCGGAAGATTAATCAACAGCCACATATACTGATGACTTTTCTTGTTGTTTGATAGCCACTTCAGGAAGGAAGGGTTTAATTTGGCTCAGAGCTGCAGATGACGCAGTCCATCATGGCAGCAAAGGAGGGCCCTCACATCCACCGTCAGGAAACAGCAGCCAGTGCTGATGCTTAGCTGGATTTTTCCTTTTTATGCAGCCCAGGGCCCCCCATGAGGTGGTGCCCCTCAGTTATGATGGGTCTTTTCACCTCAGTTACCCTGATTTAGATGGCCTCTCACAGCAATGCCTCGAGGTTATTCACTGAAATGATTCTAGATCCTGTCAACCGGACATCATTGGCATCATTCCTCCTTCTTCGGTTTCTTCCAATAAATTCAAGAGAGGAGACTATTTCCTTAGTCAGTGAGGCCTGTATTAACCTGATAAAACTGAAACCAAACAAAGAAATTACACAACACTTAAAATTGCATCCCTCATGACTACTGATCCTCAAGGAAATACAGCAAACCTGATTCCACAGCACTAAAATAATAATATACAATAATATACAATAATATACCATGACTAAGTGGGGTTCATTACTGAAATGTAAGGGTAGCAAACATGTGAAAACCATCAGAATGTAAAATACCAAATGAAAGCTCCATGGCAAGAATCAGTTACTCTTATTGGGATTATTGGCCAGTGAAATACTGTGGTAGTTTGTATGTAATTGGACCTGATAAACTCATAGGGAATGACATTATAAGGAGATGTGACCTTGTTGGAGAAAGTATGTCACTGTGGAGGTGGGCTTTGAGGTCTCCTTTGCCTAAACTATACACACAGTGTCTCAGTTCAATTTCTGTTCCCTTCGAATCAAGATGTATTAACTATCAGCTCCTTCTCCAGCACCCCATGTCTGCCTGCATACTGCCATGTTTCTGGTCATGAGGATAGTGGACTAAACCTCTGAACTGTAAGCCAGCCCCAATTAAATGTTTTCTTATATAGAAGTAGCTGAGATCATGGTGTCTTTTAACAGCAATAGAAACCCTAAGTAAGACAGGTTCCATGGACCTCCAAATATTACAGGCTATTATTGCCTTTGCTCTTGGTTACCCTTCAGAACACGATGGGAAGACCCTGTTGCTGAAGGCAACACATATGTGAGTCATAGAACATAGAGAAATCAAGCTAGTATTTACCTGGAATCCTTGTTTCTAGTACTAGCTTTCATAATGCTTGAATGTATTATGCTTGCTACTGAAGGAGAAAAGTAATCATTAATCTAATCCATCTGTGAACCTTGCAAACTACAATAATTACTTCCCTGGCAATATATAACTAATGGCATGAATGACATGAGAGTAACCAACCACTTTATGAATGGATTTTAGTTCATTCCACAAATTGGAATCCATAATTTGAACAATTATTTAGCAGAGAAAACTGTGGATAGAAAGGTCATAGGTCCCAGGAGACAACCTATTAGTACTCTGATAATAGGACATAGTATTAAATTAACTCCTAATGAATTCTTCTTATGCCCATATATTAGTGCATCTCTCAAACCCTATCACAGAAGCTTCTTTTTGCAGTAGACGGTGATTAACACAGAGACCCACAAGTGTTCAATGTGCAGAGAATAAGAGACCGTACAGTGCTTAGTCCTAAATGGGATATCTATAACATATCCTTTTCTCCCAAGGCTCAGGAGCACTGTAGAAGAAGGGCAGAAAGATTCTAAGAGACAGAGGTGCTAGTATTGTGTCTGGAAAACACTGTTTCCTTGTGGGTCACTGGATGTCCATGTAATAGGGCCAGTTGCACATATAATTGACAGTGGTTGTGACAGCATGCACAATACCTGTGTAAGCTGAAGCCAGACAAAATCCAAGGGTGGGTCTGGTAGGTGGTCACGAAGGCTCACCCTGGCTGAGGCGCTATTGGAAACTGACAACTGCCAGGAGAGAGAGAGAGAGAGAGAGAGAGAGAGAGAGAGAGAGAGAGAGTTGGCATTCTTTAAGGGTGTGGTCTAGGGTAGATCTAACACACTCCAGGGGATGGCCACTTACCCAAGAGTACATAGGCAGAACTAATGACTTAAAAACCAACCAACCAGAAAACATTAAGGACACAAAGTTGGGTAGGTATGGGTGGGGGGTAGATCTGAAAGGAGATAGGGGGATGAATATCATCAAAATACAATGTATGATACACTTGAAGAATTTCCAACAAAATATATAAAGCATTTCTCAAAGAATTTCAATACAAAAATATAAAGCAGAGAAAAACAACATGAAAAAGAACAAAGGGGTAAAAAAGCACTCTATTACCTTAGCTGATGCAATGATGCATTTCACAAAACCAACACCCCCTCCTGACAGACACTGAGCAGGCTAAGAATAGAAAGAAACTGTTGACATCATAAGGTCATGGCTGACTTCAGATTTTAGATTAAGCAGCAAAATGATGATGATTTTCCCTGTAAAAGATAAAAAAGACAGATAGGGGTTAGGGTTAGGGTTACCTCTACAGTTTCTATTTAAGAGGATATTGTGGCTACTAGAAAAAGCCATTAGCCCATAAGGAGTAATACAAAGCATCCTGATTGGACAGGAGGCAGTAGAATTATCGCTGTTTGCAGATGTGCTCTCACACTTAGAGAAGACAGAAAAAGAGCCACAGAACAAACCAGATGTTAGAACTAAGAAGTGACTCAGTAACACAGCGGGGCAGGAAATGAGCACCAGGAAATCATTTGTGTTTGCATGCACTAGCTGTGAACAGTCTAAAAAGTATGAAAAGAATTCATAATAACATCAAAAATTGTGTAATAGGGGGGCAAGCAGGACCACCCATGGCCGAGGAACTCCCAGTGGTTAGACAAGGTTCCAGGAGCTGGGGGAGAAACAGGAGAGAATCTAGACAGAATCCAGCACCCAGGCCAGTCAGTATTCGTATCACATGCTTCCAGTCCACCCCCAGATCTCTCATTCCACATGCTCTACCTTTATTTAACATTTAATGTATCAGGCTCGTTTGGTCCTATTGCGTTCTTATCATGTATTGCCACTCTGCTCTCTCTTTATTCTCCCCTTTCTTTTCCTTTTCTGTAGCCTGGCCCGGTTAGCAGGATCTCTGAGAGCCGGTTCTGTTGCATCTGTTTGCCTCCTTTCAGTCCATCTTTTTTAGCTCAAACCCCCTCTTCTCCCATTCTTGTTTATGTGTAAGTACCTGCTTCTATTTATGTTCTTCACCTCCAGTTTCTACCAACTCACTACTTATAGTCTCACTACATTTTATCTTCCCTTTTCTATTCACTTACTTTCCACTCATACACCAAAAATGTATGTATTAATACATCAAGTACCTCCAATGTTCCTTTACTCCCTATAATGATAAACACTTTAGATGTGATTGCCATTACTCTAGTTTATTCTTGGCTCATAACACTTGATGCAGACAGTATTTTACTTTCAGAGGAGGATGGGGATACAGCTTGTTGCCCTGAAAGCCAGTGTACTAGAGGAAAACAATACCTCATTCCTACTATAACTCAGTCCCTCTTAAACACTGCAAACACTATCAACAGCAAGATGACAAAAACAAATAAAGACCCCCAAACCAACAAGACTAACAAAGGGCTTGACTCCCAAAACACAGTGCTGATGCAAAAACTCAAGTAGCATGAAAAACTAAGATGACTTGTTTCCATAAAAACCTGCCAGCGCCTCAGTCATGGTCACCAAGGACAGTGACTTTGACGATACTTCAAAATGAAGAATTCGAAGGATGAGCCAAAATATGTTAAACGAAATTGAGTCAATGAGAAAACTCTTGAGTTAACTCTAAGAGAACACAAACAGCTAAGTGAAATAAGAACAGTAATACAGGATATGAACATGGAATTCTATAAAGAGATGGAAATACAGACTGAAAAAAAAAACCAAACTGAAATGATACTGGGGATGAAAACAGTCATTAAATCAAATAAAAGCCTCTGTAGAAGGGCTTATCAATAAATAGGAACATGGGGAGGACAGAGTGTCAAAGGTTGAAGACAAGGTAGAAAATTTGGGACATTCAGAAAAGGACAGGCATAAATAAAAACAATCAAACAAACATCTTAATGTAACATGCAAGACCTTAGAAGCACCATGAATAGATTAGAACTATGAATGATAGGAATAAAGAAAGAATTACATGCCAAAGGCGTAGAAAATATTTTCAATACAATTATAGCCGAAATTTCCTCAAATCCAGAGAAAGAGAATCCCTTCCAAGAAAAGAGGCATGTAGTGCACCAAACAGGAAGGACTAGAAAGAAACTCCCCATGTTATAGTTATAACACTAAGTATGGAGAACAAAGAAAAGTTATTGAGAGTTGCAAAAATGTAATGACAAATCACACATAAAGGCAGGGCCCTAACAACGACAGCTGATTTCCCAATAGAAACTTTAAAGAACAAAAGGGCAGGGAATGGTGTGTTTCAAGTTCTGAAGACCATATCTAGCAGCCCTAACTACTGTACACATCAAGGGTATTTGTCATATAATGGAGAAAGAATAACATTCCATGATGAAAGCAGGCTAAAGGAATTTATGACCACCAAGTCAGCTCTACAGAATATAGTAAAAGAAATTCTTCAGACTGAAGAGATTGATGAACACATCCAAGAGGCTACAGAGGAAAAGAAAGTGTAGAACATTGGTTAAAGCAACTGAGAATCAGGAAAACACCAAACATTATAAAATGTTTGGACAAACAAACAAAATGACAGTAATCAATACAAACTTTCCAAGATTAACTCTGAATATTCATTGATTACCCAATAATTTAAACACAGACTAGTAAATTGAATTTAAAAGCAGGATCCATTTATTTGCTGTCTCCCCAAAATATACCTTAAAATCAAAGGTAGACACTATCCTATGGTATTCTAAGCAAATGGAATGAGTAAATATATGTCAATGTTATAGTGTAATAAACTATATCAGACAAAAACTTCATTTCATACATGATTAACGCAGCAAGAAGAAATTATAACTCTAAACATCTATGTATTGACTACTGCCATGTCCAGTTTCATAAAACAAACACTACAAGATGTAAAGCCACAGATTAACCTTAACAAAGCAATAGTGGAGACTTCAGTCCTCCATATTAATTAGTGGAAAGGTCATCCAGACAAAAATTAAACAGAGAAACATTGTAATTAAATGACATCAGAGTTCAAATGGACTTAATAGACATCTAGAGAACATTCCATCCAAACCACAACAGAATACACACCCTTCTGAGGAGTCTATGGGATGTTCTCTAAAATACATACGACATAAACCAAGTCTCAGAAAAATACATGAATATTGAAATAACTTCATATAACCTACCTGATCACAACTAAATAAAGCTTGGAATCAAGATCATGGGAAGCTATAGAAAATCCACAGTCACAAAGATTAAACAAGACCTTTGCTGAATAATGAATGGTTCCTTGGATAAATCAAGAAGAAATAAAAATACTCTTAGAACTGAAGGAACATAAAGAAACAATATACCAAAGTAGCAAAATACAATGAAAGATGTGTTAAGAGACGTGTTCATAGCTGTGCCTAGATACTTAAAACATAACAAAACAACATGGAGAAGTCTCAAATAAATGGCTTAATACACTTTAACCCTTGGATAAACAAGAAGAAGCCAACCCCCAAAGCAGTAGATATAAAAATAATTAAGATTAGGGTAGAAATTAATAAAATAGAAATTATAAAATAATGCAAAAAATCAATAGAACAAAGAGTTGGTTTGTTTAAAAGACAAACAAAATTGGCACAAAACAAAACCAACCAAAAGAAATAAGAAACCTATACTAATAACATAATAGATCAAAGGGGAGACATTACAAACAGATAACAATGAAATTCAGAAAACCATAGGGACATGTGTTAAAAGATTATATTACACTAACTTGGAAGATCTAAAATAAATGGATGAATTTCTAGATGCACATGACCTACCAAAGTTAAACTAAGATGAGACAAATAATACAAACTTACCTATATCAAGCAATGAAAACTGAAATAGTAATAAAATAATTTCTCAGATGGATTCATTAAAGAATTCTATTGAACCTTTTTTTGGATAAATTATTTATTTATTTATTTATTTATTTATTTATTTTTCTTCTCAGATTTTTTATTTGAATTAGAAACAAGATTGTTTTACATGACAATCCCAGTTTCCTTCTACCTCCTGTCCTCCCTAAATAAAGATGAATTTCTTTCTCTAATTATTTCATAAATAGAAAAGGAAGTAATACTTCCAAGTTCTTTTTAAAAGCCAGTAGTATTACCTTGGTATCAAAAACAAGATAGAAACACAATTACAACAAAACAAAACTATAGACCAATCTCAAATGGAATTCACGAGCACATCAAAAAGATCATTGACCAAGCCGGGCGTTGGTGGCGCACACCTTTAATCCTAGCTCTCAGGAGGCAGAGGCAGAGGCAGGCAGAAGCCTCTCCAGAGCGAGTGTCAGGATAGGCTCCAAAGCTACACAGAGAAACCCTATCTCAAAAAACAAAAACAAAACAAAACAAAACAAAACAAAATCATTGACCATAATCAAGTTGGCATCCCTTTGTGATAAAAGCCATGGAGAGGCTAGGAATGGAGGGAATATGTCTCAACACAATAAAGCCTATATACAGCCAACCTATAGGCAACATCAAGCTAAGTGGGGGTAAAAACCCAATTCATGTCCAGTAAGATGATGATCAAGCAAAGGTGTCCACTTCCTCCAACCTTACTCAGTATGGGTCTTGAGTTCTAGCTATAGCAATAAGACAAAAAGGGAATCGAAGGGATACAAATAGGAACAGGAGAAATTAAAATACCATTTTTTGTTGTTGCCATTTTGTAGGTGGTGTATGTCTACACATAAGAAAACATAAATAATCCACAAGAAATCTCTAAGAATTGAATGACATTTTTAGCAAAATCAACATACAAAAACGAGTAATCTTTCCATGCAGCAATGCTAAGAACACTGAGAAAGAAGTAAGGAGAGCCATCTCATTCACAATAACCTCAACACAAATCAATGAATGAGCACTCAAAATCTTGGACTAACCTTCCCCAAGGAAGTGAAAGCATATACAGTGAAAACTTTAAACCAATGCAGAAGGAAATTGAGGAAGACACTAGAAGATTAAAAGCCCTCTCATGTTCAATATTGTGAAAATGTCTGTCTTACCAGAGCTGTGTACAGATTCAGATCAATCCCTAAGAAAACTGTGACACTATTCTTCACAGAAATGTGGGAAAAATCCTAAAACTCAAATGGAAACACAAAGATCCTAGATAGCCAAATAATCTTGAACAAAAAGAACAACACAGGAAGTATTACCATACTTGGATTCAAATTTTGCTAAGAGTCTGCATGTGAAAACAGAATGGTACTGGCACAAGGTAGACAACACAGATCAATGGACCAGAACAGAGAACATGGATATATACCAACATAGCCACAGCCACATGATTTCTTTTATAAAGAATCCAAAAAATACACACTGGAGAAAAGATAGCCTCTTCAACAAATGGTGCCAAGTAAGATGTGATAGTGGCAAGTCTGTTATGAAGGTATCAACTACCTTCTGATAGGAATTAAGCCTACTCCTGCTGTTAGAGAGGCCATAGGCCCTTGTGGGGAGGCTACTTGTGGAGGTTTGAAAGAAAAAGGTCCCTAAAGATAGTGGCATTAATGGGAGGTGTGGCTTTATTGGAG